>NC_140944.1:79278183-79790683 GCF_014529385.1 Adiantum capillus-veneris
CTATTATGCATTTGAGAACATGTGCAATGCAGGAGAGATCAAGTGTTGGGCTCTCAAAAAGTACCTCTTTGACACATTGGTGACACCCGTGCTTCTTTATGGAGTGGAGGTGTGGGGTGGAAGCATCGGGAAGTCTACTTGGAAAGAGTTTGAGAATGTCCAAAAGCGTTTTCTCACCAACTTTCTCCAAGTCAAGACACAAACACCCTACATGCTCTTACTTCTTGAGTCCGGATTGCTTCCCATTGAGGTCTTGGGCATGCAAAGGATTGTGGAGTACATGCGTAAGACACAACGTAGCCCTTTGCATCGACTTCCTAGAATCGCATATGAAGCAAGTCAAATGGTTCAAAAGACATGCAAGAGCAAAATACTAACTTCGGGGTGGATGCTTGATATCAATAAATGGTTTGGAAGATGGGATGCATGTCACTTGGTCAAGGATGCGTCGATTGACTCCCAAGTTAATGAGGCCTTCTTACAATGCCAATGCATGTATCACGGCTTGGGAGAAATCCGCAGGTTCTCGCTTCAGCCATTACACCACACACGTTGCCCCAAACTACAAATGTCTCTTCTTCTCGGAACGAGGTAACCGAACCCATTCCTGCATCCTTGAGCCCATCCCGTTGAGTACGATCCGCACCATTGCCTCCATTCGTCTTAGGTCCCATTCTCTACGCTGCGAGACAGGACGTTGGGGCACTGGCGAGGAGTGTCATCGACTTTTCACCTTATGCCCTCGTCAAGTGCGAGAGAGTGAGTACCACACACTACTTGAGTGCTCAGCTTTTGACCACATTAGGTCTTCTTTTCCCCATATATTCAGCCATGATCTCTCCCCACATACCTTCCTCTCCCAACCACGATGTGGACTCTCTATTGTGACGCTCATTTCAACCATTTTTGAGCATCGAGAGTCACTTATGAACTCCACTCACACCACGTGACATGTTCATTTGGTCCCATAGGTCATATTTGACCTCCCAGGACGATAATAGAACTATCTATCTCTATCTATCTATCTCTCTCTCTCTCTCTCTTCCCCCCTTCGTCCCTACACGCCATCTCTGTGTAATCCTGCATGTAAATAAATAAATAAATATATATCATATATATAAATATGTTTGAACATCTCACTCCCTCGTTCCCACCTGCACATACCCTTGATACTTACACAAACACTCTCACACACTCTACACACACACACACACACACATGCACATACATCCAGTAGCACGCCTACACACAATATACACACGCCATTATGCACACACAAGAGAAAATACAAGAAACCAAGAATCAACATTGACGCCCAAAGAATAAAGGCAGATGAGTCACGCGACGATGGCGACACCGAATCAAGGAAAGACATCAAAGGCATGCCCCGCTGGCATCAAAACTGGCGAACGTGCTACACCGATGCACCAACGAGGCCCGCAAATCGCTGGCATCTTGTCCACGATGCTTATTTGTAGTAATATCTGTAGGTTCTCATTATTTTCTAGTTTCAAGCCAAAATTTTGTAAAAAACCCCATTTGTAAATTGCCACCTCTCTTTAGGTGATGGTCACAAAGGTCCACCTAGGAGATTTCCTTTTTAAATGCTCTTAAGACAAAGCAAGGGTCAACAATTTGGGACCCAACTCCTTGCTTTGTCCCTCTTGATAAGGGCCCTAAACCTGATCAGGTTACCCCAACCTAATGCAACCTACACCTATGAAAAGGTACTGAGAGGTCACTATCGGGGGGTCAGCACTTGGTAGAATTTTGTTGGGAGGGATTGGCAACACTTGCATCAAGAGAGAGAGGATTTAGTGTACGATTTTGGGAATTAGCACTATGTGAAGAAGCCATGTCTACACCTTGACTCCAATGGTTGCCACACACTTACGATAGTAGAAATCTCTGTGTTTGTGAGTCACCTTGAAAGAATGCACTATAGGCTCACTATCTCTCTCTATCTCCCTCTGTCACCATGGTTGCCACTTCGCCTAAGATAAGGTTGCTGTAAATAATTCATTAAATCAATTTTCCCCTCACACCCCGAGGGGTTTTCATCACTTCTCTCTCTCTCTCTCTCTCTCTCTCTCGGTGTGCAGATTTTGTGTTATTTCAAATCAGTGTTGTCCACATCCTAGCCACTGAAAGCTAGGTGGTGCCCCCTGTTCATTCTCACCGTGGTCGTCTTGGTGTGCATCAGGTCCTCGCGTTTTGAGGCCGTCAGGGTTCTTGTCGCGCTTTGTGCTCGTCAATAGTGTTGTAAACAAACCATCTCCATTTGCAAGTTACAAATGAGGTATTATGCAAGTTCCAGTTCTCTCTCTCTCTCTCTCTGCCCTTGCTCTAGGTCTCTCTTGCTCCATTTCGTGTGTGTCTTGGTGTGATATTTCTTGTATGTTTTGTTTGAAACTCTTTTGTTTGTGAAAAAATATCTCTTGCATCCTAGTTCGCATCCCATAACTAGGTGGTACCCTTTCACTTGTTTGGTTTTGGGTTTGTTGTTGGTTGTGGTTGTTCCAGGCCCAATTGAGCAGCAAGGGAGCCTTGAGGGGTGTTGAGAGGTCACCTCTCTTGTTCCCCGCCTTGGACCACCTCAATGTGCTTGCTAAAGCAATCGAAAAAACCCACAAAAAGAAATCCCACACACCCTTTTGACATCGGGTGTCAGGCCTATATGTACATTAAATTTATGGAAAATGGGGCGTCAATGAAAGTGCACCCAACAATGTATACAATGATGGGGTGGCTTGCATCCATCTCATTTGCATGCCATGCATGCATATCAAAAAATTAGATAGATTATCCCTTGGATTTAATGACAACCTCAACCTGGTGAGCTACTCTTATACGTGCCTTGCACGATTACATGGGCATGCATACATCACAATGTGTTGTTGCCAAACTTAAACTATGAGATTATATCCATTTCGTTCCAAATATGTGTGTCATTATCCTTGATGTGAAGTCAATGGATAGTACCTTGGGACATAAGAGAAGACGTGTTTCACATGAAGTCTTGCAAAGCACTTTGCTTTTCACAGTAGAAAAATATTTCTCAAATGAAGGTTAAATTACAAAGAAAATAAGCATAAATTGACATTTATTAACCTTCTTGCCCCTTTGAGATGAGTGAATGTTGCTTGAATCTAGCTCATATCCATGTATGCTGAGAAATTTAGAACTATTGAATTACCCTAGATTCCATCATGGCTTCGATCATACCGACCTCCTCCACGAAAAAATCAGATAGACATGATGCCAAGTTTTTTGAAGCTGGTATGCTAATAGCATATCCTAAACTTTGGAAACTTCTAAGAAACAAAGATGAGGCAAAATGCAGTGTGAGTTCTCATAGCTAGCAGGTGCTCGGGTGACACACATATGTTAGAAAGCACAAAAAGGAGTCAACCTTGTCAAGATTTTGTAAAGAAAATCATCCTTGCCAAAGCGTACATCTTGTTAATCATCCTTAGATTTCCCAATCTTGAAATAGATTGCTCAAGAAGCTTAGATATCAAATTTCATCTTGTTGTCAATCTCTACTCAACCAAAGTAGCATTTGCTTGTCAAGTTGGCAAGGTAGATAATCTTGCACTAGTGCATAAGTTCAAAATTGAAACTTAAAGGTAGCATACTTACCTCTTTTTGTAACCATTGTCCATGGCATTGAAAGTCAAAACATGTGGTAGCATGATTGTGCTTTCAATGTACTTCACGTACCTACTTGCTTGCACATTGGCAAGCTAAAATGTCTTTGAAGTGATTATGCATCTAATGCATGGAGTCATGCTACTAGAATCCCTACTTACCCCCTCCTCTAGGTAGTACAAGGAGGAGATATCAAAACTATAATAGCCCTATATGGAGCCTTGCTCCCTAGTTAAAACTGAAGGACCGTGTTGCATCTTATGGCAATATCGTCTTAAACAAAGTTTGAAGGAAACTAACCCTTTTGATTCTTGACCTTGTCAAGTAATAGATCAATTAAAAACTTTGAAAAATCTATTGTAATTATAGAAACAAAGCATATCTGGGTTTCTCAATACTACTGGCATGTTGGCATACTGTTGGCATGTACCATAATGTTGAAATGTACCCATGCAATCCCAATGGATTTGTCTTGCCGACAATGAATTGTCCATGACCGTTTCTAATTGCATAGGATTCTATTGTTGATCTAGGAGCCATGCCACAAAATTAGGAACTAAACAAGAAAAATTATGATCTCCTTTTGAGAGTCTAAATCATTTCTACTTGGACCTGCCTTAACATCAAATTTTAACCGCTGGTGAGCATACTCTATTTAGTTATCTAGGAGAAGCCATGCTTTTGATTGAGACTATTTTGTAGTCAGGCCATGATTGACTCTAAAATCATCTTGCATAATTGCAGACTCTTGATGATAAAACTCACTCAACCAACAATTTTGCCCTTGGCCGGTTGAGAATCACATGCCATGCATGAAAAAATTTCAAGACTTATCATACATGCTTGATCTAGTCGATGATGGATAAGTAACCAAATTTGTCCAACTTTACGAAGCATGAGAAATTGTTGCAATCAATTATTATAAATGCCATGGTAAAGTGTATCTCCAATTGCCCAATGATGAGGGAAAATATCTGAAGAAGATGAGTTGTCATATTTTGCTAAACCACAAAACCTTGCGACTTGCACAAGACCTCTCCTAATAACTTGGGTGCTTGCGGAATTAAGGAGACACATAAGAGATGTTGCAGTCCTTATGCATGGCCTCCCTTTGCAGATTCAAGATTATTTGGTGCTAAAAATTTGGCTTGATTTAAATCCTCAAAGCCTACCCTTTCCTTCGTCTTGCTTCTTGGTAAGTTGGAACCTATAAGCCCCAAAACTTTGAATACCTTCAAAACAGTTTTTGGAGAATTCAACCAAGCATTGAACCTTGATGGCCTCACATTGAAAAGGGGGTACACACCCGGAACATAATCAAAATGCCTCTCTATAGCCAAGGATACACACAACACCGCAATCCACTTGGATTCATCTTCAAAATCCACACAAATCACATGCACACACCCATGTTTGTGTAGCAACTCACACACATGCTTCATGGAAAGCTCAAGAACATTGCACACCTACATGACCCTCGTTCCACATCACAAAAATACACCAACCTCTCTCTCTCTCTCTCTCTCTCTCTCACACACACACACACACACACACACACACACACACACACACACACACACACACACACACACACACACACACACACACACACACACACACACACACACACACACACACACACACACACACACACACACACACACACTTACACTTTGCACACATGTACCTCGGTTTGGGGTGGCCTTCAACCACACCAACACTAGCAACACCAAATAATGCACACTTGAGAAAAAGAAAGGGGACAGGGAGCCCACACCAAAAACGAGCGAAATGGCAAGATTCACACTCATAAACATGTTTACAATGTGTGCATGGAACACTCCTCCTACATCTCCTTTTATTCATTTTGAAAAGGGTCTTATTAAGCCTTGGGTTCCAAATAACAGGTTCCAAATGCCCTTGGCAAACCCTCCCCTGCCGCCCTAGCAGCTCATTTTGACTTTTAGCCCATTTTACATGCACTTGGTCTTGCATTTTTAGCATACTGGATATGTTGGTGATACAAAATCTCCCCCAATTCACTTGCATGTGAAGCACCTCAAGGAGCCTCATTTGGTTGTCATGATGCCATGTATACCCATAGGAGACCTCCCATTATCCTCAATTAAAATGAATGACCGTGGGTGGATGTGGGAACAGACCCCACATAGAGATGCCACATCATCATCATTACCCCCGTGTAATGGGCACTACCCAAGAGCCACTAGAAGGTCCACAAAGCACCCAAAGTCACCATTGACCACTGCAAGAAGCACAAGGGGCGCCACGCCCACGGAAAATTTCCATAGCCATTGAGCTAAGGGGGATCTCTCTCTATATTTCTATCCACATGGAGTGCCCACCCTAGTCTTTATACCCCTCTCGCATTGCCTGTGCCATCCCATATGGGATATAAGCCTTCCACATGGAAGGCTTCCCTTGGCTAGCTCTCAAGGGCTCAAAAAGTCCCCCATTATCTCCAAAAAAATATATCACAAAATTCTTTTCTTCCCATCGAATTTAACCATCTGCAGTTTGGTGCCTGATGCTTAGATCCCGAGTTTGTCACAGCACAGTGTATCTTCGATTTTCCAACTTCAAAACTTCCAAACCTTGCCACACTTGGACATTGAAAAGCCCTCCAATTGAGGTAGCTAAAAGGGAAAAAATCGTCTCACATCTTCTCCTCCGAAAAGATGCCCCAAATTTTAGCTTGGAATAACTCGCCACCTGGAACTCCAATTGGGAAACTGCCAATTCTTGCTAACCCACATGATGTGCACTACCCTCAAGAGTCTTGATGGGGCTCCACAATCTCCAAATGGAATGCAATGGGATCAGGTGGGTACACAACTGGCCCTCGACAAGCCTTCAAATGGCCATAACTTTCTCCATGGAGCTCTGACTCACGATCTTAGAAGACTTGCATGCTCCACAACTCAAGCTCTTCCTCCTATCTACTGACGTCAGCTCTGGAGCATGCTCCACAACTCAAATTATTCCTCCTATCTACTGACATGAGCTCTGGAGTCTTGGCCCCTATTTTCCTTGCCAATCAAGGATCTGCAAACACCTCAAAATTCAAACTACCATATCTTGCTTATCGTGGCTCCATTTGATGAGCCGTCTAGACCAACGTCTAGAGAACATTGAGCACTACATTCTTGGTTACTAGCACAACACTTTAGAAACTTGGACTTAACACATTACACATGCATTTTCACCAGCCTTTGCCCTATCCAAGCCTTACATTCCAATTTAAACCTTCTGCCCAGCACTTGTGTGAACCCATAGAACTACTTGGCACCACTTCTATCATTGACTAAGTTTGCATGCACCAACATTGCCCACCCCCGAATTGAAAATTTATGTTCAACCACACACATGTTTATTGGACCTAAAAAAAATGCAACACGAAACTCACAAAAAAAAGAATTTTGAACCAAGAACCATATGTAAAAAACCTAACACTTGCCACCGCCACTTCTGCTCAAGCGGGTTGCCGAACCCCCTAGTTTATCTACTATCATCCAGCTCCTTGATCAAACACCTAGCACTAGTTAGGCCCATCTACCTGCAACACCTTACCATAGTGCCTTATCCATGCACCTAGCCAACCATCCACATAAGCTTCCCTTGACATACTTCCATCAGGCTCCAAGCATCCATAGGCAAATTGGACACCTTAAAAAAAGCATCACTAAGCATATCATCATGCTCCCAATACACACCATGCAGCTTCCAAACCATTGAATCAAGTCTTCACTTTACATGGTAGCACCAATGACACCAAAATCTTCCATATCTTTAATCACAATTTCATTAAAAACGAGGAGCAATTAGTGTATTCCTCCGTTGGGGGCACCAAAAGATAGAAAAAGGAGGAAGGGTTACACACCCAAAACACAACCAACATGCATCTCTATAGCCCATAATGCACAAAACACCCCAATCCACTGTGACTCACCTTCAAAATACACTCAAAATCACTTTCACACACCCGTCTTAGTGTACCAACTCACACACATGCTTCACAAGAAGCTCAAGCACATTCAATATCCATACAACCCTCGTTCCAGACTGCTAGTATACAGCAACTTCTCTCTCTCTCTCTCTCTCTCTCTCTCTCTCTCTCTCTCTCTCTCTCTCTCTGCACACATGGACCTTGATTTGTTTCCCTCAACCACACCAACACTGACAACACCAAGCAAAGCACACTGTAGAAAAAGAAAGGGGGCGGGGAACCGACCCAAAAAACGGCGGCAATAGCGAGATTCACGTTCATAAACCTATTTACAAGTTGTGCAAGGCACACTCCTCCTGTATTTCTTCTTCTTCACGAGCAAAAGGATCTCCCCAAGCCTTATCTTCCAAACGACGGCTTCCAACAACCCTTGGCACCCCCCCCCACCCCTTTTTTTTACAAAAGACGACCCTTATATGGAGTCTTACACCTACCCAAAACCAAAAACAGAAAAAGGGGTCTTCTTTTTGCTAGTGCAACCCATTAGTAGCTCATTTTGACTTATTACTCACTTTACATGTAACGGCCTTGCATTTTTAGCATACTAGATAGCCCTCTCATTTTGACTTATTAGCCACTTTACATGCACTTGGCCTTGCATTTTTAGCATAATGGATAGGTTGGTGATACCTTGGAAGCTCCCCCAATTCACGTTGTAGATGAAGCACCTCAAGGAGCCTCATTTGATTGTCATGACACTGTGACAACCCATGGGACACCTCCCCTTATAATCAGTTAAAATGACTGGACAGGAGTGACTGCGGGAATGGACCCCAGGAAAAGCTTCCATGTCATGATCACCCTCGCATGAGCCATGCCACTTGAGGGCCACCATCACTATCACCATTGAGCTCAAAGGGATCTCCCTCTACTCTTGTATCCATATGGGGTGTCCACCCTAGGATTTATACCTTGCTTGCCATGCTTCTGCCATCCCATATGGGATATAAGCATCGTCATGTGGTAGGCTTACCTTGACTAGCCGTCAAGGAATAGAAAAACCCCCCATGAATAAAACATCTTACGAAATTCTCTTTTTCCCCATCAATAAAATCCCCATCTGCTTTGAACACTATAGTCCTGGGCACTAACACAACACTTCAAACACTCAGACCTACCATGTCAATTGCCCTTCTTTGGACCCTTCCTTGGGCTAAAAAACCACACTATACATCATTTTCACTAGTCTTTGGCTGCCCCCCAAGCCCTACATCCTAGCTTAAATCTTTTGCCCGGCACCTGTGTGCACCCATAGCAGTTCTTGACACCACTTATAGAATTGACAAAATCTACTTGAACCAACCTTTCCAAAGCTTCATCGGACCCTATTAAAGATATGATTTCTCAAGGGGTGTGTACCTGTGGTGGGCATGCACCCTTAAGCTATTGAATTGGCCAAGTTATGTGACCTTGGACCCTAAGGTATGAAAAAGCTTCAAACTATTTGATACAACTGTCTTTTTTACCTGGCAAATAAAAGTAAAGGGTTATTTGACATGCAAAAATCTATGGAGTATTTTCAAACCCCTATCAACGGACAAAGTAGGCACAATGGCTGTAGTCACCAAAGCCTTATCTGAGGAGTTACAGAGGAAGGATGAGAAACTATTGGGTATTATTTTAACTTCTCTAGAAGACAATTTTGCTCATTACATGGATGATATTCCATCTGCTAGTGCTACCTAGATAGAGCTAGAGACTTTTCATGATGAGTCTCAAAATTATATTATCTTGCTATGCATGTTAATGAAAACATAGATGCATTAGACAAAAGATTGAAGAACTTAAGAACACATCTAGTGTATGTTGAAGCCAAAATTCTAGATCTAATAAAGGGCTGATATAAGAGAAACTTCAAGTCATTGTGCTAGAATAAAGTCGTGTGGTATCCCTTTCATTGTTGGAAAAGTTGAACTCTAATATGTCCTCTCTCTTTGTATCTCTCTCTCTCAATGTCCAAGCAATTGATGTTTGGCCATAAGGCAATAGTACTCTAAGTGGACCATAAAGAAATATGGTGCAAGGACTGTGAAGTTCTTACATATTAACATGGACACATGATACACCCCTTAGTGCCATCTACAAATACTAAAAGAACTTGCATAATTGGTTGGGAAATTTTTCTGTCAAAGTTGATTTTGTCCACCAATAACATGGAGCCTTCATCATGACAAGAGTGAAGGCACTCACACACAAATTCCACCTCACTTGGCTTTACAACTCTTTCTACCTCATCTTTTCACCATCATTTCCTTGAACATCTCTTTATAAAACCATAATCTCTAGATCACTGTGGCTATAAAATCTTCTCCATGACCACAAGTTTGTATTCTACTAGATTCATACATTTCTCTACTGCTATTTGGTTTCTCATTGTTTATGTTTTTTGTGGATCACTTGGTTTAATGAATTGCAGGCCTCTCGGGTATTGCTTTGCATGGAAACAAACCTAGGAGGATAAAGATCACAACCACAAGGTATATGCACTTCATTTTTGTCACCCACGATCACCACGCATTGAGGTGGATGCCCCTCTCTCTCTTGATCTTTCTCTTGCTGGGTAGATCTTTCTTCTTTTGGAATGTAGATATGCACAAGAAGTGGTAGACCTACACCCTCTTCACACTTTTTCTACCTTCCATGCACACCAATATCCTAGGTAGTTGCCATGTGTGACAAACTTATTGCAAAGTTGTTTGATCAAGCACATTAAGTTAGGATAAGGAGGGGTGACCAAAATTTAGAGCTACTAGAAGTAGGCTGGTACATTAACGTTATAGGGCAAGAGAATGGAGAGAGAAAACTGGTCAAATAAACACCAATGGAGACAACTACACCATATGAAGACAAATGTGCCATGAATAAAAATAATTGCAAGTAGCAACAAGGGAAACAACAAAGGAAATCAAGGCTTTTTCATCTTTCACAATATCTATCGCAAGTCACTTCTTAGTAGGCCTAGTAGTGGTATCGATCTCATCAATTTGTGGTGGAGAGGGGCAGGATGGGATTGAGAAGTGCATGATGGATTGCATTGTACATTGGGAAGAGCTGATTCTTGGACCTTGCAAGGTAGCATTTCCTAATTGGAGAAGGATTTCCACGGTAATCCTACCTGTAGCCATCTGTGACGATGTGGATGGCTACAAATAGTTGATATTCTAAACACCCATGTCATGTGGGTAGAAGTGCTTGATGAGAAATGGTAATGGGTTATCATTAGAAACCTACTTGTAGCCATCCACAATGGTGTGGATGGCTACAAGAAGTTGAAATATAACTAAATATGGCCCATGTCAAAGGTGGGCACCCATATAGGCCCATAATTTGGATACTCATGCTATCAAACAAAGGATGTTAACAAAAAAACACCAAGCTATTTCACATCAAAGCCAACTGGCGAGTCTAGTGCAATTGTAATGTGCTCTCGCTGCCTCCACAACATATGCAGATCAAGGCCTCATCATTGTTCTCACCTTTAAAGCATAGAATGTATACTTTCTTTTAATTATGGATGGTTTTTCCCTTGTGCAACAAAATTCTCTCACAAACTCATTTTCCAGCCATTAATTTTGCACCAATTCAAACTCGCACATGTTCATGTAGATGTGTGTGAAAGTTACAAAGTATACCTTATTTAATGAGTTGCATTGACATATGTCATCCTTTCCCAGTAAAGAATTTCTTGTATACATCTAAGCTGCCACAGATGGCTAGTAGTCCTTTTCACACAAAAAAATCTAGTGCTGATGAAATTTTACTTTCTTTGTCATCTTTCATTGCGTGTACCCATCCAAATTGGCATAGATGGATACAAGTAGTAGAAAGAGATGGAGACATGACTTCTCTAAAATTTCTATGAGACGTGGAGGAATTGAGGATACAAATCTTGATGGGCATGTGCCACTGTGACATGGTGTTTCTTAACTCAAAATTTTTGATTAAGTACTTGATGTCTCATGTGTATTTTTGTTTGGAAAAGACATAGCTTACTCGCTATGAGAATGTTCCCTTGTTTTGTCGAGAAGGTGATGTAGGAGGGTGGGTGGCAAAGTATAGTCATCTACCACATTTGATGAGACTATTATTTAAATTATGGTTATCCACCCATATCTCCTTTGGCTATCTTGATAATTTGGGTGATTGCACTGAGGTAAAGCATGTTTGTACATATGATGGAAATTTGATCAATATCAATCATATCTAGTGTCTCATGTCACGGTTGATGTTTTGTGTCTGAAGTGCAAATCTTCTATGATCTTAATTGCACATAGAAGAGGTGCAAGTCCACTTGATGTCATTGAGGAGAGCAAGAAACCTTTCTAGATCTCATGAGCACCTGATTTGATTATGTGACACCGCATACCTAGTTTAGTTCTCAAGCTAGCCATGTTTCCTTTGAGAGAGAGTCATGGAGAACCCTTCAAAGAATTTGTCATATCACCATCCCCTCTCCACACCCCTCCCCCCCTTCTCTCTCTCTCTCTCTCTCTCTCTCTCTCTCTCTCTCAGACACACACACACACACACACACACACACACACACAACAACAACAAGACCTCATATTAACTCATCTAATTGGAAGCATCTCCCTCCTCCCCCTCTGTGTGTATGTGTGTGTGATTTCTTGCTTGATTTTTTCTTTGCTTGAAAATATTTGCTCACCATATGGTAGGACTCAGTTTTGAAGGAAACCTTTGCCCTTCAAATCTCCAAGGGCTTATGATTTTTCATGAATTGTACTGTGTTTTTTGAAGTGTAGCTCATATTTTCACACATGGAAAAAAAGGAAAAACCAGCCTTGAGTGGGGAGAATGGTCACACTTGGTCACACTACTATAGGTTTAATATTCCTAATCATGACAAATAAATTTTTTTTAAGTATGTGTAGATGATGAGTAAGTAGCACTTGATATAAATCCAAGGAAATGCAAGCAGCAACTACAATTGGAGCTGAGGTTTCCTTGCAAATACACCCAAAGGAGCACACCATATGTATAATTGGACATCCATAGCTTGAGAGCTATTCATACACACTTTATGTCAAGATGCATGAGTAGACAGAAGGAGAGAGTAGGAAATGGTGTGTAGGAGCACATGCATGTGCACCACCTAAAGCAGAGTGTTATGCATACTATGAGAGAGAAGATATGCGAGAAGAGAAAATAAAGAATACAAAGCACTAGATACAATCCCTCCCTCCGCAAGAGTGAGCATTTTTCTCTTTCACATATTTATATATAGATATCATGCTAAGGTCTAAATGATATTCCATTTATACATAAAACATTATATCATTTTTTTCTAATCCATATGATCCATTGCATAAGAGTTTGATCCAAGATGAAAGGACTCCCCTCCATCCACTCTCATATCTAAATATTTGACTTATGGGTGTGAGTCTAGCCATGAAATGTAGAAACTCTTATATTGTCCAAGGTCTCCAAATGCACTGTTGCTCTCTTTGTTTCTGACAAAAGATGCAATCGTGGTAATTGGTCCCAATGCACACCATAGACATCCATCTTCTAGTTAATAATTATCATTCTTGTTTTCTACTATATGATCCACTGCATAAGAGCTTGATCCAAGATGAAAGGAATCTCTTCCACCCATTTTCATATCTAAACATTTAACTTAGCTGCTAGATGCAATTCCATCCATGAAACGTGCACATTCTTATATTGTCAAAGGTGTTCAAAGGCATTATCACTATCTTTGTTTCTTACAAAAAAATGTAATCGTGGCAATTGATTCCAATCTACATCATAGAATTGATGTACCAATGCTTTGGAACACCAGTATCCAAATCACTATTGGATGGAATCTTAAGATTTCTTATGCGTGGCATCCTATATATGAGAGAAAAATAGAGGCAATACAAGTCTCAATAGAATGTATTGATTATATAATTTTTGACAAAAGAACAATTAATTATGATAAAAGTTTGCAAAAATTTGTAACATAAGCAATATTGTCACCCTTCAAATAAAAAGATAGTGTATGAATTGTTTCTAAATCCCCTTCGAGTAAGACAGTAATTGAATTCCCTAATGGACATAAATACTTAGAAAATGCTATGAAGATCTTATTTGAACTACATAAAAGTGAGCATGGATGCAAGACCATGCTACCATGAAGGACCAATGATTCAATATCAAGATGGAATCTTGATTTTAAATCCTCATCCTAGGGGCACTCTTTGGTTTCCAAGTAAGGATCATGGATGCAATACCTCACCTAAATGCTTTAGTGCCCATACTATATCAAAATACATGGATGCAAGCTTGGTCATTGGGCTATGTAAGCATGCCTAGCAATATGAACATGCCCAAATTCAAAAAGTGAGCATGGTCCCAATACAAAGCATGCTTCCTCATGGGGCTATGTTAGCATGCTTGTTCATAGGACCATGCACAACTTCACAAAGTGAGCATGGTCTCACTACCATCCTTCTAGTTGTAGTTTTTTAAAAGCATGCTTGGTCATATGACGATGCCCTTATTCACAAAATGAGCATGGTCCCAAGATCATGCTTGTGGTAGTAGCTACTCAAAAGAATTCTCAGTCACGAGATTTTGCTAGCATGATTAGTACTTACTGGGCCAAGGGTAGCCGGGAAAGGCCCTGGTGGGAGCTAAGCAAGGGGGCTCAAACCTATAAGGAGGTTCAAAGTGGGAAGATGGATGAAGCGTCTAGTTTCCAAGGTCCCCTAGTCAGCATAGGTTCTATTTATTTTTTTCAGGAGGGGGGTGCAACCATGCAATAAGAAAAGCCATGGATAAGAATATGAAGCAAGCCATGAACCAAGGTTGCATGTGAAGCACCCCTAGCAAGGTTGCATGTGAAACCTACTTGCAATGTTTCCAGAAAGGACAAACTTGGCAGGGGCACGTCGGCCTTAGGGCCTTGTCTCCTCTCTATAGCATCTTGCTTAGAGGACCCCATGCAATGATATTTACTTTCTCTTCTTTCACATCTCGGCAAATCACCGTGGCTTGTGTTGGTGAGACTTGGGTTCACATCTAATGCCACCAGTACATCATATTTTGTCCTTTGGGTTGGACAAGTGCCTATTCTCATTGCAGTGTATGTTTACCAAACAAGCCATTCCGAATTCAATCCAGTAAAATTTGGACCTAGGCAAGACCTTGTACTCAAAACAATTTGGGCCCATTTCAACAAATGTAAGACATATACAGTTTTTTTCGCCCCAATTCAAAAAAGATAGAACATATACATAAATTTTCAATTCAACATAAGTATAACATATATAGAAAATCCTATCAAAGAAGGTTTTCGATATTGGCAATTGTCTTCAAGGGTTGTCTAAGACTAGAGGAAGTATCAAACCCTTCTCTCCACCTAATATCTACCCCTTATATAGGAGACCCCGAGCTTGGTTCAGATTGGCCCTCCTGGCCTCTAGCCCTTGGCCTCACACTAATATTTTTCTCATACATGAACTTGTCATACATTTGAAGAAAAAAATGGATGAAAGCATTCTAGCATATGCATCCTACTTGTAAAATTCATCAAAGAATGTTCATAAGGGAAATAAGCTTAAATCATATACTTACCTAGAGTTTGAAAATAGCACCCACTTACCCAGATTCAAGTGCACTATCCAAACCCAAAATGTACAATCTGAAAGGTACATTACCAAAAAACCAACCTCAAAAGAACCAATATCTCTTTGACTTCTGAAACACTAAATCAAATATTAGTAAAACTAAACAAATATTTAACTGCTAATCTTGCATGTTCCCTTAAAAAAACAAACCCCTTGGCGAGATTCTTCAATTTCAAACCATTGTGTCCAAAAGTGATCGTAGTCAGCTAGTGAAACAGAACTTATCCATTACCCCTTGGAAGATTAAAAACTTATATCCTTAAAATTACAACTGTGAAGAGATCAGTCAATGACCATCAACACTTATCAAGTGCTTTGATATTAGGTGGGGTTTGTATACATGATAAGGTGTACCTCGGGGGGTGCACCTTTAAGAAACTATTCATATAACCTGCATTCAAAGGGTACTAAAAAACAACCCTTACTTATATCATTAAGGCAATAAAATGACCCCTTTTTCTTTAAAAATGTATGGGTTTCTCTTTAAAATCAATAAAAAGAACCCTTTTTTCATATAATCCTCTTTAAGTTTTAAAAATTTGAAAAACTAAAAAAACCCATTCATTTGAACTCACATGGTAACTTACATGTGTATTTTGGACTTACATGTCTAAGAGGTGAACCCCGGGAGGTGTCTCCACTTTCAACATTTTCCCCCACTTGGATTGTTAAGAAATAGTTTGTTTTTTTATACTACTATGTATATTTGACTTGCTTGCAGTTACTTTGAAGAGGCAAGATCTGGTGGCCAAACATAATACATAGTCAGCAACACAATGAAAATTTTTATCTTTGATTTTCAAACCAAAATAATTTTTTTTATGTGCAAGGACTACTCTGATTTAGCTTGTCACGCCTTGATATTGTGACAAGGCGTGACAATTGTTTTATGTGCAAGGACTACTCTGATTTAGCTTGTCATGCCTTGTCACAATATTGTGACCGTGGTGAGCAAATACCAACTTTATAGGGGATTGCTTGCTTACCTTATCCTTTTGCACATCAATTGTTCACTTGAAAAGATATAGCTAGGTATTTTTAATTTTTTAATGCCTACATGATTATTATTCATTTTTGTTTGTTAGATTATGACCCAAAGAATGTGACCATTCAAAAAAGTTAAGTTTGAACGGTTAATTTTCTAAAGATCTAGCTCAAAAAATAGCAAAGACTACTTAGAGGATCTTGTGGGAGTTTTTGGAAAAAATCTAATAAATAATCTACATTACTGCTCATTTTGATTTTCATGTATCTTATGAATCTTACTATTGATAGCCGTTTTTTGGCTCTCCATAATTGCCATAGTAAGTTACTCCACCCTACCAAAATCACCCAAACACTATGGCTATCCCTACCATTTCACTGTAAATAGGCGTGTGTGAGTTAGGGGACTTTTCCCATATTTTCTTAAAAACCCTAAATTAGCTAGTCACTGGGCTAGGTGAGCCAAAAAAAATAAAAAATAAATAAAAAATAAAAGTATATTATGGCCTCTTTGTGTGTAAATATTTCATTGTATATATGGCCTAAATATAGGGATTTTTTATAATTATTTTGGTATTTTATTTAAATATTTCTACTTAGGTGTGTGTTTTATTAAACATATGTACACCTTCTTTCATCCTCTTACACCATAAGTATATTTTTTGCCAATATGTACATACTCTAACCTTATATTTTTCCTTTATACAAATCACTCCCACATTTTCACCCTCACCCTCGTGAAAACAAAAAATTGATTTCTACTCATTGGTCAAGTTTATTATATTATTTACTTGCATACCTTTTCCTCTTTCACCCAAAATAATTCAAAGAGGGACCATATCATATGATTCCAATATCTTTCCATATCCATAACTCCTCCATATTTTTATTATTATTTTTACTCATTATTCTAACACCATGTGCTTATTGAGCTAAAGTCCATGAATAGTCCATACACTAGTCCCACCATGTATATATTTCTTTATTCACCAATAATCCTCCTCCATGCATGTGTCAAGGGCAACTTGGATGCTTTGTATTATGATATGACAAAGGAGGGGCTCACTCTTGGATGCATTGTACAAATTCAACAAAGGAGGGGTCCACTAAAAGACTTTTGCAGGCATAAAAAACAGGCTTTTTGGTGAGAATTTTGGCACCTACCTCCACTCCGAATTTGGAGCGGTAGTCAAAAGAGAAAATGTAGCCCACGCTCTGAATAATCACCTCAAATTTTTTCATGGTTTTTGGAGCTACCAGCGGTGAGATATGATTTTTTGAGTGGACCCCAGTTTGCCCACTTTTCTCACAAGTAACCCTTAGTCTTCTCTCACCCTTCCACACACCTACTCACTCTTACACATCCCTCCCTCTCCTTCCCTCACTCAAACCTGCAATTTCCATGGCTTCTCCCACCCTCTTCACCATTACCCTTCTCTCTCATCCCTATAGTTCTTTTATGAACCTCTACATACATACACCATCTCCATGTCTCTCTATATTGCTTCTATGTTACAATTTCATTTACCTCTCCTAAAATATCTAAAATTCAGCATCTTAACCATGATAACCTCTGCAAATTGAGGATTTTTCATCAACAAATCCTCTTTTCATCGTGGTGGTCAACCGTGGCGGCGGCGTAAAGAAGCGAAGAAGAAGAAGAAGACCATCGGTCATTTTTTCCACAATCTACACAAGGGTGAGTTCAAGCTTCTTCAAAGCTTCACCATCTCAATGATTCTCTTTTAATTCACCCCTCTTCCTTCATCAAATCAACTCACTCTACCCATTGTAAATGTAACATTAACTTTCTAGTGATTACTAACGACTAACATACTAACACAAAATAGCATTGACCTAACCATAAAAGACACCTCACCTCAAGACATGTATAGTAACTCTCTCTCTCTCTCTGTCTCTCTCTCTCTCTCTCTCCCCTTCCTTAAAACTTACTTTCACCTTATCTACCATCAATAATGCTCTCTTTTGAGCCCACACCCATGACTCAAGCAGACAAAGAAGGCCCGCAATGTTTTGATATTCAAAAAAATCATAATCCTGATTTGTTAGCTTGTAAATTAGGATTTCCAATAATCTTAATATGGGGTCTCCAACCTATAAATAGGCCCCTCTCCTTCTTGTAAAACAACCTCCAATATCTCACATAGCACCCCAACACTCTATGCGTGAGGAGAGACTTAGGTGTAGCAACCACTTGTGAGCTTCACTCTTGGTGTGAGAGAAGCCTTCAAGCTACACATTGCAAGTGAGAGAGCGTGAGTTCCACAAATCTCAAAACCACTATTGTATATGCTCCTTCATCATCAATAAATTGAGGTTTGGTGCATCAAAGGCGTGATTCGACATTCAAATCTTCGTCCTTCCATTTGTGCAATACGGTTTGGTGAATTCAAGGTGACTTGTGTATTTTGAGTTTTTATCGATTGATCTTGATTTTAGAGAGTGTTTTAGTGTGTTTTTCATTGCCAGTTTTTTGTCCATTGTAAGAGGGTATTGTGGTGAGAGGTCTCCCACACCCTAAGACAGTGTGTGTGTGTGTGTTTTGGCAATGTTTAGCAATCACTAAGCATTGAGTGAGTTTTGTACAAGTTCTACGATAGCATCATAACGAACCATCTCCATTTGCAAGTCACAAATAAGGTATTACGCAAGATCCTTTCCTCTCTCTCTTCCCTTTGCTCTAGCTCTCTCTGGTCCATTTCATGTGTGTCTTGGTGTGAGGTTGCTTGTGTGTGTTGTGTGGTGCATCTTCTTGGTTGTGCCAAAATCTCTCTTGCGTCCTAGTTCGCATACCATAACTAGGTGGTGCCCCTATCTTGTTTGGGTTTGGCTGTGGGTTTGTTGTTGTGTTGTGCTTGTGGTTGCCCCAGCCCCAATTGAGCAGCACGGGAGCCTTGAGGGGTGTTTAGAGGTCGCCTCTCTTGTTGCCCGCCCCGGACCGCCTCAATTTTGGTGCCCCCACTGAGGACTGACTTTGTGCTTATTGTTGTTGTATTGCATGAATGCTTGAATTTTAGCATAATCAAGTAGATTGTATGAATCATGAAAACATGTATGACCGAGTTTAATTTCAAGGAAACAAAAATTGATCTAGAATATGGTTCGGATTATGCATAACATAAGAAAGGAAAAAAACATTTTCACATAAGAATCTAGAATACATGTTGAAAGACCTTTCAAAACTTTGTGTAGTTAGTTGATGATTGTTTGGAACTAATCTTTGTGTGGTTCTAGCATTGAGAGACTATGACACGCTATACCTTTGATGATATCCCAATCTTCTTCGGAAATCCAGAAGAAGATGTTGATGATTTTCTTGCTGATTTTAGAATGGTTTGTCATATCCTTGGTAAAAGGGATAACATTGAAAAAAGGGATTTTCTATTGCTATGCCTTAGAGGCAACGCTGAGAAATGGTTTTGGAGTATGTCTTTTCAAATTGAAGATGGATATACCCAAATTTCCAAAGCTTTGAAGGCCAGTTTCTCTAAAGTTCCAACAACGGAGAAAGCATGGGCTTCACTACGGAGACTTCAACAACATGGTGAAGACTACTATGCTTATGAGGATATTTTTTGTCATCAATGGGAAGGATGTGGATTTAGTTCTACATTTCCAGATTATGTAAAAATGGATCAATTTATTTCGGGTTTGTCTCCTTTCCTAAAGACTAAGGTTACTTGTAGTGGACCCTCTACCTTTGAAGAAGCGGTCACTATTGCCCGAAGGAAGTTTCACAAGTACTTCTACATAAAAAATGGTTTCCATCATGCTGGAAGAACCAACCATCATGAAAGTGTTTCTATCAAGGAGTCATCTCCTTTGCCATACTTGTCTCCTTCTACTCCGACAAATGTTGAAGAAGTTACTTACATGCCAACTGATTATTCAAGTGCTAAAGTGTGTGGCCAAGATTCAAACGTGGAATCTCTTTCTTCTACCTTTATCACAAGCATGCAAAAATCGACACAAGATATCTCAAATGGCATTGATGATTCAATAAGGGATACATCCAACCTTTTGGCGGAGGATCAATTTCTAGTCCGAGCAGACGAAGCTTTTGTGCAACATGACTCTATGGAGAATGAATACCTTGAAGGTAACCTTGATCTTATGGAATGTTCTAAGAGTGTATCTTGTCTAAAAGAAGAGAGTGAAGAAGAAGATGAAATCATAGGTGGAGAGATCATAGACCACATTGATCATAAAGAGATGATTGTGTACATGGAATGCCAACTCCAAAACAAAGTAGAAGAGTGTGAGTTGAATCCATGTGAGGATAATCTTGAAGAAGTGTTTGAGGATGTTGAAAAGCATTGGTATGACCCATGTATGTTAAGCATGGAGGAACCGATCATGCAAGAAGCCAAAGTTTTCACAAAATCAAACAGTAATCCATCAACCTTTGAGGTGGTACAAAGTGAGGAGTTACAACCTTGCCAAAGGGGGGCCTTAGAAGGGGATGAAGAACAAGGGAGAGTAGTAAAAAATAAAACCATAAAAGGAAACTGTCAGAAGGGTATCATTTTCTCCAATGGTGTTTTAGTGGGTGGCTCTTCATTCATGGGACAATCTCTTAGCAAGAAAATCCAAGCTTTTGAAGCCCCAATCATCTTCACATTGGGTTTCACCTCTTCAAGGTCAACTTCTCCTCTCTTCACATATACCTTTCATCGGGGACACCATACCTTCTTAAGCGGAAGAGGACATGAATACTTGGTGATAAACGGATGTTTCCAAATCTTCTTCATTTGGTTCTTTGGTGTATGGAGGTCGCACATTGTGATGCTTCTGGTCTTCATCATAGATGAAAAACTTGTTGATTGCTACATGTGGATATTTCATCAATCAGTACCAAAATCTATTCTCTTCCAATGTATTGGAAGCAATAGAAACCTTTGTCTATTATCTACTTATGTGGTAAACTATTTGCAATATCTTCCGATAGCAGATGGAAGCATGGATCAAGCTTTCCTAAATCATGAAGGTCATAGAAGTTTTTACTTGTTGATGAGCCTACCCAGGTTGAATGAATTTTATGAGCTACAGTTCAAGAATTTTCTCATACAAGCTCTTGAAGATCGTAGCAGATACATCAACTTTACACAGGAGGAAGAGCAACCAATCTTTTATATCACATTCATAGTGATAAATGCAATGATGGACAACAGTAAAATCTACAAGTTTCTTCAACCGAAATCAGTAAGTGATTCCATACCATATATCTCGCTTTGGAAAAGATATTTCAAGATCTTTGATCCTGGGGGATGCTTATGGAAACTTTCTCAATGGATGAGGTTTACTCCGTCACTTCATTTCATCTTCCTATTGGCTCGGAGAACCTTCTATATCACACAAGGTTTTTTAATCATACAACAAAGGTTCCTCAAAGACAAGAGCAGACAAAGACAGACGTTACATAATATACATGTTGTATGATCGGATAAATGGTACATGAATGTACCATTATCTAAGGGGGGGGCTAATGATAGCCGTTTTTTGGCTCTCCATAATTGCCATAGTAAGTTACTCCACCCTACCAAAATCACCCAAACACTATGGCTATCCCTACCATTTCACTGTAAATAGGCGTGTGTGAGTTAGGGGACTTTTCCCATATTTTCTTAAAAACCCTAAATTAGCTAGTCACTGGGCTAGGTGAGCCAAAAAAAATAAAAAATAAATAAAAAATAAAAGTATATTATGGCCTCTTTGTGTGTAAATATTTCATTGTATATATGGCCTAAATATAGGGATTTTTTATAATTATTTTGGTATTTTATTTAAATATTTCTACTTAGGTGTGTGTTTTATTAAACATATGTACACCTTCTTTCATCCTCTTACACCATAAGTATATTTTTTGCCAATATGTACATACTCTAACCTTATATTTTTCCTTTATACAAATCACTCCCACATTTTCACCCTCACCCTCGTGAAAACAAAAAATTGATTTCTACTCATTGGTCAAGTTTATTATATTATTTACTTGCATACCTTTTCCTCTTTCACCCAAAATAATTCAAAGAGGGACCATATCATATGATTCCAATATCTTTCCATATCCATAACTCCTCCATATTTTTATTATTATTTTTACTCATTATTCTAACACCATGTGCTCATTGAGCTAAAGTCCATGAATAGTCCATACACTAGTCCCACCATGTATATATTTCTTTATTCACCAATAATCCTCCTCCATGCATGTGTCAAGGGCAACTTGGATGCTTTGTATTATGATATGACAAAGGAGGGGCTCACTCTTGGATGCATTGTACAAATTCAACAAAGGAGGGGTCCACTAAAAGACTTTTGCAGGCATAAAAAACAGGCTTTTTGGTGATAATTTTGGCACCTACCTCCACTCCGAATTTGGAGCGGTAGTCAAAAGAGAAAATGTAGCCCACGCTCTGAATAATCACCTCAAATTTTTTCATGGTTTTTGGAGCTACCAGCGGTGAGATATGATTTTTTGAGTGGACCCCAGTTTGCCCACTTTTCTCACAAGTAACCCTTAGTCTTCTCTCACCCTTCCACACACCTACTCACTCTTACACATCCCTCCCTCTCCTTCCCTCACTCAAACCTGCAATTTCCATGGCTTCTCCCACCCTCTTCACCATTACCCTTCTCTCTCATCCCTATAGTTCTTTTATGAACCTCTACATACATACACCATCTCCATGTCTCTCTATATTGCTTCTATGTTACAATTTCATTTACCTCTCCTAAAATATCTAAAATTCAGCATCTTAACCATGATAACCTCTGCAAATTGAGGATTTTTCATCAACAAATCCTCTTTTCATCGTGGTGGTCAACCGTGGCGGCGGCGTAAAGAAGCGAAGAAGAAGAAGAAGACCATCGGTCATTTTTTCCACAATCTACACAAGGGTGAGTTCAAGCTTCTTCAAAGCTTCACCATCTCAATGATTCTCTTTTAATTCACCCCTCTTCCTTCATCAAATCAACTCACTCTACCCATTGTAAATGTAACATTAACTTTCTAGTGATTACTAACGACTAACATACTAACACAAAATAGCATTGACCTAACCATAAAAGACACCTCACCTCAAGACATGTATAGTAACTCTCTCTCTCTCTCTCTCTCTCTCCCCTTCCTTAAAACTTACTTTCACCTTATCTACCATCAATAATGCTCTCTTTTGAGCCCACACCCATGACTCAAGCAGACAAAGAAGGCCCGCAATGTTTTGATATTCAAAAAAATCATAATCCTGATTTGTTAGCTTGTAAATTAGGATTTCCAATAATCTTAATATGGGGTCTCCAACCTATAAATAGGCCCCTCTCCTTCTTGTAAAACAACCTCCAATATCTCACATAGCACCCCAACACTCTATGCGTGAGGAGAGACTTAGGTGTAGCAACCACTTGTGAGCTTCACTCTTGGTGTGAGAGAAGCCTTCAAGCTACACATTGCAAGTGAGAGAGCGTGAGTTCCACAAATCTCAAAACCACTATTGTATATGCTCCTTCATCATCAATAAATTGAGGTTTGGTGCATCAAAGGCGTGATTCGACGTTCAAATCTTCGTCCTTCCATTTGTGCAATACGGTTTGGTGAATTCAAGGTGACTTGTGTATTTTGAGTTTTTATCGATTGATCTTGATTTTAGAGAGTGTTTTAGTGTGTTTTTCATTGCCAGTTTTTTGTCCATTGTAAGAGGGTATTGTGGTGAGAGGTCTCCCACACCCTAAGACAGTGTGTGTGTGTGTGTTTTGGCAATGTTTAGCAATCACTAAGCATTGAGTGAGTTTTGTACAAGTTCTACGATAGCATCATAACGAACCATCTCCATTTGCAAGTCACAAATAAGGTATTACGCAAGATCCTTTCCTCTCTCTCTTCCCTTTGCTCTAGCTCTCTCTGGTCCATTTCATGTGTGTCTTGGTGTGAGGTTGCTTGTGTGTGTTGTGTGGTGCATCTTCTTGGTTGTGCCAAAATCTCTCTTGCGTCCTAGTTCGCATACCATAACTAGGTGGTGCCCCTATCTTGTTTGGGTTTGGCTGTGGGTTTGTTGTTGTGTTGTGCTTGTGGTTGCCCCAGCCCCAATTGAGCAGCACGGGAGCCTTGAGGGGTGTTTAGAGGTCGCCTCTCTTGTTGCCCGCCTCGGACCGCCTCACTATAAGGTCCTCATGGAAAATTTTGAGTCATTTTGAGTTAGAAGAAGAGGGTACTTTTCCATTGTTTTGATTTTTTTCACTTGCATCACTCACTTGAGGTGTGCCTCCTTAGGTTTTGTAAGGTTCCAAGCCTAAGAATTTGGACACTTGTCCATATACCATGGTTGGTCCAGCTCTCTCAATCCTAATTAGCTAGTCCACCTCATACAAGGATGCCACCACATCATAAAATGTCCATGTCATCAGCCCATCTCACATTCCACATTGCCACAATCAGCAATTTGACCTCAACACATGGCTTGCTAGGTCACCCTAATTTCCAACTCACCCACCCTAATCAGGTGCCACCTTTCATGCCACCTCACACTAGATACCATGCCATCCACCACCATATGTGCCACTTGTCCATGGTGTTTGCATGGCTTGCCATGTCACTTTTCACCACACAAGCCACATCATGCCACATTATGCCACATCACCAACTCTCTAACTCATCATCTACCTTTTTTCCACCTAATCAATCCATGTCTCCATTTTGGACATGTAATCACATGACATAGTAGATGAGGGGACCCCATCTGCTACATCATATTTTCACCTTTGCAGACTACATTAGAAAGAAAATGTGTGTAGACCCTTTTTTTTAGTTTACTTTAGTGAGTTTTGGAGCCTTTTTGCCTCCTTGATTCAATCATTGACTATTCTAGAACCTTATATCCCCAACTATGCACGTGTTTATAACTACGAAGGTCTTGAAAGCATGATAAACATCACAAGAACCCCATCCACAAAGTCCAAAACATGGAAGAGATTACTCTCCTGAAAGGAAATTGACAAAAAGATTAGGAGTGCAAGAAACACTCTAGAGCAAGACTATGTATGGATGTGTCACAAGATCCCCTTACCCTCCCTACAATTGAGAATTCTGGGTTGTTTACATCCATGTATCCCTGTATGAGGGTAACACATCTTCTCTCCCTTTATTTCCTAGATATTTCCCTTCATGCCTTCCTTTGTTCTTGTACCATTGACCTTGGCATCATCATCAGTAGATGAGACACCCATTTGCAAGATCACACATCCCATAGTTGGTGCCTTTGGCGAGTCTCATATGGTATTGCTTTGCAGAGCAGTTATGTCATCCATTGACGCACCATAGTTGCCTTCTTTCTTTGAGTGGATCTCCCTCGCTTTACCTTGGATTACTCTCTGGATTTGGCATGAAGGCATGTGTGGACCCTAGTATAGATTCAAAGCCTGGTCCTTTGGTGATGGGATGCTCACTTAGAAAGTTTGGTGAGAGATATCTTCCAGGAATCATTGCAAAGACGTTGTGAGTGGGAGAAAAACACACACAGCGCCTCTATAACGACCCGACACACACTCTTGGGAAGATACACACGCACACTATGGGGCACCACTCGGCTTAGACAACACACCTGGCCGAGACAGGGAACACACCTCTGGAGTGAGAGGAGAGAGACTATCCACTTGCCCACTCCACACAGAGACACACACACACACACACCCAAAAAAATCAGCTCAAAAGAGGAGAATTTCTGATGTTTAGATACAAATGAGCTTGGGCCAACACCAATGGGGCAAACAACTCACATAATATGGGTAAAAGATACCAGATACAATCACAAATTGGAGAAGAAGCTTCACTCACCGGAGAAGATTACACAGAAAAACAGCAGGAAAAGAGTGAGGAATTTGGTAAAATGGACAGCGCCATCGCGTCCGGAACGACCTAAAACCCCAGTCTACAATGTCAAAGTGCTCAAATCCGACCTCGGATGAGCAGTTTAGGGCCAAAACAGGCTCCAAAATGGGCAAAAGCACACTTGCGGCTGTTCCTCCTCTCTTCTCCACGTTTTTTCTGGTCTTCTCTCTGTTTTTTCGGTTCCCACACTTGGCTTTATTAGTTGGGCACCCTTGGCCTTTTAGATGACCTCAAACGGACCCCGAACAGGCCAAAAACTGACCTCGCAGTGCATAGTTGTCACCTTTTTGCATCATTTGCACATCTGGCACTCAGCTTTTTTCCACTAATGCATCTCGCCACCACGTGAAGTGGCCCCAAAAAGTGGTCCTAATGATGAACTTTCTGCATAACTCTCACAAGAAAACACCCACGTTGTGTTCGTCCTCATCCGCGTGCAAATATTGACCTCGTTCGCCCTCCTGACGCCACTAGATGCCATCTGACGCACCTGCTGACCTCACGTCGTCGGCCCGCGGATAGCTTCCTCGAGAAGTTTTAAGCGCTATAAACTCCTCATTATTGTAGAAAAAACATACTGGTACTGGTGATAGTGAAAATCGATGAACTATGTACATGCTGTCCTACCTGTACACGTGTGGACCCCACGTAACCACCTGGCTAAGAAAAATGGGCAATTCTTTATTTGATGCACCATGCATGTGTATGTACATATGCGCAATCCCTTGCTCCCAAAAAACTCCTGACATAATTTGCCCACCCCCTAGCCTGCTAGATCATTCATGATCAGCAGCAGCAAAGAGAGATATGAGACTCGCCGCATCACAGGTCTCCTCATCCCTCACAGACATCACTCGCTCTTCAGAAAACTCATCTTGCTCCACCATCATCAACCTGGCATGATACAACTTAAGACGCAACCCATTTACCCTTGACTTATGTAGAACACCATCCAGGTTAGCCAGCTGATATGTGCCATTTGGAAAACACTCTACTACCTTGAAAGGGCCTTCCCACTTAATTTGAAACTTCTTTTGGAAGGTGCTGTCCAGCTTACTGTTGTAGCGCAAAACCAAGTCATGTTTCTTGATACCCTTACTTTTGACCTTTTCATTTATCTTTGCCAAAGCCTTATCCTGCATCTGCCCATAATGCTCCAATGCGCTCATCCTATCCAACTGGACCTCTTGTAACTGCAAGAGCCTCTCTTTGAATGCATCACTAGGCGGCCCAAGCAACTTCTCTAACATCTTGACCGCAGGCAACTCTACCTCCACAGGCAATAGTGCTTCCTTTCCATACACCAAATGAAATGGAGTAAACCTTGTACCTGCCTTCACTGAAGTACGGTAAGCCCATAATGCACTAGGAAATTCCAAATCCCAATTCTTTCCTTCGTGCTCTGTCACTTTAGAAAGAATTTGTACCAACTCACCATTGAACCTTTCA
This sequence comes from Adiantum capillus-veneris, assembly GCF_014529385.1. Classification (NCBI taxonomy): domain Eukaryota; kingdom Viridiplantae; phylum Streptophyta; class Polypodiopsida; order Polypodiales; family Pteridaceae; genus Adiantum; species Adiantum capillus-veneris. The sequence goes on from NC_140944.1 coordinate 79,305,830, forward strand.
TTTAAGCCATTACACTGCGGGTAATAAGGAGTGGTATGCTGGTGCTTAATCTTCATCTTTGTGCATAAGAAGTCTAGCATTTTAGCTCTAAATCCTGGCCCCTTATCTGAAAGTAGCTCTAATGGCACCCCAAACTTGCAACATATTTCATCATACACAAATTTTGCCACATCCTTTGCAGTGATCTGTTTTACTGCTATAGCCTCTGCCCATCTAGAGAGATAGTCCATTGCCGTCAAGATATAGCTTTTGCCCCTAGTTGTGATAGGTAACGGGCCTATTGCATCAATCCCCCACTTTTCAAACACATCAAACGCCATAATGGTTTTTCGTAGCTCTAGCTTCAACACTCTCTTCCCAAATGCTTGACACCTATTGCAAGACCTACACCAATGGTGAACATCCTTGTGCAAACTAGGCCATACATACCCCTCTTGCAAAATCTTATGCAAGGTGATCTTTAGAGCAAAATGGCCACCACATGCGCCTTCATGATTCTCTTTCAACACTCTGTAAAGCTCCTCCCGCCAAGGTACACGTCTCAACACGAGATCAGCCCCTTTCATGTATAAGACATCACCAATCAATTTGTACCTGTATGCTCTACGCACAAAGCCATACTTCTTAGACTTCTGAATCTCCTTTGGAATGATTCCTGTTAGCAAAAACTCCTCTTCTTGAGCCAAACTTTCCCGGCCATGATAAAGAGGTAAAGTGGTCCTCAACACGAATAGCTCCCCAATCATGCCTTGAGCTGCTTCATGTGCCTCTCCATTTAGAGCACGTTCAATGTGTCTGATGCTCCATGCTTCAAACTTTTTTAACATGCCTTTAATTCTGAAGCACATTTCCTTCAATGAGGTGTTCTTGCTCCTCCACACACCTAGCACTTGCTTCACCACTAACAAGGCATCACCTTTTATGCTCAACCTTCGAACCCCATGCTTCCAACAAATGTGTAATCCGGCTTCCAATGTAGCATATTCAGCCTCATTGTTACTATGCGTATCCAATTTGAACCCTCTCTTGCATACTAGCTTCCCCTCTGGATCATAAAGTGCTATACCCCCTGAAGCTGCATCGTGGCTCTTTCTGTATGAACCATCAAAGAACAACACATGTGCATTGATGATCTGTGGCACTTCTTCAACTACCTTTCTCACCACCTCTTCCTTAACAATAAGGGGATTCTCCTTGTAGGTCAACAAATCAGCTAGGGTAGCCCTTGTACTATCTTCCACTAGAAAAGAGAACTCAAACTCTTGCAGCTCAATTACCCATTTCTTCACCACATTTGACATGTTAGTACCATTAATTAACTGTGGCAAAAAGGCATAACTCGTCAAGAAAACAAAAGGCCGTGGTAGCAAGTAATGACGAAATCGTCGACAAGCAAATATTACACTGGCCATCACTAGCTCTACTTCCGATAACTTTCCCTCCGCTACCAACTTCACTCGGCTTGCACAATACACTGGCCTCATATAATGGCTGCCCTTCCCCTTTTGCAATAGCATAGCTCCAATGGCATCATCCCCTACTGATGGATTTACATAAAAAACTTTCTCCCAATCAGGAGCCTGCATGGCTGACAAACCCCCTAACACCTCTTTCACCTCTTGAAACACTTCTTCACACTTGTCATCCCATTGCAATGGATCATGCTTTGCCACTTGCTGTAATGGATAAAGAAGCTGCGAAGACAATGGAATAAACCGTGCCATGTACTTCACTTTGTGTATAAAGGTTGCCAATTGCTTCGTACTCGTAGGTGATGGAAGAAGAATAATAGACTTAACCTTGTCTGGATCAGCCTCAATGCCATTTTCTGACACCATATGGCCCAATAACTTCACCCTTGGCTGTGCTAGATGACATTTCTTTGGATTTAGTTGTCCTCCACATTCATCATATCGAGCCAATACCATCTGTAGCTTCTCATGGTGATCAGCCCTACTGCTATAGACACAGAAGTCATCCATAAAAGCTTTAACACAACTACCAATGAATGGTTCCAACACCCAATTTGCTCTCTCTTGATAGAAGGAAGGTCCATTTGACAACCCAAATGGCAATACTGTGTAGCAATAGCAGCCCCATGGTGTAATAAAAGTTGTCTTTGTGCGGTCTTTAAGAGAAATCTTCAATTGAAAATAGCCTGAAAAACCATCACACACACTGTACCTCTCATAACCTGCCACTGAATCCAAGATCTGATCGATGAATGGAAGAGGATATGGGTTCTTCTTAGTGGCTGCATTTAAGGGTTTAAAATCTACACAAATCCTCCACTTCCCATCCTTCTTTGGACTGACTACTACTGGACTCACCCATTCTGTGGTCTCCACAGGGACTATGAACCCTGCCTTCAATAACTTGTCCACCTCTTCTCGCAAGGCTTCCATTTGCTCTTGACCCATCCTTCTTAGACTTTGCCGCACTGGCTTAGCACCTTCTTTCAGCTCTATATGCATCTCTCCACCCTTGAACCCTCTGATCTCTTCATATGAAGTAATGAAAAAATCAGGAAAACTAGCCAGCATATGCAAAAATATATCCTTCTCCATAGCTGAGAGGTCTCCACTAATCATTTGCGTCATTAATTCCTGCTTCTTTGACAACTCAACCTTGGTTTTCATCAGCCCTTCAATCACTTCATAAGGCCCTTCACTTTCATCTTCAACCTCATTCGCAAATGCAACTAAACCAATCTCCTGGATTTCTTTGTCCATCAAAAGAAATGCAACATCAGCATCCTCATCATTGCTGGTAGTGCTATCACTGTCCTCATCTGTCACCGTGGAAGAGTCTTCATCACTAGACTCATCCTCATCTTCATAAAGCTCCTCTAATCGTTTCCTTGTGTCCATATTATAAAGCTTCTTGGTACCTGTCTTTCCATAGAGGCTAATCGTACCATGTCGCCAATCTTGAACAGCTCCCACTGCACGTAACCATGGTCTGCCCAGTATAATAGGATATGCTCCCAACCCTGTTGGCATCGCATGAAAATCAACCACTGCCTTTGCATCATATGCCTCCACTTCTAAGCTCTTTACAACACCCAAGCATTTTACTTTTTGATGGTTTGCCAATCTGATCCGAAAACCTGACACCCCAGCCACTGTGAGACCCATCTTCTCAACGCATGAGTGTGTTATGACACATATTTGGGCTCCGCCATCCACATAACCTTGTCCCAAATTTTTCCTTTTATGCCACACATCTACTATTGGACAAATGTCTGGTAGCTCATCCATTGCCAACACCTTTACTGAACCTCTCTCTGGCTCTTTCTCCATTGGGTTAACCATCCTCTTCCACTGTCGCTTTAGCTTAGGCACCATCTCTATAAGCTGCCCAAAAGTAACATCTGCCTTCCTGCTCGTCAGATCCTCCTTCAAGTCATAGCTTAATTGCCCATCCCATAGTGGAAAATCTGAAACATGAAACTTTCGACGAGCTCTCCTTTTCCTCTTGGCCTTGACATCCTCGCCTTCATGGCTCTTTCCTTTCTTCTTACTAGGACCTGGGGCACTTCTTCCTTCCTTATCCTCTGTGGTCCTCTTCCCAATAGGCATCACTAATGTATCCTCTAGCTTTGATGCCTTCTCCAAGGTGACTACACTTAACACTTTTGTCTTTCCCTTTTCCTCCTGGGTCAGTCCACTGGTTCCTTCGTCTCCCTTAATTTTGATGCCATAATCATTTGACCTAGTTAGCACCTGTCTTGGCAATGGATACATGTCTCCTGTCTCCCCCCATCCTTGGTGGCTTATCACATTGCGGGCTGATGTGACCCAACTCTCCACAATTATAACATGTGGGCGTCTGCCTCCAAAACCTACCATTGCTTTGTCCAACACCATTCCTAGGCCTTTCTTCACCTCCTTGCTGATTTGCAAACCTCCCTCGACCTTGATTATTTCCCACTTGACCTAGCATGTTTAGGCTGAGATTCTTCATCAAATCTACCATTTGCCTCATGTCTTGCCTTAGCCCATCATCTTGCACTGCTGTAGTGACCACTGCTGGCATAACCTGAGTAGTAACAGGAACTACTGGTTCATGATGAACCCCTGACATGCGCCCTTGTAAAGACTCTATAGGCTGAAATTCAGACCTCATTGGCAAAGAATCCACCCCTAACTGGCTCATTTTCCTCAGCTTCCACTCTTTGTTCCTTGCTACCTCTAGTGCATCTTCATATGTCCTAGGCTTCTTTAGCTCCACTCTCCAACGTATATTCTCCCAAAGACCAGCTAAGAACCTGTCCTTCTTCATCATGTCAGGCGGGGGTACCTGTGGTGCTAAGGCCTTGCACATTCGCTCCCATGCCAATGAAAACTTACATATGTACGCATCTACTGGCTCACCTTCCTTTTGCACCAAAGCCTGTACTTCTTGCCACACTTTGTCAGGATCTTCTATCTTCACAAACTCCACTTCCAACCCATGTCGTAGATTGTCCCAACTCAACCTTACAGGTGGATCAGCCATACGCAACTCCTCTTCAAATGCTTTAGACCAAACTCGTGCATCACTCTTCAAACAAATTTGGAGAAGGCGTAACATTTGCGTGGGGTCATGAATCTGGTTGCTAATGTAGGCAACCTCCATCTTTTCCAAAAATTCTTCCACATCTTCATCACTTCTTCCATGAAACTCCGGATAAGAGAAAGCCATGGCTAGAGAAACCCTTCGAACACACGTGCAAGAACCCAAAACTTTTCACTACCCAATCCCCAGAAACTTCAATGGAGCTCAACTTTATATAAGGACAAACACATGCACATCAAATGAGTTTTCATAGTTAATCATCGGAATGACAACAGGCAAAGGACATTCCAGGATCTCTCTCAATCTTCTTGGCCCAAACATAAAGACTATGCGCTGCTGGAAAAAGATCTTCCTGGACACATGAACATTAATCTGAATTCTTTGAGTTAAATGAAAAGGAGTGAACTGAGGGCCATTTTGATCATCCATTAAAGCCAACCATGAAGCTCCCAAGAAGGCACACCTGACTCAACCTCTGATTTTGCCAAAATTTCAGCAGCCTAACAGCATAAATGGCTCAAAATACCAAAAAACCAGCCATCATAACTTGGGAAAATTTCGACAGAGTTTCCCCAAAAGTAGAGCAGTAGGAACCCAAAATATAGACTGTCTATATATGCATAAACTGTCAACAATAGAACCCGAGCATCAAGTAGGACTCACTAGTACATAGCCTATGGCGAGGTCACAAAAAGGGTGCTCCACCTACCTGTATCACCGAAAGGATCTCCACATTTGAGAATCCCCCAGCTCAATAAAAACCTCACGCTATCGACCCTCACACGAAGGCTAATGCAAATCGCATATAGTCAAGTCTCAGAAATGACTATCTTCCAGACCAAGTCTCAGAAATGGCTGGGACTGCCAAATACAACCAAGTATGGCTCCACAAATGCGTACAATGGCAGTTTCCACAAGTAACGTACAATCCAGTAGACAATGCGCTCAAATAGGCGCCAAGTGATGCATACTCACAACAACTGCAAGTGACATCACTGCTAGTATATCACTGTACTCCAGCTACCTGTACCTGTGTGAATCACCTGTACCTGTACCTGTCCCTGTAACCTGTAACCTGTAACCTGTAATCTGCAACCTGCAACCTGTAATCCCGAAGCTCGAAGCTCGAAGCAGAAGGTACTCGAAGAAGATCCTCCGTGGGGGCACCAAAAGAATGTGAGCGGGAGAAAAACACACACAGCGCCTCTATAACGACCCGACACACACTCTTGGGAAGATACACACACACACTATGGGGCACCACTCGGCTTAGACAACACACCTGGCCGAGACAGGGAACACACCTCTGGAGTGAGAGGAGAGAGACTATCCACTTGCCCACTCCACACGGAGACACACACACACACACACCCAAAAAACTCAGCTCAAAAGAGGAGAATTTCTGATGTTTCGATACAAATGAGCTTGGGCCAACACCAATGGGGCAAACAGCTCACATAATATGGGTAAAATATATCAGATACAATCACAAATTGGAGAAGAAGCTTCACTCACCGGAGAAGATTACACAGAAAAACAGCAGAAAAAGAGTGAGAAATTTGGTAAAATGGACAGTGCCATCGTGTCTGGAACGGCCCAAAACCCCAGTCTACAATGTCAAAGTGCTCAAATCCGACCTCGGATGAGCAGTTTAGGGCCAAAACAGGCTCCAAAATGGGCAAAAGCACACCTGCGGCTGTTCCTCCTCTCTTCTCCACGTTTTTTCTGGTCTTCTCTCTGTTTTTTCAGTTCCCACACTTAGCTTTATTAGTTGGGCACCCTTGGCCTTTTAGATGACCTCAAACGGACCCCGAACAAGCCAAAAACTGACCTCGCAGTGCATAGTTGTCACCTTTTTGCATCATTCGCACACCTGGCACTCAGCTTTTTCCACTAATGCATCTCGCCACCACGTGAAGTGGCCCCAAAAAGTGGTCCTAATGATGACCTTTCTGCATAACTCTCACAAGAAAACACCCACGTTGTGTTCGTCCTCATCCGCGTGCAAATATTGACCTCGTTCGCCCTCCTGACGCCACTAGATGCCATCTGACGCACCTGCTGACCTCACGTCGTCGGCCCGCGGATAGCTTCCTCGAGAAGTTTTACGCGCTATAAACTCCTCATTATTGTAGAAAAAACATACTGGTACTGGTGATAGTGAAAATCGATGAACTATGTACATGCTGTCCTACTTGTACACATGTGGGCCCCACGTAACCACCTGGCTAAGGAAAATGGGCAATTCTTTATTTGATGCACCATGCATGTGTATGTACATATGCGCAATCCCTTGCTCCAAAAAACTCCTGACAACGTACTTAAGTGACATCGATCTTTCCTCAGGTACTAAGGTGCTTGAAAATGTTTTGTGACACCCTTGTGTCATTGAGGCTTGAAAAACTATCAAGATTACACAGAGGATATAGGATTTAGAGATCCTAGATACGTTGTGGAGTGGTACTCACATCACATGGTACATGACTCATTTGTAGCCAGTGGATGCTCAATGAGGTTGTTCTTTTGTCGTGTGGATAGCCAATAGAATGGTCTTAGCAGGTGGTATTGTGACACTGTAGTAGGTACGCACCAATTGCAAAATATTAAGAGCACCACAACCAGGGATCCCACCATCTTTACCAAGTGTCACTCATGCTCTTTTGATGCCTACATACATGGTGAGTGGACTCATTGTGCTGGAGCTATATATATACCAACCCCTATGCTATATATAGGCCATAGGGCTACCGTAATGCATATTTCATGGTCTTGAATGGACCAAATGCTTATTAAGAGCTACCATAGTGCATATGTAGGTGCCTTTGAATGACTCAAATGCTCTTTGGGAGATTATATATTGACACATAGGCCATCCTCTAGCCTTAAGGACATAGGTTCCACTCTACTATGATGGGATATCCTATGGACTTAGGGTCATAGGGTACCGATGTATAAGCTCAAGGGAACTTGGTTGTTGACCTCTATTTCAATGAGAGATCCTATGGCCCTAGGAACATATGGTTCCAGTGGATAAGCTCAAGGGAACTAGGCTATTCCCCCCTTTTCCAAATTATCTTTAAGAGATTTTATATCGACATCTAGGCCACCCTATGGCCCTAGGGCCATAGGGTTCCCTCTCGTATGATGTGAGTTCATATGGCCTTAGGGAGACAAGGTTCCAATGTGTATGGACAAGGGCCATAGTTTGTTTTTCTCTATTCCAATGAGAGATCCTATGGCCCTAGGGCCATAGGTGCCAGTGTATAAGCTCAAGGGCCATATGTTTCTCTCTATTCCAATTAGACATCCTTTGGCCTTAGGGCCATAGGGCTGCCAAAGTGCAGATTTTGGTGCTCTTGAATGGCCCAAATGCTCTTTAAGAGCCTCTTCATTGACCCAAAGGCAATGTCTTGACCCTAGGGCTATAGGTTCCTCTCTAGCATTATGTGAGATTATATGGCTTTAGGGCCACAGATTACCAATGTAAAGGCTCAAGGGTACTAAGTTGTTGCCCTCTATTCCAATGAGAGATGATATGGCTTCGGGGCCATAGGGTTGTAGTGGTGCATATGTAGGTTCCCTAGGACCATAGTGCAACCAGTGTGTCTCTCATGGTCTATAGATCCTTTGGGGGTTTAGGTGCCCCTATAGGGCTCCTTTCTTGGCACCCTATGGCCCTAGAGCCATAGTGCAACCAATGTATCTCTCATGGTCTATAGATCCCTTTGGGGCCTAGGTGCCCCTGTGAGGCTCCTTTCTTGGCAACCTATGGCCCTAGGGCCATAGTGTAGCCAATTTTTCTCTCTTGGTTTGTAGGTTACTTGGGAGATTAAGTGCCCCTATGGGGCTTCTTTCTTGGCACCCTATGGCCCAAAGACCATAGGGAGTGGCTATGGTAGCTATTCTATTTTTTCAAAATTAGCACTTTTAAAAAATTTCCAGAATTATTAATATGCAAAATGTACTCTTTAAGTTATAGTTCTTTCCCTTTTCCACTTTGTCATTCTTTATTTCCCACTCTATTGTTGCACCCTCTACCTATCCTTCTACAACGTCATCCTCACCACATCCTCCTACAACCTCAACATCTAGTGATTACATGTACACCATAGCTATTTTTCTTGTTTTTCTAGTTGTAAAGTTTTCTATTTTCTCTTGTTTTTGTGTTCAAGGAGTTGTTAATTTGACTTCCATTAGAACTTAATCAAAGTCTAATTAGAGTTTTTTTGTTTTTTCTCTTTTTTGTGTTTAGAGTGAGGAGGATCTGAATCTAATTAGAACTTAATCTAGAAAGTAATAAAAATTTAATCAGAATGTAATTAGAAAGTAACTAGAATGTGATTAGGAATGCAATTACCTATGAGCTTGAGTGCTCGATTGGGAGTAAACAAGCGAAGCACGGGAGAGGGATTTGTGGAAATAGAAGAGAGAAGTAGTATAGGGAGATGACGTCTGCATGGAAACAACGATGGTTTTCTGTGACAACAACAGTAATGACAAAAATGGAGATGATGACAATGGAGACCACTGTGATGGTCGTGGCAGATATGTGTGCAAAAACTTGTGCAACAACGACGGCGGCCCAATGCTAAAATCAATGGATCAGCGCACAGATTGACAACGACGGGTGGCGACTGCAATGCTATAGGAAGAGAGAGGGAGGAGGCAGAATCAATGGTGTTGTGTGTGCAGGAAGAGAGAGAGAGAGGGCGATGGAGCTTTGTGTGTGCAGTAGGTTCTATGAAACACAACGAAAGAGAGAGAGGAAAAACTGTCAAAGTTGTGATGGAGAGATAGTGAGAGAGATAAGGTTAGGTTAGGTCAAGTTTCAAATTTCAAATTTTAAAGTAGTGGCTATTCACACTCTTAGGCCATGCTTCAGTCTAGTATAATGAAAATTATTAGAGATCTAGGCACTTGCTCGTAGTGGGACATAGCTCATCAGCTCCGAAACTCCAAGATCTTTTTAGAAAAAAGAGTTTGGGTTTTCAAAAATGTTGGCAAAAGGTTTTGCTAGTGTCCTTATCTCGGCGATACAAGTGGAATGACACCCATGATGCAAATTTGGAGCGTGGGATCAAAATTTGTGTAGTAAAAAATACATTGAAAATAGCCAAAATTCATAAATTTTGGTCAAAAAATGTGTGACATTTTTGTTTCTCGATATCGATAGCTAGCACCCTATGGTCCAAAGGCCACATGATATATATATACCCACCACGATACACCTATAGCTAGAACCCTATGGAACAAAGGCCAAAAGATGTACATCTATCCTCCATGAAACACCAATTGCTAGCACACTATGGCCCCAAGGCCATAGGGTGTACATGCACCCACCATGAAACACCTATAGCTAGCACCTTGCGATCCAAAATCCATAGCATGTACATGTACCCACAACAAAACACCTATTGCTAGCACCCTATCATCCCAAGCGCATAGGATGTACATGTACCTGCCATGAAACACCTATTTCTAGCACCCTATGGCCCAAAGGCCATAGGATGTACAGATACCAATCCATGAAACACCTAGGATGTACATCTATCCACCTTGAAACACCTAGGATGTACATATATCCACCATGAAACACCTATAGCTAGCACCCTATGATCACAAGGACATAGGATGTACAAATCCCCCCCATGAAACACCTATAGCTAGCACCCCATGGCCCAAGGACATAGGATGTACACATACCGGCCATGAAACACCTATATCTAGTACCCTATGGCCCATAGGATGTACATGTACCTTCCATGAAACACATATTCCTAGCACCCTATGTCCCAAAATCCATAGGATGTACATATCCCTGCCATGAAACACCTATAGCTAGCACCCTATGTCCCAAAATCCATAGGATGAACATATCCCTTCCATGAAACACCTATAGCTAACACCAAAATCCATAGCATGTACATGTACCCACAACAAAACACCTATTGCTAGCACCCTATCATACCAAGCGCATAGGATGTACATGTACCTGCCATGAAACACCTATTTCTAGCACCCTATGGCCCCAAGGCCATAGGATGTACATATACCAATCCATGAAACACCTAGGATGTACATCTATCCACCATGAAACACCTAGGATGTACATATATCCACCATGAAACACCTATAGCTAGCACCCTATGATCACAAGGACATATGATCTACACATACCGGCCATGAAACACCTATAGCTAGCACCCCATGGCCCAAGGACATAGGATGTACACATACCGGCCATGAAACACCTATATCTAGCACCCTATGGCCCATAGGATGTACATGTACCTTCCATGAAACACGTATTCCTAGCACCCTATGTCCCAAAAGCAATAGGATGTATATATCCCTGCCATGAAACACCTATAGCTAGTGCCCTATGTCCCAAAGGCCACATAATCTACATGTATCTGCCACAAAACACATATTTCTAGCACCCTATGGCCCCAAGGCAAGAGGATATACATATACTCATTAAAAATATCTACATATGGCATCCTATGGCCAAAGGTTGTATGCATACTTTGTTGCGATGTAGAGAGAACGAGAGAGACGAGACAAGAGACACACCATATATGCTCCCAAAAACGGATTCATATTGAGGACAACATACAAATATATAGGTGAGACCAAGTTGAGTAAAGTGAGCCATATATAGCTCTAACACCCCCACTCAAACAAAGGTCTCTAGCTTTGGATGAAAAAACCCTTGGGGAGTTAAAGGGAAAAACCCAAGCCCCAATACAACGTGAAAATATGAACCAACAATGATGATGTGAAAGTGAATTGTGTATCTATGTACAAATATACAAGTGACTCAGAGATCACAATGTGCAAATGTGGAGTGTGCATAGTGCATGGTACCTACATAATTACAATGTCATATGTACAAAGCTATTATAATCGCAAAGAATCTAATCTAGAAAGACTGAGTCCGAAGCAACTCCAAGCTCCGAGCTGAAGAGGATGAAACCTGACTTGTTGAGGCCTTTGGTCATAATTTCTCCAATCATCTAGTCACTTGGATAGTGTTCAACCATTATGGTGCCTTTGCGTACTTCATATCTGACATAATGATAATGGATAGCAATGTGCTTTGACTTATTATGTTGAACATAGTATTTTGCAAGACTAATAGCACTCTAGTTTTCACACCGCAAGGGTGTGCTAGAAAGAGGAGAGTGACAAATATCAACCAGCATTTGTCGAAGCGAGATCAACTCACGAGTTGCAACATATTCTGACTTAGTTGTAGAAATTGCAACACAACGTTGTCTCTTGTTGGTCCAAGAAACAAGACAACCATTTATAAAGAAACAATTTCCACTAGTAGATCTCATAGATAGATGTGAGCTTGCCCAGTCTGCATCTGTGTAACCCAAAAGAGAAAGATATTGCATAGAATCCGATATGAGTTGTCGTCAATAGACCAGGCCAAAATTTGTAGTGCCTTTTAAGTAATTCAATACACGCTTTGCAGTAGACCAATGCTTAAGAGAAGGATGCACAAGATGTTGTCCAAGATATTTAGCAACAAACAAAATATCAAGATGAGTGTTCATGCCAAAAAACTAAAGACATCCAATCAAGTTAGCATAAGGTTGATTTGTGACAAGTTGACCTCCACTGTCAGAAGTATTCGCCTTAGAGCTCAAAAGACAAGGTCGAAGCAACTCCAAGCTCCGAGCACAAGAGGATGAAACATGACTTGTTGAGGCCTTTGGTCAAAATTTCTGCAATCATCTGGTCACTTGGATAGTGTTCAACCATAATGGTTCCTTTGCGTACTTCATACCTGACATAATGATAATGGACAGCAATGTGCTTTGACTTATTATGTTGAACATAGTCTTTTGCAAGACTAATAGCACTTTGGTTGTCACACCGCAAGGGTGTGCTAGAAAGAGGAGAGTGACCAATATCAACCAGCATTTGTCGAAGCCAAATCGACTCACGAGCTGCAAGTGATGCTGCAACATATTCTGACTCAGTCGTAGAAAATGCAACACAACGTTGTTTCTTGATAATCCAAGAAACAAGATAACCATTTATAAAGAAGCAATTTCCACTAGTAGATCGCATAGATAAATGTGAGCTTGCCCAGTCTGCATCTGTGTAACCCAAAAGAGAAAGAGATTGCATAGAATCCGATGTGAGTTGTCGTCGATAGACTAAACCAAAATCTGTAGTGCCTTTCAAGTATTACAACACACGCTTTGCAGCAGACCAATGCTTAAGAGAAGGACATGCAAGATGTTGTCCAAGATAATTAGCAGCAAACAGAACATCAGGACGAGTGTTCATGCCAACAAACTGAAGACATCCAATCAAGTTAGCATAAGGTTGATTTGTGACAAGTTGACTGCCATTGTCAGAAGTGTTCTTCGTAGAGCTCGGAAGACAAGGTGTGTTGGCTGGATGTGCAGATTCCATACCAAATTTTTGAATAGTATCTGCAATAAAATTTGACTATCGAAGGAATAAAATACCTTTTGTACGGTTCCGTTGGACTTGAATGCCAAGACACGAGTGAATCTCTCCAAGATCCACCATATCAAATGCAGAAGACAATAACTTTTTCACTTGCTGAAGAAATCCCAAATCATTGGAAACAAGGATGGTATCATCCACATAAAGAGCAAGAATCACAAAACTGCTACCTTGGCGTTTTATGTATAAGTTGGGGTCTGACGAGCAAGAGATGAATCCTTTGGAGGTGAGAAAAAGATCAAATTTTGTATACCAGGCTCACGAAGCTTGTTTGAGACCATATAGTGCCTTATGGAGTTGAGCAACAAGGTCTTATTTACCTGGAATAACAAACCCTTCTCGTTGTTCCATATAAATTTCCTCTTCCAAGTCACCATTAAGAAAAGAAATTCGCACATCCATTTGATGAGCTTCTCAATCAAATTGAACAGCAAATGCCAATAAAACTCAAATACTTATAATTCAAACAACTGGTGAAAAGGTCTCCTGATAATCAACACCAACTACTTGGGAGTAGCCTTTTGCAACTAAACGTGCCTTGAACTTATCAAAAGATCCATCTGCTTGTACTTTTGTCTTATACACCCACTTACACTTAATAGTTGTACAACCGGGAGGTAGTTCAGTTAGTATCCATGTACCTTTAGAGATAAGAGAATCATACTCTGCTTCCATAGCCTCTTGCCATTGATCATTTTGTGGTGAAGATATAGCTTCATTTTAAGAAACGGAATCTTCTCAGAAGTAGAGAAAGCATTATCAACAATATCGTCGTCATAAACATGACATGATCCATATTCAAAATCAATAGGCAGATCAACAAAAATTTCAATATCTTCATTGACAACATTTGAAATTCATGGTTGTGAAGAGGAAAGCTGCTCTATAGGAAGAGTTTCATCATCTAAAAGAAATTGAAAATCTTGAAGCAATGATTTAGGATCATCAAAATCATCCATGGACAATGAGCCTCCCATAAGCTATTCATTAAAAGTGGCATCACGATTCACAATTACTTTCTTGGAGGAAGGGTCATAGAATTTTTAGCCTTTGGGAGTGTCAGAATATCCAATAAAACTAACTCTAAGACCAGGAGCATCAAGCTTTGTTCGTGTTTCTTTGGAAACATGAATATAAGCAATACATCCAAAGGTTCGAAAACGAGATACATACGGAATGTCACCTGTCCATGCTGTGATGGATATCAAAAGAAATGTCACCTGACTTATTCTGAAAAGTTTTGATATGTATTTTTGTATAGGACGTCATTCTAATCGTTTCATGAAGTTTAAAATTTTGACCCGGGACACCTCTCGGGAGCCAGTTTTATGGGTGCTATGGTCAAAATTTTGAAACATTTTTTACGTAGTATTTGTATTCCTCAACAGGAGGAAAAATCTTGCTTCTTTGCATTTTTCTAGATTCCTTCATTTTGATGCCCGTTTCAGCATGTAGTTTAGAGAAAAAGTGAGAAAATGCTATTTTAGGCTGTTTTTGTACAAATTGTTGACTTGCAAATAAATGTTGAGGCCATTTGAGAAGGATATGGATTTTCCGCATCACACAACTTTCGAAGAGCTCAACAAGACAAACAAATTCATATGAGACAGCCCCGATCAAATTCTGAACAATTTCGGAGTTACGGCTCGCTGAAAATGGCCAAAATTTTGCTAACTCGTGAGTGTGGGCTGCGTTTTTGTGGTTCTGATGTGTTGAGTGCAGGATGTCTCTTTCCAAGCCTGGAGGAAGGTAAAAACTAGCCACTTTTTGATGTGAAGAAGACATCCCGTATGGAGAAGGAGGCTATTCTACGCCCTGAGATTGTGATTGAGAGTGAGAGTGTGATTGCGAGTGAGAGTTAGAGTGAGAGTGCGATTGAGAATTGTGCACAAGATTGATAGCGAGGTTGAGAGTGAGATAGCTCAAGGGTGGTCAGAGGTTGATATGAGCTATGCTCTTCTTGTATCCATGAATTGATATCAATACAAATCTCTGATTTCCTGTATCTACTTTGGGTACTTGAATTTTTTTGTTATTTAGTTGTTGTACTCCCGTGTCTCGTTAAAAGTGGTATCAAATCAATTTTAATTGTGCGGAAGTGATGGATGCATACGAGCAGCAATTGTAGGAACAAGCAAAACTCATTCGACGACTCAGTGAATATCTTAACAGACGTGAGAGAGCCGATAAAGGAAAGGGAGTGGCTAGTGGAAGCGGAGGAGAAAGTGAAGTGGAGAAACGAAAAAGAAGCGAGGAAGAAGACGAAGAGTACTCGGAAGAAACTGCCATCAAACAAGTTCTCAAGAAGGCTAGACTTAACGAATTTGATGGGATATGGAAGATGGGCGAAGACTTGGAAGCATGGATTGAGGAACTTGAAGACTTCTTTGCTTTGCAGGATTTTTTTGAAGAAGCAAAGGAAAATTTTTCTATCCTACAACTCCGTAGTGTCGCAAAGCTATGGTGGAAATAGTACATGCAGACCCGTACCAACAAAAATGTGATTGCATGGAAGGAATTCCACGTAGAAGCTGAGAAAAGGTATTGTTCTCCTCACTACAATTTGGAGAAAATGATGGAATTTTATGGTTTCAAGCAGCAAGAAGGAGACAAAACACCTTTGCTTGTGGACAAGTACAAGGAGAAATTTATGTGTTTACATAAATATGCTCCAGAGGTCACAGGAGATGCATTAAAGATGAAGTTTATTGAAGGCCTGCGATATATTCTCAAGTTCCAAGTGAAGGGTGAAGGTTGTGTTGATTTCTTGGATGCGGTGGCAAAGGCAAAAAATTATGAGAAGTGGGACCAATTCAACCAAACTAGTAGGATGATTTCAACGGGACATTATCAGAAACAATACTGCATAAAATCCTCGGAACCCACCAAACCAACCTTTCCCTAATAGGCAAGGTAACATGGAAAACTATGAGGAAACTTTCCTAATGGGGGAAATGGAAGTGGAAACGGAAATCAGAAGAAGCAACCTCCACAACGCTGGCAACATGACACCAAAGAGCTCAAATGCTAGGAGTGTGCTTCCAATGTGGAGAGCAAGGACACCGGACGTTTGAATGTCCGAACAAAGAAATGGACAAGGCAGTGCGGGCCAAGATGGCTAAAATAGAGACCATCGATGAAGTGGTTGATAAAGGTAAGTCAGCTGACCCTCCTTTGCAGTATTTTACGTCTTCAGTACGACATCTAAAAGATGTGATCAAATTTGTGGGTTGCAAAAGCTGAAATTGAACTTCCTAGTTGATTCAGGTAGCACGCATCACTTCTTGTCCACAAAACTGGTAGAGAAACTAAATCTAAAATTAACCCAAGAAATTAAAAGATCTGTGGAATTAGCCAGTGGAAAGAAAGGTCTAACAAAAGGCCTAATTGAAAATCTATCTTTTTCTCTGAATGATTAGAATCATAGGGAAATTTTTATGTCATAGACATGGGGGTGCACAACGTAATTATTGGCATGGATTGGATGACTAAAAATCACGTCTTAATTGATTGTGAAGAAAGGAAAATATCTTTTAAATCTTCAAATGGGAGTAGTCACACTATTCAAAGGGAGCAAAGAAATAGTAAGTTCATTCTGATTTATGCCATGAAACTGATAAGAGGGTTGAGCCAAGGCTGTGAGGCCTTCTTAATCTTCGCAAATGAATTAAAAGATGAACCTTAAAATGGGAAGGGGGAAAATCTAGAGTATGTGGAGAAGCTACTTGATGAGTTCAAGGATGTTTTTCTTGATGACCTGCCTAGTATGCCTCCTCCTAGATTATTAGACCATGGGATAGACATAGCTACATTGAACCTTACTCTTGGTCCCCTTACATATTAAACATAGATGAACTTAAAGAATTAAAACTCCAACTTGATGACTTGATAAAGAAAGGGTTAATCAGGCCTATTGTATCTCCTTGGGGTAGCCCTGTTCTTTTCCAGAGGAAGAAGGATGGGACTTATAGACTGTGCATTGACTAGAGGGGGCTTAACAAACGAACCATTAAAAACAAATATCCCCTTCCACACATTGATGAGTTGTTGAGTCAATTGAGCGGTGCGCAAGTATTTTCAAAGCTTGACCTGCGATCTGGATACCACCAGATCACAATTAAGTAAGGAGATATTTTCAAAACTTCTTTTCTTACATGATATGGACACTTTCAATTTACAATTTTGGCTTTTGGTTTAACTAATGCACAGTGACATTCATGTGTTTGATGAACAATATCTTTCATTTATTTCTTGATAAGTTTATTTTGGTATTTTTGGATGAAATCTTTTTTCTTATTCTAAGAATGAAAAGGATCATGAGTTGCATCTAAGGAAAACTCTTGAATTACTACGTGAACATCAATTGTATGCCAAGCTAAGTAAGTGTTTCTTTCCCAAAGAGAAAATTGTACATCTAGAGAGGGTAATTTCAAGAGAGGGCATTCATATCAATCTTGATAAAGTTAAGGCAATTGTGGAATGTCCAACACCCAAAATTGTGAGGGATGTGAGGAGCTTTATGGGGTTAGCACAGTATGAACGGGCTCATATTAAAGATTTTTCTAAGATTGCAAGCCCTTTAACTGAGTTAACAAAGAAAAAAAAGGGTTTCTTTTGGTCTGAATCATGTCAAACTACACTTGAAACATTGAAAACAAGGGTGGCTGAAAATTGTATTCTGAAAATTCCAAAACTTGGAAAACCTTTTGTGGTAACATGTGATGCAAGTGGGGAATAAATGGGACGTGTCTTGTGTAAAGAGGGGAGAGTTGTGGCATATGAATCTAGGAAGTTGAGAAGACATGAAGTGAATTACCTTGTACATGATTTGAAATTGGGAGCTGTTGTTCATGCGTTGAAGCATTGGCATCATTGGTTTTCTTGGTGTGAAATTTGAATCAAGGACTGATCATTGCTTGGTTGCTTGGCTGTAGCTACTGTGTGAGTATAATTTTGATCTAAAATTTTTGGTTGTGAAAGAGAAAAAGATTGCGATGCATTGAATCAAAGGCCTATGTGTAATTTGGTTTCTGTGGTGCGTAGTGATACAATTGATCAAGTTAAAGATGAAGTGAAAAATGATCCCTTTTACTCTAACATTATCTCATTTCTGAATTCTCATGTGGGTGAGATATTTGAGGGGAAGTTTTATTTGTATAAGGGTAACTTGTATTATAATGATCGCTTGTGTGTGTCTGCAAGTTTTTCTTTAAAACATCAAATTTTGTGGGAAAGTCAGAATACTCTATTTGCGGGACACCCTAGGTTTAACAAAACATATGCTAAAGTGAAGATCTCTTTCTTTTGGCCGAATATGCGAGATGATATCTTGTTGTATTTGCGTGAATGTCTACAATGTCAGCAGGTGAAGGTTGAACAAAAGAGGTTACCTGGTGAGTTAGAGCCTCTAGATGTTCTTGGTAAAAAGTGAGATTCTACATCAATGGATTTCATCACCGCATTACCTACAACTAGAGGAAATTTTGACACTATTTTTGTTGTGGTTGATAGATTGACAAAAATGGCACATTTTTTTCCAATGGAGAAGATTGATACTGCCTTGCATGTTGCTAAATTATTTGTCAAGGAAATTTTTTGTTTGGATTGTATGCCCAAAAAATTTTCCTTTGATCGTAATTCTATATCTACATCAAACTTTTGGAAGGCTACTTTTCAGGCCATTGAAACAAAATTAAGAATGAGAAGTTCTTTCCATCCTCAAACAAATGGGAAGACTAAATGCGTAAATCGGGTGTTAAAAGACATGCTTAGAATGTATGTGAGTGACAGGCAAACAAATTGGGTGGACTAGTTTCCTTTGGTTGAGTTTGCTTGTAATAGTTCTTGGCATGCGTCTATTCAAATGACACCTTTTGAAGCTATGTATGGTTGTAGTTGCTCATCTCCCTTAAAATTTTTAGACAACGTAGAAGTCTCAAGATAAATGCTTGAGAAAATGGACCTAGAGCTTTCCAAGATTAGACATTGTTGGAAAACAAACAAACTGAAACACCTCTATAGTGATGTCACCCAAGAGTGTTGAAAGAGCACTACAATAACACCAAAATATTTTGAAAATCCCATTGAAACACCACAAGTCCGATAAGATTAGACCCTTGGGAGTTTACTAGCCATCGCCCACCCAAGAGATTATGTCACATAAGAGCAAAACCCTGCCAAAGCATGGATTTACAGCACACACTGACCAATGCATATGAATACAAGGGCCTCCCCTTTCACCATTGAACATCACAAACCCACAAATTCAACATAAATTCCAAAATTCATAGATACATGTCCTCTCAATCTGCCTTTACACAATTTGCCACTAGGTTGCCATAGCCATGATCCTGCAGAGAACTTGTCGTAACCTGAAGAGCACAACTGCAATTGGGGCACTTTAAGGCTTGCAAAAAATCTTGAAAAATAACTAGCAAGAAATCTGAAGATGACCAAATTTGAATCTATAAGCCGCTACATGAAAAACTGATGCAAACAGAGAGTTGTCCCGACATGACAACACATTATAAAGTAGGCAAGGCCAGGGAAACAACTGCAACAGAAACCATCAAGAAGGCAAAACAGGATCAAACCTGCATTTTTTTGAGTTTTGTCTGAACTTTTTTAAGTTTGTATATGAGTTTAAGTTATATACAAGTCTCTCTTCAAAAAACTCACTCACGGGCACTTACAGCAGTCTGACAGTTGTCACTAGACTAGTGATTTGTAGTGCATGTACATGTGCTTGCTAAAGCAAGCTAAAAACCCAGGAAAATAAATCCCACACACACTTTTGACATCATGTGTAATGTCCGTATGTACAAATTTACAAAAAATGGGGTGTCAAAAATGCACCCAACATAGTTTGCCACACCCCAGTCTGCACATTTATTGTATTTGCAACCTAGGTACACTAAGTGACCAATGCTTTACATCTTCAAACTCTTATTGAGCCCGTAACACGTTACAATTATCACAATGGCTAAATAAATCGCGAAATTATAATACATGGTCATTTTGGAAAAATGTGAAAAGTGTGTAACTCCAATCTTTACTGCTTCTTCACTTTGATCTTCAATGTGCATTCGTACGTCTTTGGTATTTAGCAGCTGCAGCTAACTGATGTTGACCCAGTTAACATTCCCCCCTTCCTATTTTAGTGCCCGTCCTCGGGCACTGTTGAAAGTGTCCATGGAGGCTGTCAAAGGTTTTGATTGGTTTTTGATGGGCTGATCTTCATTTTGTCGTTGGATTTGTTGATGAGAATTAGTTTGCTGCAGCATCTTCATTGGTCTGAATAGTCGATTTTGAGAGATGACATTGCATTTATCCATTGTAATAGCATCATGATGAGATTGCTGTTTATTTATGAAAAGTATGTACAAGGGAAATACATTGATGAGGTTCTAAATTAGGGTCTAGTACCTGGATGACCAAAGGGAAAAAGACCTAGTGGGAAAAAAAGTGCCTTTGGGATACGTGCATTATTGGGGTACTTATTAGCATGGACAATATTAATAAAGTACTCAAGGAATTATTCACTGGTACATATGGAATTAAAAAATGTGATATCCGTCAAAGTGTATTGGGCCAACGCCAATTTACAAAGGTCAACACCAAGCGATGGGGAGCGTTGGTCAGTCACCAAGCCTCCTATTCACTCGGTGCTAACTCCATCGTCACATGTAATGATTTTTAACCCCAAGGTCAGTACCAAGCGATGGGGAGAGTTGGGAAATCCCCAAGCATCCTATTTGCCTCGTATTGACTCAACTTTCATATGTAATGACTTTAAGAGCAAGGTCAACACCAAGCGATAGGGAGTGTTGGGTAGTCGCCAAGCTTCCTATTCGCCTAGTAGTGACTCAACTATATATTTTTATTTAATCACATCACCATGGTCTTCATCGTTGGTTAAGCCAAGGTCAACACCAAGCGATAGGGAGTGTTGGGCCATGCCCAAGCTTCCTCTTTGCTCAATAATTGAATTCACTGAATTTTGTCTTTTCGTTGTCGTTTATCATTCCCTGAGGTCTTTGCGGTCGCCTGTAAGGGCTTTAACATCAGGTCAACACCAAGTGATAGGGAGTGTTGGATAGTCCCCAAGCTTTCTATATGCTTAGTAGTGACTCCATTGAACTTTTTCTTACCATTGTCAGTTTTCATTCCCCGAGGTCTTTGCCGTCGCTTGTAATGGATTTTACATCAGGTCAACACCAAGCAATAGGGAGTGTTGGGTAGTTCCCAAGATTTCTATTCACTTAGTAGTGACTCCACCGCGTGACGTTGTTGGTTAGCATGACATTGGTTTTCCTATTTTAGTCCACTCAATGTGCATAGGTGGAAGAAAAAAGAGTGTCTAATGCATATGTCCAATGATGGGACATCCTATTTATGCATACACAAAAATGAATGGAAAACAATATGCTCTGCAAGTAAGATTTTGAGGGGTTCTTCAGAAAGATGGTGTAGCTATAAAAGCATTTGACATGCCTTTGCAAGCTAGCACCCCTTTAAGAATGGTTTTCATTGACGAGGATATGTGCTCTCCTCTTACTGTGCATTGTGCCTGAGTGTTGGACTCTACGACACTCCACCAATTGTAAGTTAATAGACTTTGACTCTTATGCTCATCCCATCCAGCATGAGTGACATGACTTTAGATATGCGCAACTCTTACAGCTTGAGCATAAGCCTAATAACTACGACGCTTAGCACAAAGTTTAATAAGACTTGAAGCTTTGGGACTAATGCTTTTCTCATTTTATGGCTCAACAGCGCGACTCTGACTATGCCAAAGAGTGTTTTTTGCACCCTGGTGACTTGAATTTTTACATTCTTGTGCTTACTACAAACATTCCTTCACGTAAAAGTAAGCTTGAATCATCAAAAAGAGGATTGGTGAAGGACCGAGGTGGCATTGAAGATTTCTTTGACCATACCTGTTTTATCATCTTTGAATCTACATTCACGTTGTTTGGGTCATCCTTCTTTGACTGTGAAGACTCCATTATCTGTTTGATTTTCCAGATAGGCCTATTGATAGGAGTCTTTGATGTTGTTGTAGGCCTCTGTTGATCGTTGACATTTGACTTTTTACTAGGAGCACTGGAAGATTTAGGAATCCAAATCTCTTGATGACCTTTGTAACTCCTTTGTTTAATTTGCTTCACGCTAGGTCTTGTTGGTTTCTTGAGATCTTCATGCAGGTTTGGTGTAGTTGCAGCTGGCTTTCGTTTGACTGGTAGCCAAATCTTTGTATACCCTGTGTAGAATCCTTGTCCAAGAAGAGCATTCTTTGAGATCCATCTTTGTTATGTATCCTCTTGTGAGTTGTGGTAGAATTTAGCCTCTTTCAATGTTTTTCTGTTGTATACCTGCTTCTTAGGTATCCTAGGATATTGTCGAACTTGATACCTTGTGGGCCTTCTTTCTTGGGAGGGACTTGACGTTACTTCATATGCCCTAACCTGCATTTGGGCACCCATATCTGTCTGTTACCTCCATAGTACTCCTATTCCTTTAAGCTCCAGTGTGATTCTATCCATCCCATGTGTTTTTCTTTCTGTGTTGATTTCCCGTCTTTAACCCAAATCGGATCATTGACTTTAACTACTAATTGCTCAGAACAAACACTTGCTTGACTTTCCTTTGCTTTCTTGAGTACTTTGGTTGATATACCTTTGCTTTTTTGGGTGTCTCCATTGAGGTTTCAGCTGGGCCAGCAATTGACTTGAAGTTTTGAAAGCCTAACTCGCTTGAAGAAGTTGATCCATGAGGGTTCTTTTATGTAGAGGCATATGCTTTCACACCTTTGCTAATCAATGGAGTGTCCACTTTGGCCTTACCTTTGTCTGCAAGATTTGTCTTCTTTACCTCTGGTCTCGGTGGCATTCTCTGCTCAATAGCTATTGTGGTTTCTCTTTGCTCTATTTGAATTGCACTTGATATTGCCTGATTTGCTTTAAGATCTTCTGGCGCTCTGTTCGATGGAGATGAATCATCTTCAATAATCTTTGCTTTGGCATCAACCTCCATTCTGACTGTGCTTGAGGACCTTGTGCTATCGTCCGTAAGTGACCTGTCTTGGTCTTCATTCTTTGTTACCTCTGCAAACTGCATCTTCATTGAATTTTGTATCTCTAACATCTTCTAGGCCATTGGCATTCCCATTATGATGTCTTCAGGCATGTCCTTTGTTGTGATCACGTGGAATTGAGCTTTGATGATCTGTGAACTTACTTCAATGGTGCTGGAGACAATTCCCCAGCATTCTGCTCGTTTGTCTCTCCTGATATGCTCACAAATTCAAGAGCATCTTCCAGTTGTGGTTGGCGACATCTTTTCCAAGTGTGAAAAGACATGAGGTTTTTGTCTAACTGGAAATCTAGTTTTACTTTGCTTGAGGTTTTTTCTTCGTTTTCACCAACAATGTTGCACTTCATTGAACTTGGTTAAAATTTATCTGCATTTTCTTTGCTTTGACCACCTCCTTCCGTTGATGTTGGCTTGTTTTGTTGTAATATTGCACCTTTTTCTTGCAATCGTTGAGAATTTTGTGCCTGCATTTGAGTAACTTTTGATCTTAGAAGATCCACTGTACCTTCTGGCAGAATCTTTCTCTTCGGAGGAGATTTTGGTGGTGACCTTTGTGTGGACTTTTGGACTTTATCTTTCATTGATTTTGTCTTTTTATCACATGTTCTCGTAGCTGAGGCTTTGCATCATCTTCAGATAGTCCTTGACTTCAGGTTTAGCATCCATAGGGGCTTGTACAAGGTCTTGAACCTCCTGAGAAATCATTGCCATTTGCATCTCAATATGCATATGCAAGCTTGGCCTCATACAATTATTTGAGCACTATGGGATTTGTCATCTTTTGGCTTTGATTTGTGGAGATCAACTGAAACTTTTTTCCCTGATGATCTTCAGAGAAGATTTTTTCTGCAGATTTTGATGGGATCTTGGTCAGTGGGAATCTTCCAACAACCATATGATCTTTCAATGGCTTTTGCTTTGAAGGGGTCTGCTGGCTAGAAGTTCTTGGGCTTCTAACTGGTGTAGCATTTTCTTGTACTAGAGCTGAGCTTGATGAATTTGCAGCTCCCCCCTTCCTAGGGTGATCACTATAGCCTGCTTCATTGTAAAAGGTAAAAATTGTTTGGTTTTGATTTAGTCTCACCTTTTGAGATTGTGAAGGTACACTTTGGGTAGCATTGTTGATGTTTGGTATCTGTAAACCTTCTACATAGTTTCCTATGTATATCCTTGAAACATGACAAATTATTTCCCAAGTCAAGCTGTAGATCGCCTTATCTTTGCCCTAATATTGTCTATCCCATGGGTCTCTTATGATATGAACTTCCGTGGTTTCAGGACCCAAGGCATCATAGATGCTTATCTACGACTGTTTTGGTCAAAGTATATGCTCATTTGGTCACAACATCAAAGCTTGATTTCCGATGGAGGCGAGTTTGGCTCTGAACAGATTTCTAAGTTCACTCGGGTAATATCCTTTAGCGCTAGAAAGGATGGGCTATAATAGATTCTTTCCTCTGAAATGAACCATCCTTTTTTATCTATCACTGGACGTACTTCTATGAGCTGGTATGTGGGTCGTTCAAACACTGGCTGATCCTTTTTGTACACTTTCCCTATTTTGTCTACATAGTGTGCATATGAATTATGTGTACCATACAATGCTAACATCATTCTATTTGATGTGTCCCTTAGACTCGTGAATGATTTCACACTTCTGTTAGTGGATGCAGAATCATTTTCAAATCTAACATTCTTTTCCACCTTTGGTGATATCTCGACACCTTAACTAAATTCATACAAGAGTTTATTATTCAAAAAATCAATTTTAAGCTTTTCAGGTGTCTGTGCATCTTTATGATGATTTTGAACTTACAGTGCTTTGAATTGTGCTTCTAATGGTAATGCAAAATCATCTGATTGCATGATAAGTGACAAGTTAAATGCACTTACATCGAGATTCGCATTTCCAATTTTCTCTGTACCTTCCTTGGTGGTTGATGTGTCCCTGTTGTCAGGATTTCTTGGACCATCTTCAGAAAAATGCCCACCTTTTCTTCCACAATCTGAGCAATATGCCATGACTGGTGGTATTTCAACTAGCTCTACCATGTCAAGCTCATGTTGAGAAGTTTTTGATTCTATGCTTTCCAAGTTGTCGGCGTCTTCTTTTAAAATAGTAAGCATCAAGCTGTAGATTGCTCCATCTTGACCTTTGTACTACCTTTGACTTGGTTCTCCAATTAAATTGGCTTCTATTGGATCTTGCATTTATGGTTCTCGACTATAGATCTGAGCACTCTAATCCATGTACAATGACCCTGATTGCATGTGCACTAAATGTATGCTTTGCTGGTTTGTGCAGATTTCTAGATAAACACTTGGGTTGATTTTTTGCACCTCTATCTGCACTTCCTTCTTAAGCTTGCAATACCTGACTCCACTGAAGTCTGTGAGCATTTGGGAGTTCTCTAAATTTGGTTTACTCCTGATCAATAGGATCTTGGCTCATGTGCTTCTTTTGCTGTTCATCAAGTATCTATAGCCTTTTGAATCTGTATACAAGACTTTATCTCCATTGTAGTCATAAAGCTATAAAATGTGCTTTCTTGCACTTGTACATGTGTTACCACTGCTACTGGCTTGCTCTGTTGTACTTGAATCCTCAGCTTGAGATGAGTCCATGTCAACTAGTTCTATAAAAACTGTCTCATAGAAGATTTTGGTCTTGATTAGCAAAAAAATTCCTGCTCTAGTTTGATAAAACTGCTTTTGCCAAAGTACTTTTGGCAGTTGATTGCTCTTAAACTCACACGAGTTGATTAACTCTAGCTCGAAAGTGCCAGAATTAATTGCAGCCTTTGAAATGATGAAAATCTAGGCCTTGAATAACCTAACTTGCAGATTAGATTGTTATTATTTTTTTTCCATTTGACTTGAATTCAGCTCTTGTCAAGCTTCCAATTCTTTGCCTACAACCTGGTTCTTCAATCTAAGCTAAGTGAGTGAGCAAATGAGATTTCCAAATTCTATCCCTGTAAGGAGCTAAAGGACTAATCTGCAACTTGACATTGAGTTAACAGGTACCAATTTGGATCCGATGGAACCCAAAATTGACCAGTGGCCTTGTATTATGTTGTTATAGCATTGTGCAAGCTCAAAAGTTCAAAATCTTGTTTCTAGGGCTCAAAAGTAGTTAATCTTGATTATTTACTTTTCTTAGTTTTTACACTTTTTAGGCTTGTTTTGCCAAGTATTTACCTTGTTGTGGTCTCTAAACAAGTTTGATTGAGTTTGATCAAGATTTGTCCAAGTTATCAACTATTTAGTATCCGCAGACTCTGATTCTAAGAATTTGGCTTAAGTCTCAATTTTGTGATCCAAATATCACTAAATTTGATTTGTGGAGTCTACTTGCCAAATTTCTCAATTCTGGAGCAAATATAAATAATCACGATTATGTATTCTAGTTATATATTTTTTATTTTTTGATCTTTTTTTCCCTCAAAAGTAAATAATCACGATTATTTACTTTTGGCACTTTTTGTTCAACTGAGCATGTACACTTGTTTAGCACACCAATATAGGCATATGAGTCAAGTTTCACTGAATTTGAACAAGATTTACCAAGTCACACTCAAGTTCTTGACATTCAGTACAGATTTTAGTTTTTATCAAGGTTTTGGTCTGTTTTGTGATCCAATCTCTATGAGCCTTCACAAAAGATGTTTGCAATCATGATTAGACTCCATGGTATCAACCTTGGTCAGTTTTGAGCTAAAAGTTAATAATCACGATTATTAACTTTTGACCTAAAATGAAAACTTTCTTCAACTTTTTCAGTAGACAGTCTTTATATGATCTATTTTGAGCCTATGAATCAAATCAAAACTTAATTTGAACAAGATTCATCAAGTTAGACTCAATTTCTCAACAATCAGTACAGATTTCACTTTTTTTCAAGTTTTTGGTTTGTTTTGTGATCCAAACTCTACAAGCCTTCACAAAGATGTTTGCAATCATGACTAGAGTCTCTGGTATCAACCTTGATTAGTTTTCAGACTGAATTTGGCCTAAAATGTCAAGAAAAAGTAAATAATCTGAGTTTTGGCCAACTCTTGACAATTTTACCTCAAAGTGTCCTTGAGCTTACCCACTGGTTCATACAACTTTTAGGCTTACTCTCTAGTTGGATTGAGTGGTTTGGAGTCTTTTCGTGCTATTTCTAGCCGTAGACCTGAAACTCTCAACTTCACATAAACAACTCACAGATGATTCGTTTGGAGTGAGCGATGTTTTGAAATCCCCTCGGATCGTACTTACCCTACTCCTAAGTTCTCATGCAATGGGGTTGTGCAAAGTGTCCACAAACACTCGTTTTCTTTATTTTTATAATTTTCAGAGCCTTGATCTTAAGAAATCTCTCGCCTTTCAATCATTCTCCAAATCCTAATCTAATCTACAATCCCACAATCCTAAAGGCACTCGGCAAGTACAAGTTACCTCCAAGCTACCTCTACACAGCAAAAGAGGACAATCTTATGCTATGCGATTTCTAAAAAGAAAGTTTTACTCTAGGTGAACCTAGAGGAAGTTAATGGACAACTACACAAGACGCTTGTGTTTTCCCTAGTTTAGGTCTATTCGTCCCCGGCAGCGGCGCCAAATGTGGGATGCATGTCTAACCTCACCATCATATCTTATTACAGTATTAGCGAGTACCACAATTAATTTGTCAAACTATGGGACGAAGATGACTCGACTAGTGCATAGAGTCTACAAGAGGTTTTCAATCTCTCAAAAAACAACTAACAACTCGCATCTAACTCAAGCTACACTCAGGTGACTGAAATCACCAAAAGCCAATCGCTCATTGAAAAACAATTCACATCCATTACAACATCAAATGACATCCAAACGTAACGTAACTTCTAGGAAAAGTTTATAAGACCTAAGCACACATGCCTATGGCCTCAAACCCCACATTAGATCAAGTTCCAAAATCGTGATTATTAATAGTAGTGGATTTTTGATCTAGTTGTTCTCGATCCAGAATGCATCTAAATGCTTAGCAATGATGCCCCAATACCCCGTCTATGATTAGTTTTTTATTTGAACATGTAAATTCCTAGTTATGATGAAATTAGGCCGTGGGTTGACGACGTCAAAAGCTACGAAATACTCTGAATGGCTTACGTCAATGCGTAGATCTCTTACCTGCGATTTCAATGCAACAAACACAATCGCAATGTGACAACCGGAGAGGGAGTAGGAAGCGCGAGAAGGAGAGAGAAGTGAGTGCCGTTAGCTCACGCTGTGTATTTCTTATCCAAAAACTTAATAAAACCTTTATAAAGTTGGCTTTTACACCTTAGCCAAGGTCTAAAATGTGCAATGTCCGGCGCCCAAGACCTTTGAGACTCCACACTTATTGTATTTGCAACCTAGGTACACTAAGTGACCTACGCTTTACATCTTGGAACTCTTATTGAGCCCGTAACACGTTACAATTATCACAATGGCTAAATAAATCAAAAAATTATAATACGTGGTCATTTTGGAAAAATGTGAAAAGCGTTTAACTCCAATCTTTACTGCTTCTTCACTTTGATCTTTGATGTGTATTCGTTCATCTTCGGTCTTTAGCAGCTTCCGTTAACTGACGTTGACTCAATTAACAATTGGGGATAATATGGAGTAGTAAACCTGGGATGCACATGAAGCTTCTCACGTAGATAATCCACCAACTCTCCCCTAAACTCTGGACCCTTGTCAGAAAGTAACTCCAATGGCATGTCAAATTTGAAGGAAATATCTTCATATATAAATAAGGAAACATATTTACTTGTGATGTGCTTAACAGCTTTGTCTTCGGCCCACCTGGATAGATAGTTAACAGCAATAAGTATGTAACATTTGCACCTAGCTGTCATAGGTAGAGGACCTATTGCATCAATACCCCACTTCTCAAACACATCATAATCCACAATGGTGCCTCTAATTTCTAATTTAAGAACACTTTTCCATGCTTTGACACTCTTTACAAGACTTGCACCAATGATGAATATCACGTTGAATGCTTGGCCACACATACCCCTCCTGCAAGACTTTATGCAAAGTGAGCTTTAAAGAAATGTGACCACCACAAGAACCCTCATGATTCTCCTCTAAAATTTTGTAAATTTTCTCTTTCCAAGGAACTTTTCTCATCACAAGATCAGTCCCCCTTCATATATAAGGCATCACCAAGTAGCACATACCTTTTGGCACGATGTAGGAAGGCATACTTTTTTTACTTGTCCAACTCTGATGGAAGCATACCTGTTTGTAGAAACTCTTCCTCCCTCTCTAAAGCTTCCCTTCCCAAATAAAGAGGAGAATCAGACCTTATCACATACAATTGCCCAGTTGAAGCTTGCACTGCACCAGGTGCTTCTTCATTTTGAGACTCGTCCATATGCCTTAAACTCTGAGCTTCAAAATGCTTAAGCAGATTCTTCACTTGAAAAAACATATTTTTCAGCCTTGTATTCTTACTTTGACACACCCTAAGGACTTGCTTAACCACATAAAGAGAATTACCTCTTACCTCACACGACGGATGGCAAGCTCAAGGTAAAGGGTGAGACCTTTCTCCAAAGTAGCAAAATCAGCTTCATTGTTGCTTTGTGCTGTAAGCTTGAAACTCCTTTAGTTACCTAAGCACCTTGAGGATCATAAATTACAACACCTCCAGAAGCTTCACCATGTGCTTTCCTGTAATAGCCATCAAAAGACAATACATAGACATTGTCTATGTCAGGAGCTTCCATGTGTTGCTTATTCACCACATCCTCCTTAACACTTGTTCTGTAATTGGACACTTAAGTGTCTTGAGACACTAAAGTGTCCCGTTTTCCTACAAAGTTTTGGCAATTTATTTGTCAATCTTGAAAGAATTTTTTAGTACCTTGCTTCTACCATAGATTGGTTATGAGGGAAAGAAAACATTGGATTTTTCTCCATATCAAAATACAAACTCTATAGAGAGAATTTTGGTAAGTTCTAAGACATAAATTTTAGTAAAATTTCAAGCTGTTTTACCAAAAAAATAATAAAAATATTATATCTTTTTGTAGAGATGGCCTTTTTTATGTTTATAAAAGCCAACTGTTAGTACTTAGTGTTACAAAACAATGGAATTCACTTCAAAGATAAGTTTTCAAGTCACATGCAAGCTATAAACATACTTTCATACTTGAGCACATGCTCGATAAGAGCATAATTTTGGTCTTCCGAAGGCGCCCTCATGAAATTGGTACTATTCTATTGTAATTTGACAACTACAAATGACTTTATATGTTTAAACCAAGAAACTACGTATTTTTTGGGCTCCCTAACTCAATTAAATATCATTGCTTGAACTCTATCTTGAATTCTTTATCGTGCAAAAACTCTTGAAAATATAGAGTTCTCCATAATAACATTGAAACCAAGGTTTTAGGCACCCCAATTGTGTATGTACCACATACTTTGATACATTTAGTTGATCTACATGGAAAGTTTGCTATTATTTGAGGTTTTGAATGCCTATGTCTCAAGAATGAAAATATGAAAGTTTTCTCTTATGTAGCTTTGAATATTTAAAATGATCCAATACACTACAAGAGGTTGTGTGCTCTTGTGACGCCGTTAGCGACGGAAATACATTGGGTTTTTATAACCCCCGGCGTCGCTAAAACCGTCGCTACGAGCGTCGCTACGAGAGCGTCGCTATATGCGTTTCTATGAGCGTCGCTATATAGCGACGCATATAGCAACGTTTACACAGAAGACTATAGCGACGCTCATAGCGACGCTACAGAGCCATAAATAGCGACGCCCGATAGAATATTTTTTTGGTGGCAGGGCATTCAACCATATTGTACTTGATTCACTTTTTAAAAAAAGTGCAAAGGTAGATAATAGACCCAAAATAGTCACCCACAAGACGCATTGTTTGCAAAATTGACAATTGTACACATCATAGGAAAAATGAATTGATTGGCAAATGTAATAATGACAATTGTACAACATCATAGGCATAAAGAATTGATTGGCAAAAGGAACTGCGGTGACAAATGTAATAATATACATGGTTCAAAAAGATGTATAAAATCCGTCTCATGATACATAATCTATGAGAAACCCTAAACTAATGCTATCTAGCTACGGCTAAACTGACGTCGTCTAGTCAGACGTCTCATCGCGTCCAAGCGGCGTATCTGTCGGATTCTGCAAAAAAAGACAATAAGACAGCTTTCAGTAAGTATAAACATATAACGACATTTATAAAACAATACAAAAAATAAAAAAGAGTAAACCCTAATACTAACCATGCCTCCGCGAGAACTGAGAATGTCCATCAGGGCGTTTAAGCCCTTCCTGCCTGCGTACTCGCGCTCGTACGGTGTGGGATCACGTCCTGTCATCGACCACTGTCAAAACATACAAAGATTTCATTATGTTAGAACTAAAAAACTCATAAACCCTAAACTATCGAACATGCATAAAGAGCAATGTGAAAAGACTTACAAAATCGGCCTCAAATGATGCCCATCCACCGCTCCCCAAGTGGTGCGAGCTCCCTGCCTCTACTCGCGCTCTGGCTGCATCCTTTTGTTGCTTCCACTTGTCGGGATTCTCGCGCGCTGCTTTCTTCGCATTCTTCCAATCTTCTTTGGCCAGCCAATCTGGCCTGTTCCACCCATTCTTGATTGCTTTTTGCACTTCGGAACGCTTGTGTTTGCAGTATTCGCGCATTCGAATATTCATCAGGTCTTTATTGAAGCGTTGATCCCGTGTTGGAATGGGAAACTCATCATGAAGTATGCTGATGACTCTGTTTTTTAAATCACTTGGTACTTCACTCCATTTGTTTAGTATGTAGTGTCTAAACAACTGAGAGCAAAGACCACGCATGCGCGAGATCACCTTCTTGCCGTCATCATCCATGATGATGCCACCGCTGATGTCGACGGAGTAAGGCAAGCCCTCTGGCCGGTGACGCGTGAACCTGGGTGTCCCGGCAGGGGTCTCTAGCGGCGTGTCGATGGGGGTACGGACGTCAGGTGTCTCCACTGGCATCTGGGCCCCGAAGCGAGGAGTGTCGAGTGGGGTGGCTCCTGGCGGAGTAGGTAGAGGTGTGTAGCTTCTAGGAACAGTCAGCCGTGCAAAACCTGGCGTAGATGGCGATGCTGTGGCTGGTGTGGGGGCGGGCAAAGAAGGGGAGGGTAAAGAGCCTCGTCGAACACGAGGCGGTGTGGAGGCATCGGTGGCGGAATCCCCACAACAACCGCCACTGCCACCACTAGAGCGCAGGTGTCTAGACGAGTGTGAAGCTCGTCTCGTCGACGCCGAGGCTTCGGAGCGCGCCGAATGCTCCGAAAGAGAGGGAGATGCGGATGGTGTAGGAACGCGCGATGATGCGCCAGAGCGATGACTCTCCACGTACCACTGTCTCTGCTGCGGTGACAAAGAAGAAAGAAACTCCTCATCATCCATACCTGCATTAAACACACGAATATTTAAACTTAATATTGAATGAATAGAGTAGACAATGACGCAAAGACCATTAAATACAATGACGTGATGACGCATATAAATACAATGACGCAATGAATCGAGTGATAGAAGAGGCAAGTCAAAAACTCAGAATTTTCAATCAAAAGATGTGAGCGCGAGTAGAAAAGAGCGTTATACACCATGGAAGGTACTTAGAGAGCCAGAGATTTTACAACACGGAGCAAAATTGTTCAAATACAATATTTGTGGCTTTAAGAGATCTCTCTCTCATCCTCGCATAACTCAGCATAACTTCCTATATCTATATAGAGCTCTCCGTTTAAACACATATCCTCTGTTTCATTTTGTAGCTCCTCTGCATGCACCCCATATAGAGTAGTAGCATCTTGATGCTCGTCTGGCACCACCGCAACGGCTTCTGATTGAGCATCTTCTCTGATCTCCTCCATTGATGTCGTTGTGATTGGCACATGGTAGCCTTCATACGTCCTTGCACTACGAGGGGCTACCTCTATGACGTACCACCAGTTTGATGTAGACTTTGTAGGATGAAATATTACCTGCCAGAGCCACATAACTTACATGAGAGCTTTCAAGCACATAACTTGTAAAAGGGGGATGTTAACTATTTACATACTTACTTGTTCACAATGCTCGGGTAGTACGAAAGTGTCTCTTAGGTCAGTCCATTTCTTAGTAGAATCCACCTCAAGAAAACCAGACTCTCCTCTACGCACAGTAGCGTTGCGACCCTCCATGATTATCTTGAACCATTGCACGTCGAACAAGTCGACAAAAAATCCTTTGTAATCGATCCTCAAAATCTCTTGCAGCGTGCCGAAGTAAGTGAGTTCCGCCACCACAGGATCTGCATCAGAGGAACGTCGTCGACTAGACTGTTCAAATTTTGCCATGATTCCACAATCTTGAGTAAAACGCTTTTTGTCAATTCGTTCCATCCTAAAATGTCGACCTTTACACCATGCTGTTGTGTATGACTTATACTACAACGAACAAAGATTATGAGTGGCCGTTCAAACGTTATTAAATAAAGTCACTTGCTAGTCGTACATTGCAAACTTACCTTGGTCACACAACCCCGAGAGTACTCCCACTCTTCTTCAGTCACTTCGTCGCCGCATTGTTGTGCGCTTTTCAATTGGTTGTGCAACCATCTTAAGCTCATGAAGGTTGGTAGGCTCTCCAGAACCGCTGGATAGTGCATCGGTGGTCGTCTTCCGCGTGTCCACTCGATTCGTGCCCTTTGTCGCTCTTGCTTTGCAGCCTCATATTGTGAAATCCACTTTTGCATCACTGGATTGTGAAGCATGCAAAATCAGTTGATTTTAGCCTCTAGATCTTCCGTCATCTTCTTCTCAACACCGAGATTGCACATGACAATCCCAGATATGCGCTCATCATCTATGGTTCGCCATAGCGTGTCCCGGGATTTATCAAATCCGTCTAGCCACTCTCCAATGTACACTAGGGACTCTGATACCAACCAACCTTCTGCCATGCTACCCTCCGGACGTGCCTTTTGACGCACATATCCCTTAAGAGTTTTCATGAAACGCTCTAAGAAGAACATCCATCTGGAATGAACTGTGCCAGCTATTTCCACCTCATCAACTATGTGAACAAGAAGATGCACCTAAATGGTTAGCATTGTAGTAGGAAAATGTTTCTCAAACATGCACACAAGCTCCGCAGCATTTAGTTTGGCGAATGGTATGGAGTCTACGTTGATCTCCTTTTGTAAGATCCATTGCACCAGCTTTGCAAGTTTGTAGATTGTGTTACGGATGTCGAGAGACAAACATCCCTCAATGGCAACCGGTAAAATAAACTGTAAAGTATGTACAGCAATGATATTAAAGTCCACATTTTATGCAATGATATTAAATACCACTATGAACGTACCTGACACATTTTATGCCAATCGTGTGACTTCAAACCGGTAAGCTTTCCTTCTTTAGTAAAACACGTTCGGAGCGAGTGCATTACGCCAGTGGGGGTCCGCAAAGATCGAATGGCCTCTTTTACTTTGCGTTCTTGGGCTCCTGTGAAAATCCATGGTGCTTTAGGGAGTTTTATCGATCCATCAGACGCTGTTTGCGGCCAATATTGCTCCATATGATCCACATTTCTAAGGTCAACTCTGGCTCCCAAAGTATCTTTCTTGCCGGTCAAATGGTCCCATAGTAGATTACCCACATTCTTGAATATGTGCATTGGATCGAGCAAGTGATTGATCATGAGTCGGGGCCAGTATGGTAACTCGTACCATAGAGATAGTCTCTTCATCCCTGGAGGCAATCCGTCATCGCACATCTCCTTCTGCTCTAACCATGCTTGTGCAGACATCCTTGGTGGCTCTCTTCCCAAAAAGCCGTCGCGTAACACATGATTCTCTGGAAGATACGCTTGATGACCTTCGTAGATTTGCTTCTTCAGTGAGGGTGCCCTACGTGCATTCAGTCTAGGTCCACATGTGACACATGCTCTATATCCGCTTGTTTGAAGCCCTGCATGTATACACATGATAATAGATCAACTATGGGAAAAAACAATATTTACAGTGTCTGAGTGAGGAGTGTCAATAGATCACCTGAGCATTCTGTTAGCCCGGGATAGTCATGCATGGTCCACATTAGAATGCCTCTGATCAAAGCATTCCGTCGTCCTGTGTGTCGGCTCATATCCACCACCTCTATGCCAATCCACAATTGTTGTAGCTCTTCCAATAGTGGACGAAGATACACATCCATATTCCCCACTTTATATCGCCCTGGCACAATCAAGCTTAGCCATAGGTGCCCCTTCTTCGTAGTCAACCACGGGGGAATGTTGTAGTTGACGATGACAACGGGCCATACACTGTAAGATGTTGATCTTTGACCAAATGGATTTACGCCATCCATAGCCAGGCCTAAGGGCAAATTTCGAGCTTCCTTGGCAAAATCCGACCATGTTCCATCTATATGTTTCCAGGCTGCGCAATCTGCAGGAATTCGTAGCACACCATCCGAAGATTTATTCTCCTCATGCCATGATGCTAGGGCGGCCATGGACTTACATTCGAAGAAATGCTTGATGCGAGGAAGAAGAGGAAAATGTCGCAAAACCTGTTGTGGAATTTTTGTCCCGTGGAGATCTACTCGATATCTTTCGGAATCACATTTCGGACACTTCTCCATGTCTGTGTATTCCCCTCTGAAAAGAATGCAGTCATTAGGACAAGAGTGGATAGAATTGTAATCCATCCCCAAGTTTCGCAAAATCTTTCTTGCTTCATCTCAGGAATCTGGCATCACATTGTCAGCTGGTAGTATGTGCTCTTTCAGCAATCTACACAACATAAAAATATGATACAGTCGTGTAAAAATCTATCAGATCATTGTACATTTAGAGTTCTATTAAAGTAAACTAATTGTAATAGATCACCTGAAAAGCGTTGTGACGCTAGTGTCACTCCATCCAAACTTTGCCTGCATGTTGAGAAGAACCAGGAGTGCTTTCAATCTAGACATACATGCTCCATTATACAATGGCGTATCGGCTTCACTTTTCATATCATCATAGATAAGCCTTTCTGAATCCATGATCGTCTCGATCATTTCATCAATCTCGGGCTCAAACATTGCCTCGTTGGGAATGTGCTCTGCATGATCATCCCTCGAGCTGTCAGAGGCTACATCTTCTGGCCTCACATATGCTGCTTGACCAAAGCGCCTGCGAACACGTCTATTGGGTTGCAAGATTGCTGCTTGTTGGCCAGCGTCAGAGTCCGACGAGTTATAATTGGCAACAACTCGATCTATAATAGATGGATCGAACTCGCCAAATTCACGAACGTGCTGCAAAGAAACACGTCTTGTCCGTCGCACAGCATGCTTGCATTGATTACAAGGACATAAGACCCTTGTTGAGAGATAGGTGTTTCGGTTGGACGGTCCCACATCCTCGTTGCTACTCATAATGAGGATAAAAAACTTATAACCTGGACAACAAATTTAATATTCTATTGGCATTCTTCATCTTATCTCTCTCTCTCTCTCTCTCTCTCTCTCTCTCTTTACCTCACATTCTCTAGTCATGTCCAATCCCCGCACACCTCGGTCTAGAGGTGCACGGAGATCAGAACCACCGGGTTATAATCTCGTCTTTATTGGTCAATACCTATATTTGTGGGTACAAGAAATCTACACACCCACGTCTACATGATACTGCATGTAGTGGACAAAACCCCTTTGCCTCTTCTCTAGCTGTAGTACTTCACTTCATCTTAACATCTTTTCACAGTAGATCTTTTCACTGTTCGTCTAACTCTAAACCCTAAACCGTAAGTAATTCTTGCGTGGACTCGATCTAACGTAAATAAGCGTAAATCTAAATAAACGTAAATCTAACTAAAAATAAAGCTAAATCTAATTTAACGTAAGTCTAATGACTAGAGGTTGTCTAGATGGTCATTGTGTCGGGGATGTAGTGACTCTTGCCGCCCTGAAGATCCACCTTCTTCCCTATCTTCTGAAGACATTTCACCAGTACTTTTGGATCGACGGAGCCCACCATGAGTGAAGGCAGCAATACCCTATATTCCATTGAGGGCTTTCTTCACCCGCTTCATGCAGGCATCGCAGTCTATGGAGACCTAAATCTAATCTAATATAACGTAAATCTAAATCTAGCTTAAATAAACGTAAATCTAGTTAAAAATAAACCTAAATCTAATTTAATGTAAGTCTACATATAACCTAATCTTTAACGTCTTTTAAGATAGTTTCCTACGACGTTATAACTCTCTTCTTCTTGTGTGTGTGCGCGTGTGTGGATGTGTGTGCCAATAAAAAGAGATAAATGGTATAACCTTTCTATCACCCATGCCAAGTATGATAGATTGATTATGCCATTTCCCTCTTGAATAATAGGTCTTGAGTTCAACTCCTCGTCGGCTAGATCTTTAGGTCTTTTAATTTTAATTAGTTTCCTACGACGTTAAATTAGTTTCTCTCTCTTTCTCTCTCAATGTGTGTGCGTTTTTTTGGATCGTATGCATGTTTTCTCTCTCTTTTCCTCTCTCAATGTGTGCGTTTTTTGTTTAAGCATGTTCTCTCTCTCTTTTCCTCTCTCAATGCGTGCGTTTTTTGTTTATGCATGCTCTCTCTCTCTTTTTCTCTCTCAATGTGTGTGTGCTTTCTTTGTTTATGTATGTGTGTGTGCGTTTTTGTTTTTGTTTGTACTCTCTCTCTCTCTCTCTCTCTCTCTCAAACACTATTGTGTATGTGTGTGTGTGAGAGAGAGAGAGAGAGGGAGAGAGAAAGAGGGGAAGGGAACATGAGAATGAGGAGAGGGAAGAAGCATATCTGGCTCTCCTTCCTCTCCTCGTGTGTGTGTGTGTGTGTGTGTGTGTGTGTGTGTGTGTGTGGAGAAGAAAAAGAGAGAGAGAGAGAGAGAGAGAGAGAGAGAGAGAGTGAGGGAGAGCGTTACCTGCTCCTTGATTGAGGGCCCCGAAAAACTCAGATCTGAGATCTGAGTTTTTGGGCGCGCTCGGTTATTTTTTTACCCCAGCCGGCGTCGCTATGAGCGTCGCTATAAGCATCGCAAATTTACAAAGAAATTTGCGACGCTCATAGCGACATCGGGAATTTTTTTTTTGAGCGTCGCTGTGTGAGCGTCGCTAATATGAAGAGCCTCTTGTAGTGATAATTGTTGCATACCAAAGCAATTCTACTTGCCACCATGAGTGCTCAATGGAAAGGGAAAGCAATGTATCACTTTGTAAACGTCACAAAATACATCAGAAACATATTTTTCATTGTATGCAACAATATTCTTGAAATGACCATATCAAACACATGGAGCTTTCCATTATTTTACATACTCCAAAGTCAATTTTATTGCACATGAAACTTTCAATTATCTACAGAAATATTGTGGAAGAGTCACGTAAAATTTTCTACAAGGTCGATTCATTTTTTCTTGAGCTTATAAAGGTGATTTATTCAAAGCATCAATCACAGTCTTACGAGGGTCAACTTGATGACTATAGTTTTTGATCATGATGTATTCTAAAATGCAAGGTTATATTTTTAAAAGACCCTCTAGCTAACATATTTAAGCATGTCAAGAGGGTTTTCTCAAATAAACCGTCCAATGCAAGTAGCATTTAATTTAAATTTGTTAAAAAAGGACACTTAAAGTGTCATGTTTTGGTACCAAACTAGTGTTACGAAGATGAGGGCTTTCCTTATAAGTAAGCACATCAGCTGATATAGACTTGTACTCTTCTCAACAATAAAAGAGAATTGTAATTCATGTAGCTCCACAATCCACTTCATGAGCCTCTTTGACAAAGTAGGGCTATTCACCAATTGAGGTAGAAGAGTGTAGCTTCTGAGGAATGTGAATGTTTTAGGAAGAAGGTAGTGCCTACACCTTCTATATGCATAAATCACACTCACCATGATGAACTCCACCTCAGTATAGACTCTTTTCACCTCTAGCCTCACCCTGCTAGCACAATAGATAGTCTTCATGTTATGGGAGTTGTTACCTCTTTGAAGAAGCATAGATCCAATAGCATCCTCACCTACTGATGGATTAACATAAAACTCCTTATCCGAATTAGGATCTTGCATAGTAGGAAGAGAACCAAGAACCTCTTTGATACCTTGAAAAACCTCTTCACATTCTTTTGTCCATTGTAGAGGATCCAACCTTGCTACTTGTTGTAGAGGATAAAGAACTTGAGAGGACAAAGGAATCAACCGTGCCATATACTTCACCTTTTGAATGAAAGTAGAAAGTTGCTTTGTATCCTTGGGTGATGGGAGGAGCACCAAAGCCTTCACTTTTTTAGGATCTGCTTTAATCCCATTCTCTAAGATCATATGCCCCAAAATATTCACTCTTGGTTGAGCAAGATGGCAGTTCGTTGGGTTGAGCTGACCTCCACTTTCATCATATTTCTTAAATGACATCCCAATCTTTTCACAATGATCCTTTCTAGATCCATAAACACAAAAGTCATCAATAAGATCCTTCACAAACTTGCCAAGAAAGGGAAAGAACATCTTATTGATGCACTTTTGATACCACGCACAGCCATTCATAAGACCAAAAGGAAGCACACAATAACAAAAGCATCCCCATGTTGTGATAAATGTGGTCTTATTTTGATCTTATAAAGCCAAGGTGAGCTGAAAATATCCAAAGAATCCATCACATACACTATAGCTCTCATTTCCTGCAATAGAATCAAGTATGCATCTATGAAAGGAAGAGGGTATGGATCCCTCTTCATGGTTTCATTTAGAGGCTTAAAATCAACACATATCCTCCACTTTCCATCCTTCTTGGGTGTGAAAACAACAAGACTCACCCAATTCTGCAGTACTCACAGGAAATATGAAACCTAATTCAAGAAGCTTGTCTACCTCTTCCTTTAAAGCATTAAGTTGTACTTGTCCCATTGTCCTTAGCTTTTGGCATATGGGATGAGATCCTTACTCGATTGAAATGTGAATTTCCTCTCCC
The DNA here is from genome assembly GCF_014529385.1 of Adiantum capillus-veneris. Classification (NCBI taxonomy): domain Eukaryota; kingdom Viridiplantae; phylum Streptophyta; class Polypodiopsida; order Polypodiales; family Pteridaceae; genus Adiantum; species Adiantum capillus-veneris. Next base: position 79,346,006 of record NC_140944.1, read on the forward strand.
TCAAGGCCTCTAGTCTCCCCATAATAAGTGATGAATAAATGGACAAAATGTTGTATCATATGTAGGTATTCACCCTTCTCATGACTAGTCAAGTCAGGAGACAACATACCTTGTATGAGCTCCTGTTTCACATTAGGTTGAACTTTGGGTTGCATCAGCTCTTCAATTTTCTCATAAGGACCAAAGATTTCCTCATTCTCCATAAGACCAAGAAATCTTTATTTCTCATCATGCTCTTCTTCAAGAAACAAGAATGAAACATCTAGATCACTGTTGCTGCTATCTTCAACTTCACTGCCATCATCCCCATTGTGTTCTTCCTCACTTGAGTACTCTTCTTCATCAGTTTTCTCATCAAAATCAGCATCCAAATATTTCTTGATAGCGATATCAAACTTCTTCTTATCAACCCTTCTATTGTAGAGAGTGATGGTACCATGTCCACAATCCTGCATAACTTTGGTTGCCAATAACCATGGTCTTCCAAGGATGAGAGGGAAAGAACCAATAGGAAAAGCACCAATACATGTGGGCATAGCATGGAAATTGAGCATCACTTTAACATAAAATAGATCCACCTCCAAGTCCTTTATAACTCCCAAGCACCTCACCCTTGATTGGTTAACAAGATTTATGAAAAAACTTGAATTCTGCACCATGTTGAGTCCCAGCTTTGATACACAAGCTTGAGTAATAACACATACCTATGCACCTCCATCAATATAAGCCTCTCCAATGCACTTCCTCTTATACCATGCATCCATAGTAGGACATATATTGGGTAGCTCATTCAAAGATAGGACTCTCACTGTCCCCCTTGTAGGCTTCTTCTTCATGGGGTTGACTACATGCTTCCATTGCCTCTTTAACTTGGGACACATATCAATGAGTTTCCCAAAGGTAACATCAACCTTTCTACTCACCAAATCATCCCATAAACTAGAATTTGTCTTCCCTTATCCCAAAGGAAAGTCGGATGCATTGTAATGTTGCCTGGGTCTTCTCTTCTTCTCTTTACATGTACCTGTTTCAACCTATTTTCTTCTATTATGGATGGGACTTGAATCACTCATGTCATGATCTCTTGTAACCCTCTTACCTACAGGCATGACCATAGCTCCAAATTCATCCTCTTTCTTCTCCAAACGGATTATGCTTACCACCTTTTTTTTTGCCTTCTATTCAGCTATCAAACGACTTGGCCCTGCTTCCCCTTTAATCTCATTACCATAATCTTGAGCCCAAGAAGGAGTTTGTGGAGGAAGAGGAAACATGTCACCACCCATTACCTTTGGCTTGTCGCATTGAGAGATTTTATAACCCCATTCATCACAATTGTAACATTGAAACATATCCCCTCTTCCAACCAAGCCTCTTCCTCTACCACCTGCAAACCCCTCATTGCTTCCATATCCATAGCTTTGACCTCTTCCACATCCCATCATATGCACACTGAGATTCTTCATAAGAACTACAATTTCTTGCATCTCCTTGCGAAAAAGCATTCACATCAAGAGACATTTGTTGATCATAATCCGGCTCCCTGATGAGGACCCTTGGTTGCTCTGCCGCTTTTAGTTCAATCCGGCTCGCCATTGATTACAAGCTGATGAAGATGCCTTGCTTTCCACTCTTTATTCTTTGCAATTTCAACTACCTCCTGGAAGATCCTTGGCTGCTTAAGATCTACCTTGAACCGTAGGTTACTCCTCCTCAAACTTGCAAGAAACCTATCCTTCTTCAACATGGATGGAGGAATTTAATCCCCCAAATATGTGCACCACTTTGTCTATAACGCATTGAATGCCCTCACAAAGTCTTCTATGTTATGGCCTTCACCCTGTGTCAAGCCTTGAATAGACTACCATACCTTTTGTGGGTCTTCCACCTATTGAAAGTATGTAAGATAAGCATGCCTTACCATTTCATAACTCATACCTTGAGGAGGTTGGGTTGATTGTAGCTCCTTTTCGTAGCCTTCCAACCATTCCCTAACATCTCCCTTCAAACAGAAGTAGAAGATTTGTAGCACCAAGGATGGGTCTTGCTTGTTAACAAGAAGGCAAGCAAACTCCATTCTTAATGAAACCTTTGAAACTTTCATTTGATTTACCACTAAACTCCGGAAAACTAAATGCCATGTCTTCCAAAACCTTTAAACTGAAGGTAGCTTAAAGCGATTCCTAGGGTGGGGGCACCAAAACACTACTGCGAAACAAACAAACTGGAACACCTCTAGCGATGTTACCCAAGAGCGTTAAAAGACCTTTGGAAAATACCTTTGAAACATCACAAGTCCGACAAGAGTAGACCCTTGGGAATTTACTAGCTGTCGTCCAACCCAAGAGACTATGTCACCTAGGAGCACACGCCGACCAATGCATATGAAGGAAAGGGACTCCCCTTTCACCATTGAACATCACAAAGCCACAATTTCAACATCAAATCCACAAATCATAGATACATGTCCTCCCAATCTACTTGTAGACAATTTGCCACTAGGCTGTCATGGCCATAACCACACAGAGAACTAGTTGGAACCTGAGGAGCACAACTCCAATTGGGGGCACTTTAAAGCTTAAAAAATGAATGGCGAGAAAGCTGAAGATGAAAAAATTTGAATCTACACGTTTCTACATGCAAAATTGATGCGAACAGGGAGATGTTGCGACATGACTACATATAGAATAGGCAAGATGTGGGCAAAAAGTGCAACAAACAAAATAAATAAGGCACAAAGAGCTCAAACCTGCAATTTTTCTAGAGTTTGTCTGAATATTTTTAATTTTGTACATGATTTTAAGTTATATACAAGTCTCCTTTTAAAAAATTCACTTACAAGCACTTACAACAGCCCGACAACTGTCACTAGACTAGCGACTTGCAGTGCATGTAAATGTGCTTGCTAAAGCAAGCTAGAAACTCCACAAAAAGGAAGCCCACACACACTTTTGACATCCGGTGTCATGTCTGAATGCATAAATTTACAAAAAATGGGGTGTTAGAAATGTGCCCAACAATGTCACATTGAAGAAGCCTTGAATAAGTAAAAAGTGTATTATGACAGGCATATGAGACCATTGTCTTTTGATGTAGGCGATATGGTTTTTTTAAAGGTTTCTCCCAAGAGTATTAATATGATTCTTGGAAAGGATAGGCGACAGTCTCCTAGATTTGCTGGTCCTTTTAAGGTGTTGAAGCGGGTTGGGTCTCTTGCTTATAGGCTTGAATTTCCTACACATGTGAAAGCTCATCCGGTTTTCCATGCAAGTTTGTTGAAGAAGTATGTGGCTAATCCTGGTCATGTTTTGAAAGAGAGATATGATCTTCAAGATGATGGATCATTGAAAATAGAACTAGAGACAATTCTTGATTGTAGAGTTACACAGCTTAGGAGTAGAACTCTTATTGAAGTTTTGGTTAAGTGGGATATGTATCCCCTAGAAGATGCCTCCTGGGTAGATTTAGATGTTGTGCATGCTGAATACCCCTCCTTCGAACCCTGAGGACAAAGTTAATTTTGATAAGGGGGTATCTGTAATAGGACTTATTCTACAAAGTTTTGATATATATTTTTATTTGGAGTAATGTTTTGTTTATTTTATCGTTTTTTCACAGTATAGGACTTCATTCTAATCGTTTTTGTGAAGTTTAAAATTTTGACGCGGGATACCTCCTTGGAGCTAGTTTTGAGGGTGCTTTGGTCTAAATTTAGAAAAGTTTTGTATGTACTAGTTGTAGTCCTCAGTAGGGAAAAAATATTGCTTCTCTGCTTTTTTTCCAGATTCCTTCATTTTGATGACCGTTTCAGCTCTTAGATTAGAGAAAAAGTGACTTGTAGGTAACTATTTGGGCTATTTGGAGTAATGTTTTGTTTATTTTATCATTTTTTCACAGTATAGGACTTCATTCTAATCGTTTTAGGCTGTTTTGTAGAAATTGTTGACTTGTAGGTAACTATTTGGGCAAACTAAGCAGGATATGGAGTTTCCACATGACACGACTCTCAAAGAGCTCTATGAGACGAACAAATTCATATGAGACATCCCTGATCAAATTTTGAACCATTTGAAAGTTACGGCTTTTGTGGTTCTTATACGTTTCTTTGTTTTTGTGTTTTTGTGATTCTTATGCATTTGATTGCAGGATGTCTCTTTTCGAGCCTACTTTTCAGACACTTTGTTAACGACGACTGGAGGAAGGTTGAAAATAGCCACTTTTTGGCGTGAAGATAACATCCCATATGCAGAAGAAGGCTATTCTACTATGATGGCACCTTGAGATTGTGATTGAGAGTGAGAGTGTGATTGAGAGTAAGAGTGAGAATGAGAATGCGATTGAGAACTGTGCATAAGATTGAGAGTGAGATAACTCGGGGGTGGTTGGGAGGTTGATACAAGCTACGCTCTTCTTGTACACGTAAATTGATATCAATACTGATCTCTAATTTCATGTGTCTACTCTGTGTACTTGCAAACTTTTGTTATTCAGTTGTTGTACTCCCGTGTCTCGTTACAGTATCTTACCAGAGGGTGCAGTAGTAGGAAGATGATTCTAAATAAATACTACTGTCAAAGTAGCTTCAGTCTAGAAAACACGAGATAAACCATAATAAATCAGCATACATCTTATAGCATTGAGAATATTGCGATTCTTTCATTTAGCAACCTCGTTCTATTGAGGTGAATACGGAATAGTGTGTTCATGATGAATTCCAATGTCAGCACAATAACTCACAAACTCTCAAGAAATATATTTGCCTCCATTGTCACTAAAGATTTTTGTCTAAGTAGAAACACAGTCGTATACCATGAGAAATCATCAATGAAAGTAATGAAGTAGCAATATTGTGATCTTGAAGAAGGTAGAGATCCACATATATCAGTATGGACAAGATCCAATATGTAATGAAAATGAGTTGTATTTGAGAGACGAAAGGGTTTACGATTAGGTTTCTCAAGAGCACAAAACTCATGAATTCCCATATTGGGATGAGCTTTAAGATCCATGCCATTAACAAGATCACGACACTGAAGATCAAGAAGTTTTAAGAAATCAACATGAACAAAACTGTGATGCCATACTTTGCAATCATGATCACCTGGAGCATAGACAACATTTGCTACAACATCATTGAGAGAGAGTTCAAACAGATTACCGTTTCAAGGAGCAGTGGCTATAGTTTGTTCATCTTTCTCAATTCGGCATTTGGTATGATCCAATCCACCAAAGAGACCAAGATCAACAAGTCTAGCAACTGAAAGAAGATTACGTTAAATATATAATAAATGTAATACTCCTCGTAAAATTTGAGTGGAATAAGATAAGCTACCAAGATATAAATCTCAAGTGCCCTTTACTTGATAAGTCGTATCATTAACAAGATAAACAACACATTGAAGTGGTATTGGATGATAGTTATGGAGCCACTTAGATTGATATGTCATATTTCCTGTAGCACCATAATTGACAATAAAAAGTGATCCATCACATACATGAAGTATTTTGTCCGGAACAATTGAACATAGGATGCAGCTAGCTTGTTTCTTGTACAATATTGTTTCGATGTTCAGCAGCATATGCTCTACTACAATCTGTGTCAAATTGATGCTTAAAGCACATATGAGTGGGATGATCAGATTGTTCACAATATTCACAACAACAAGAAGAAGAGTCTCTAGATAAACGTGGTTGTTTAGTGGTAATATTGTGTTCTTCATCATATTGACGTGCCCAGAAATCATCCTCAGTATGGCCATTTCTTTTGCAGTAAGAGCATTGCTTACCAGGAAATATGAGATGAGAGAAAATATTACCACGATGGCCATCTCTACGGATTCCTCGTTGAAATTGATGCCTTCGAGCATAAAAATCACGTTCCATCTGTTGTGCCTCAGTCTCCTCTTGTGAAATCATAGTTGTATCATGACCAGCATTACGTCATTCTCGACATTGAGAGAGTTCAATTAAAGACATCTAGGCTTGGTCAAAATGGCAACCATCTTTATTAGATAGAGTAGTAACAATGTTATCATAAGAAGAGTCCTTCACCGTATCAAGGAGAAGTGTAATCAATTGTTTTTGTGGAACACGATGACTGACAGCATCAAGATGATTAATAATATATTTGAAAGACTCAATATGTTCCATCATGGAAGTACCAACTTCATATTGTAAATTGTTCAGTAACCCTCTCCAATAAAGTATTTTTGTAAACGGATTTCTTATGTGAAAGTTTGCAATAAGGTACTTCCGTACGTCGTGGAAAGTAGGTAGTTCATACATATCAAGCAAAAGGAAATCAGTAAGAGATAAAAGAATATACCAACTTGCTGCTTTATTACATCATTGCCAATCCGTATACGCAACATTCCAATCTTCAAATATAGATCATCCAGTGATAAGCACGTTGTCATGATTTGTATCAATAGGATGAGGTTAACAAACATAATTTCCAAGAACAACATCAAAGAGTTCATTGCCTTCAAGAATTAGTAACATCTTTGCTTTCCAGCCTAGAAATCCTTGGCGTTGGAAAGGAGGAACGAAACGCTGGCAAGAAGGAAATCAAGTAATGAGAAATAGTCCTAGCCATATCTGGTTGCGAGAAGACGTTGTAAGGTATTTTTTGGATAAGCATAAAGTCACTAAGCCATGCCAAAAATCTTGCCCACTAGCCTCATGTATATATGTGTACATAGCCCTGCAAGTTTTGGAAGTGCCCTTGTAAAATTCCATGTAAAAAGGTGTGATCTTTTCAAGATTGAATTCTAATGTTTTGGGTTGTTTGAGACTCTAAAACATGGTTTTTAATAAGTTTTTTCAGGTATGCTTTATAGCTAGTTAATCGGACTTGTACATCATGAGATTTGAGCATTCAAAATGGACGATCTTAACTTAGAAGGTGATTACAGGTGCATGCGACAAGGACAACTGGGACAACTTGGGGATCTAATATTAGAAATACTGAAGTTTTATATTCTGCAAATAACCAAGGTGATAGGCTTCGAGCCGTGTGTTACAGCGCGTCATTCGGTAACCGAAGCAGCAAGGTATGCCTCAGCGAAAATCATCGGAGAAGTCCTCTCATGCTTTCGGACAAGCTGGGAATCTTGGGGAGAGTTTCCATGTGGAATGGGAATAATCCCACATGAGAAGATAAAGGGGAAAGTGGGGGGTACTAAGGTGAGAGGAGCTCTCTCAAGTCTTGGCTTTGGGGGCTCATGGGCTCATGGGGAAGGAGATGGCACAATTTTAGAGTTCCCATTGCTTAGATAGGCACCTGGTCACTTTTTTGGTCCTTGGACACTTGCCCCCACCCCATCCCTTGGTCAAATGGGCATTGACAGCTCATTTTTCCCCCAAAAAAGGTCAAAATTGGACCAATTAAAAGGTTCCTAAAGAGAGAACCATGCTGGCTAGGAGAAGAGAGGAAATCATTGGGTTAAGAGCCAAAAAAAAACCCCTTTTCAATAGCTGCAATTCTTTGCAGACGTGCAAAAACTTCCAAAGAGCTCATTTTTTAGCAAGAAAAAGGACACCTTCATGTTTGAGCAGCCATAACTTCTTCGTTTCTTCTTTGCTTTTTTCCTATGGATACTCTACGGACATCTCCACAAGACGAGATTTGTTATGATGTCCTTTGTTTCTCCTGATTTTGAGTGTGTTCCATGCTTGCAGGGTTTTTCATAAATCTCTACAGGTGTCTACCACAAGACTTTTTGGTCGTGCATTAGTTCTTCGTTCTGACGGTGTAGCTCGTGCAAGGCTATATAGGCATTCATTTTCCTTCTCGTTTAGATGCCAATAGTGTTTTTGTGCCTACCACCGAGGATCTTCTTCAAGTGACCTTCAATTGATAGCTTTGAGCGCCTATGATGATAGAGTTTGCAAGGTTCTATGGTGATTTAGGTGAGGATGTTGATGCATTCATTAAGAAGATGGAGTTTTCTTGTTTGATTGTAAATAAGGAAGATCCAATGATTATGCTCAAGATTTTTTTTCTTTTTCTTGAAAGATGTTGCAAGGACACGGTATGATGATTATGAATTTTGGTTGAAATCATCTCAATCTTCACAAGTGATGACTTATTATGAGGTCAAGAAGGTTTTCTTTGAGAGGTTTAGGAAGCTAGAGGACCCAACGGATATGGCACTCCATTGAAGGGATTATACAGGGTGATAATCAAAGTGTAGATACCTTTGTGAAGGAATTTAATGATTTATGGAAGAGATGGTGTATTGCTTTGGGCAGTGATGTTCCTCCTCTTATGCTTAACACTAGTCCTGTAAAACATCAGCCACTTTTGTGGCTTTTTGAGACTTTTCTAAAAAAATTATCAACACTATGTTAGTTATCTAGATAGAAAATGGTTTCAGGTAATTATGACCAACACTCAATATGAGTTGATAAAAAATAGTACAAAGCTAAATGAAGGTCAAAAGGTGTCTTTCCATTGCCATCTTCTACAACTAATTTGTGTGGATGGACAAAAAAATTCTATTTTCTTTTGAAAGTAAATCAAATCATTGTTAAGAAAGCCCAAACTTCTTTGAAAAATCCCTCAATAGGTATGTGACAGATGTACCAAGCTTTTTTAACTCAGATACAAAGACTGCCGACATTTTTTACTTCTCCAAGTTAAGTGTTGAACTGCAGTTTTATGTAAAATTTACTAATTTTAGATTTTTTATTTATTTTTGAGTTTTTCATGTAAATTGTGTATTTATAAGCTTATTTCATTTCTTGAACCCATAACTAAGAAGTTTCATGAAATTTTGATGTCATATACAAAAGCTATGTTTCATATACTAGAATCTTGATGTGAGTCATTTTTGTGGCTTCAACCAGTTTTGTGGCTCATTACAAGTCTAGTGTTAAGAAGTGTATGTTTATGCAAAGTTTGAGGGCTGATTTGAAGTTAAAGGTTGAGCCTAAAAGGCCACTTATATTTGAGGATGCAGTACAGATTGCAAAGCATAAGGAATGGAAGTTAGCTAGAATGCAAGAGCTTGGATTGTAGGGTGGTGCGGAGCCAAAGGTTTCTTTATGCATTGATGTAGGTTAAAAGGGTGCCTCTAGTCCAGTATTAATCATGATGGTTCTCTTGAGAAAAAGAATCAAGCATGTACTAAGGAGAAAGATGCTCAAAAGAATGCTCTCATTATGAAATCCTTGTTGTTTATGACACTTAATGGTGCTTTACATGTCAAAGGTGATGTCTCTACCAATGTGAAAGTTAATGAGAAGAAAAAGGATGCAATAAGTGAAGTCTTAAAGAATCATCATGATGAGAATCAAGTTGAAGATACCATTGTTGATTTATCCAATGTGAAAGATGAGCATGTGGGTGATGTGAAAGTGGATGTTGGGTATCCCTCTCCTTTATGTGAAGTAGCTAAGATTGATTTTCAAGTCAATGAAGATAATTTTATAAAAGTGAGTGATGTGAATGAAGAGATCTCTCAAATGCATGCTATTGTTGAGTCTTTTCAACTAAATGATGATGTTGTTTAATATGTTTTGGACCTTATTATTAAGACTGTCCATGAGGACTCTTGTGATTGCATTTGTAGTGATGTATGTGACCATCCCTTGATTGATAAAGAGAATATTGAGGTTATATAGGATATGGAAAATGATGGAGATTCTCTTTCTATGCCTCATGTGAATGTGGTTGATGCTACCTTTCTTGATCCTCTTGTTAAGGAGCCTAAGTTATGTATGAAGTGTGGCTTACCTATCAAGCATGGTGTGGTTGAGTTAAAAGTTGCACACATTTTGGATGAAATGTTAAAGGATTCCTTTCATGCTATAGTAATGAAACGGCGTCTCTATGTGGTATCTATTGAGAGTACTTTATGCGTAATGAGGATTTTGATTCTACATATGGTTTATGCTTTGATATTGGGAGTGAGAGAATTGATATGGCTGATGTTTCTTCATGAATCTCTTGCTTATTTTGTATGGCCTTTTGATCCAGGTGGACAACATGTTTATGCTATTGTTGAGCATGAATGCTCTAGCAGACTGGAGGTTTGGCCAACTATGTTGTGCGCATTTTGAGAAACCCGTTTTTGGTAGAAATTATACATGTGGGCTTGAGATAGAATTTCATTAGAGTATTTGGACATGTTATTTTGGGATTTTATGATTTCTTTTGCAAGCATATGTACATGCAGGGAAAGTCACCAGTATAGTGCAAGTTGTCGGGCTACTGTAAGTGCTCATGTGTGAGTTTTTTGAAGTGAGACTTGTGTATAACTTAAAATCATGTAAAAACTTAAAAAATTTCAGCCAAACTCCAAAAAATTTGAGGTTTGAGCTCGTTGTTCCTTCTTGACGGTTTCTGTTGCAGTTTTTGCGATCGCCTTGCCTACTCTGTGTGTAGTTGTGCTGGGACAGCTTCCTGTTTGCATCAATTTTTCATGTAGCGGTGTGTAGATTCAAATGTGGTTATATCCATATTTCTCTCGAGTAATTTTTTAAGCTTTCTCTCAATCTTTAAAGTGCCCCAATTGGAGTTGTTCTCTTCAGGTTACGACTAGTTCTCTGCAGGGTTATGGCTATACCAGCCTAGTGGTGGCAAATTCTATGCAGACAGATTGGAAGGGCATGGATCTATGAATTGTGGGATTGATGTTGAAGTTGTGGGTTTGTGATGTTCAATGGTGAAATGGGAGGCCCTTGTCTTCATATGCATTGGTCAGTGTGTGTTGTAAATCCATGCTTTGGTAGGGTTTTGCTCCTAGGTGACATAGTCTCTTGGGTGGGTGACAACTAGTAGATTTCCAAGGGGACTACTCGTGTTGGAATTGCGGTGTTTCAAGTAAATTTTCCAAATATTTTGGTGTTCTTGTAGTTCTCTCTCAACGCTCTTGGGTGACATTGCTATAGAGGTGTTCCTGTTTGCTTGTTTCCCAACAATGTTTTGGTGCCCCCGCTAAGGAGCAAGTGCTCTTATTCTCCTATTCCTATGAAATATGTTTATTCTGCATGTAGTGAATGTAAAGGGACATGGGTCCTTATAGACAACCGTGTATATATGTGCAAATGGTGGACAACACTTAAGGAGGTCGTATAATTGGATTGCAGCCTTTGGAGGGTCGTGAGGTTTTGTGAAACCAACCTCTTCTTTGTTAGGAACTCTGTACCATTACGAGGGTTAGTGCTTATTCATCTATGACTCCTTATGAATGAATGTACTTTATAGGAACTACATTATGTCTAGGATATGGAGGTTGACCCAACACTGGTTGTGGTCTTTCCATACCCATTGGTGATCTCTGTGTTGGGACCATTTGAGGCTGATATCTATACATGGGTTGTCCTTGTGGCCTCGTAGGTACATATTGAGCATTTCCATTGTACTTTGGTCGGTAATAGCACTCATTAGTCTCATGGTTGGTCCATATACCCTCAATAACACACCATTTTTTTGGCCTAGTTTGTTTTCCCTGTTGAGGTACCCCTTCCCCTAGTGCTCTCATAGGTGCTTTTTGCATATTATTCATCATTTTGCTCATCATTTTGAGCATGTCTTCTATGGTTGTAAGTGGTGCTACAACAGCCGTTCCCACTTGTGTAGGTTTTGAGGATGTTGTTTTCTCACTCTGAGTATCCTTAGGGACATCTTCTTCAATGAAAATATCACAATTGTCTCCCAATTCAATAACATCCGATACACACTCTTCTAGGGTCATATGCTTCTTGCTATATAGTATATCATAAAGTTCATTGTTTAGCAATCCCATTAGAAATAATGACACTAATATTTCCTCTACTCGTATTTCTAAGTTTGGGCATCTTGCAATGTATTGCTTCATCCTAGTTTCACAATCCCTAACAGACTCACCTTGTTTCTATTTGAAGCTATAGATTTTAGCTACCATATTATGTTTGATCCCAGTTTTGGAACATGCAGCTACAAATCCTTGAGATAGTGTATTCAAATCCATGATTGACCATGGTGGAATGTTTTGGAACCATGCCAAAGCTTTTCATTTTAAATTCATTCCAAATCCCTCAAATTGAGTGTAGAAATCAAATACGTGTTTTGCTCTTAGCACTTTCATGAAACTTGCTAAGTGGTCATATGGATCCCCAAATCCAGTAAATTTTTGGATTCATTTTTTAAAATCAACTGATTTGACACATGTGTTTGGCTCATCTCCAACTCTTCTAAAACTTGCTCTTGTCTTGAGTCCTTCAAACCAATCTGCTGGAAATAGTGACTCATGTAGCCTTGGACTGGCTTTAATGTCACTCGGTTTTGAGGATTCAGATTTTTTAACATTGCTCCAAAAAGATCTCTCACAGAGTTCCTCTCTTGGAATAATTTTTGGTCCTTGGCCCAATATCCAATCTCTTATAGTAAATCCCCAAATCCACTATATTTTTTTATTCTTTTTTTAAAATCAACTGGTCTAGCACGTGCGTTTGGCTCATCTTCAACTCTTCTGGAAGTTGCTCTTGTCTTGAGTCCTTCAAACCAATCTGCTGGAAATAGTGACTCATGTAGCCTTGGACTTGCTTTAATGTTACGCGGTTTTTTTTGTGATGAGGTAGATTCAAATTTTTTAACATTGCTCCAAAAAGATCTCTCACAAAGTTCCCCTCTTTTTTATCCATATACATTTTTCCTTGTTTGTTTGCTCTGGATTTTCTTCTTCAAACTCTATGGTCATGGTCATCAATGCAAATGGTATACTCCTCATTAGGATCCTAGTAAACCTAAGATCCATGGCCACTAGTCTTATAAAAGTTACTATGTGCTTATATCGCATTGTCATTCTGATTCTTGATTGAGTTGAAAAGGAAGACATTTCAGATGTTGAGTTTGAATAAATGTTTGAGACTTCTTCGAAGATAGTTCCCAAGTGATCACCTTGATTCACACTCTCTCGGTGGATACTCTACTAGCGATCTCTCCAAATCTGCCTTGATTTGCTAGTACATAACCGGATCTAAGCTTCATATAGACTTGTTAAGCCCTGGATAGAGTACTTCCCATCGGATTGAATTGTTATCCATTTTTCCACTTGATTTGAAATTAACTCCTGTCAAGCTCTCAATTCTTTGCCTGCAACTTGGTTCCTATGTCAATTTTAACCAAGTTAGTTGCTTTCTCTCAAAGACTATACAATGTTTGCTAACTATTGTGATTGGTCTATGTATATCACTTCAATTTGAGCTAAGTGAGTCAATAAATGAGACTTTCAGATTCTACCCTTGCAAAGCACTAAAGGACTATCTACAACTTGAACCTGAGTTAACATATGTACCAATTGGGACCCGATGGAGCCTAAACTTGACGAGTGGCCTCGTATTATGTTGTTATCGTACAAGCTCAAAAGTTCAAAATCTTATCTCTGGGACTCGAAAGTAAATAATTTGATTATTTACTTTTCTCAGTTTCTCTCACTTTTTAGGCTTGTTCGGCCATATAATCACCTTGTTGAATTCTCTTGACAGGTTTCCTTGAGTTTGAACAAGATTTGCCCAAGTTATAAATTGTTTAGTATCCGCAAACTTAGTTTTTAAGAATTTGGCTTAAGTCTCATTTTGTGATCCAATTTTACCAAAGTTGATTTGTGGAGTTTACTTGATATGCTTGACCTTGTGATATATTCAGTTATGCAAAATTACTCAATTTTGAATCAAATGTAAATAATCATGATTATTTATTTCTGAGATTTTTCTATAGCTTTTTACCAAAATGTTGATACAAACAGGTTAAGTAGCTCAAATTAAGCTCCCTAGCCAAGTTTCACCAAGTTTGGATAAACTTTGCTCAATTTGGTCAACAATTTTGTGTCTGCAAACTGACTTTACAAATCTGGCCACAATTTTCACTTTATAGATCCAAATCTTACCAAATTTGTTCTATGTGATCAATACAACATGATAGAACTGGTCGTATGCTTGGTTGGCCAAAAAGGTTGAAAAATAGGACAAAAATAAATAATCACAATTATTTACTTCTGGAAAATTTTTTGCATATTTTTTATGAATTGAGAATTCATACAATGTCATGTTAAATAATTTAAATTAATCCTCGTAGTCAAGTTTCAATAAATTTGAACAAGATTTATCAAGTCAAACTCTAATTCTCGACAATCAGTACAAATTTCAGTTTTTATCAAGTTTTTTGTCTTTTTTATGATCCAGATTCTACGAGCCTTCAAAAAGATGTTTGTAACCATGCATAGAGTCTCTGGTATCAACCTTGGTCAAATTTGAGCCAAAAGTAAGTAATCATGATTATTTACTTTTGTCCTAAAATGATCACTTTTTGCAAATTTTTCGACAATGAGTCTTTTTTATGACATGTTTTAAGCTTTTGAGTCAAGTCAAAACTTAATTTGGCCTAGTTTATGAAGAAAATATAAATAATATGATTGTTTACAAACTCTCAAAAATTTACCTCCAAATGCTTCTTTAAGATTATCCACTAGTTCATACAACTTTTATGAGCAAAATCTCCAGCCGGATTCAATCTTTGACAGTATTTTGCAGTTGTTTCAAGTCGTAGATCTAAAATTATGCAACTTCACATAAACAACTCATAGATGATTGTTTTGGAGCGAGCATTAAATATGAGATCCCACCTCGGATTCTACTTACCCTACTCCTAGGTTCTTCTGCAACTGGGTTGTGGATAGTGTCCACAAACACTTGTTTTTTTGTTTTTTAATGGTTTCTTGAGCCTTGATCTTAAGACCTGTCCTGCCCATCAATCATTCTCAAATTCCTAACCTAGTCCTACAATCCTACAAGATACTTAGTAAGTACAATCTACTTCCAAGATACCTCTACACATCAAAGGACGACACTCTTAAGCTATGCGGTTTTAAAGAGAAAGTTTTAATCTAGGTGATCCTAGAGAAATTTAAAGGAAAAATACAAAAAATGCACGTGGTTTTTCCTAGTTTGGGTCTATTCATACTCGACAGCAATGTCAAATGTGGGATATGGGTTTCCAACTTCACTCCTATCTTATTGCAGACATTGCAAGAACCACAAACATAATTGTCAATCCATGGGATGAAGCTGACTCAACTAGTGCATAGAGGCTACAAGAGAGTATCAATCTCTTGGAAAACAATAGAGAACGTGCATCTGACACAAGCTACACTCAAATGACCTAAATCATCAAAAGCTAGTCACTACCATTACAGCACCAAATGACTTTTGGATGCTACAAAACTTCTAGAAACATTATAAAAGACCTAAGCACACATGATTATGGTCTCAAAGCTCACTTTTGATGAAGTGCAAAAAACACGATTATTAATAGCAGTGAGTTTTTTACCTAGTCATTTAGACCCCAAGTACATCTAAATGCTTAGCAATGATGCCCCAATACCCCGCCTATGCTTACTTTGTGATTTCCTACCTTAAATTCCTACTTATGATAAAATTAGTCCGTGGGTTGGTGACGCCAAAAGCTATGGTTTACCATGATATGTTTACGTCAATGCGCAAAGCTCTTATCTCTGGTTGCAACACAATAGACGACATTGCAATGTGACAACCGAAAAGGGAGTAGGAAGCATGAGAAGGAGAGAAGTGAGCATCGTTAGATCACGCTGTGTATTTCTTATCCAAAACTTAACAATAACTTGAAAAATTCGCTTTTATACCGAAGCCAAGGTTTCTTTGGTCAAAAACTAATAATCTAAAATTTCTAACTAAGGATAAATTGATACAATTAAAAGCATATAGCCCCGCTCATCCATTACAATATCCACTTGGAAAATAGGAGTTACAATATTCTCAATTTATCAAAAGAATAAATGTTTTTACAATAAAATCTTTCAAAAAATGATACATGGTTTAGCTTGTTGCTAACACTATCCATGAACTAATGCTTCAAACGAAACAAAAATATAGACGTCCAAACTAAGGTTGTACCTAATGAGAAGAAAAATAAAAGGATTTACATAAGTATTTTTATCGGCCAACCTAAAAGGGCCCAAAATTCTACAAATTACTCGTTGAAAATGCAACTTAGTACTAACAGTTATGTGTACCTTTTTCCTTGCAATGGGAACAAAAGGGTTATACAAATTATTGTGATTCATGCAAACTACTTGACTATTTCAACGGTTGAACCTAAACAAAAAAATACACAAGCCCTCCTCAGTGGGGGCACCAAAATTGAGGAGGTCCGGGGCGGGCAACAAGAGAGGTGACCTTTAAACACCCCTCAAGGCTCTTGTGCTGGTCAATTGGGGCTAAAGCACAAGAAAGAAAAAACAACAATAAACCCACATCCAAAGAAGTGAAGGGGCACCACTTAGTTATGGGATGCAAACTAAAACGCAAGAGAGATCTCGTCACAACCAAAAAATGTGCAAACAAAACACACACAAAGAATCTCACACCAAGACACACACAAAATGGAGCAATAGAGAGCTAGAGCGCGGGAAGAGAGAGAGAAACAAATTTTTTATAATACCTTATTTGTAACTTGCAAATGGATATGGTTTGTTACAACACTACCATAGAGCTTGTACAACAAACTAACACAATGCGTAGTGAATGCTAGACATTGCCAACACACACACACACACACACAGTCTTAGGGTGTGGGAGCCCTCACACCACAGTGGACACAAATTTGGCAATGAAATGTACTAAGCACTTTCTCAAACAAACGTAGATGATAGAGCTTAAAAAACACAAGTCACCTTGCAACTGCCAAAGAGCCTTACATAAGTGGAAGGACGAAGATCTTAAAACCAAGCACGTCTTTGAAGCACCGAACTAAATTGTTGATAGAGAAAGAGCATGTACAATAGTGGTTTGAGATAGTGCACTCACACTCTCTCACATTGCAATTTGTAGCATCAAATCTTCTCTCACACAAAATGTGGAGCTCATAAAGTGGTTGCTACACCTCAGTCTCTCCTCATGTCTATAGTATTGGGCTTCTATGTGAGATGTTGGAGATAATTTACAAGAAGGAGAGGGGTCTATTTATAGGCTGGAGACCCCTCATTAAGTTTATTGATAACCTTATTTACAAGCTAATCAAATCAAGATTAGAATCTCTTTTGAGTCATGGATGTGGGCTCACGAGAGCGCATTATTCATAGTAGATAAGATGAAAGTAAAGTTTTAAGGGGAGAGAGAGAGAGAGAGAGAGTTTTATTAGGTGTACATGTCTTAAGAGAAGGTGCTTTTAGAGCTGGGTTAATGGGTGTTTGTGCTAGTAGGTTAGTAGTCGGTGTTAGCAATCACTACAAAGAGTTAGTGATATATATACAGCTAATAAAATAACTTGAAGGATAAGAAAAGAGGGGTGAATGAGATACATGTACTCTTGAGATAATGAATCCTTAAGGAATCTTGGACTCATGCGTGTGTAGATTGTCCAAAGTGGTTGTCGTTCTTCTTCTTCTTCTTTCATCGCCATAGTTGAATCACCACAAAGAGAATAAGGGTTTTGTTGATAGAAAACTCCTATTTTGCAGAGATTAAGTATGATTAGGTTGAATATGCAATGTTCAAAGTGTCTCATATCGAACTGCTCGCTACTGCTGCTCGCCCCCCCCCCCCCCCCCCTTTGCTGTTGCGCCATCGCTCTCCTCCCCCCCCCTCCCTCCCCCCGCTGCCCCTTCGCTGCCCCCCCACCCCCTTCATCCCCTGCGCACTCCCTCTCAATCCACCCGCTGCCCCCCCCTATCTGCGCGTGCTGCCCCATTAGCTACCGCAGCTCGATGCCCCCCCTATTTGCGCGCTGCCCTTTGGCTGCCGCAGCCCACTGCCCTCCTCTCGCTCTGCCTTCCCCGCTCCATCCCCCCCACTCATTGCTGCTTGTGCACCCGCACATTGCACAGCTGTCCTCTTCGCCCTCGCTGTCTCCTCATCACCCCCCCCCCCATCCTCTTCGCTCCCGAAGGCCCTCTGCACCTGGCTCGATAGCACTTTCTCTTCGGAAAAGTGCCTGGCTGACTTGTTTGCAGGTTTCTTCTTCGCCGCCCGCTTCTTCGACTCAGCAGTAGACACAGATGGAGGCTCCAGCTTCACCTCAGAGGGACTCGCCTGAAGCCCCCTCGCCCGACCCCGCTGAGCCCACCATTCGACTTGCTCTTATGCCGGCAGAGCAAGCGAGCCTTGCCACAAAGGTAGAATGCTTGCAGGCGACTTCTGTCATCTGCAAGGTTCTCGGCACTCGTCCCAGCAGAGGAGAGCTGCGAGACCTTCTCCAGGCCCGCCTCCTCGCAGAGGTGCAAAAGATCTTGGATGTCCAGATTCTCAGACGGGGGTACTACCAGATTGAGTTCGAGACTTCCGAGATGGCCTCCAAGGTCATAGCTATGAGTCCATTGGCCATCCGAGCATCACGCGCCCACTTTCGACAGTGGCGACATGGTTTTGGCCCGTCTTCGGATGTGCTAGTAGAGGAGGCGGACATCCCCATCTCAGTCTGCTTTACGGGTTTACGGAGGGAGTACCTTCCACTTCTCTCCAGGATTGGCTCCGCCATCGGAACTGTCCTGGAGACACCTCGTACGGCAGCATCAGTAGCTGCCAAGGTGGCTGGCATCCCTTCAGTTCGAGTTTTGGTAAGAGATACCCACACGCTCTCGAAGGTCATCCTTCTGCCTCGGGTGAGTGGGGGTTGGTTTAGACAGAGTGTGGAGTACTCGGGTCTCCCGAACCAGTGCTTCATTTGCAGACAAATGGGCCACCTAGCGAAGGCCTGTCCACGGAGGAGACCATGACCCGCACCCCAGCCTCAGCCCCAGCCTGCCAAGGCTAGGCCGCAGCCACAGCCAGCGACACATAGCACAGATTTAGCGCCACCCTCCGAGCCTGGGGCTCCAGCGGAGGAGGGGTGGCACCAGGCCCGTGGCCGTCGACGCCAGGGGCCACAGCGAGAGCCTGACACTCAGAGTGGCCCCCAGGTGCCTACTCAGCAGCAGTGGGTTCCCACGGGGAACCGCTTTGGTCCTCTTGAGCAGGAGGAGCCCCCTTACGCCAGCCTCCACCTCCGCTTCACCCTCGCGAGCCACTCCGCCTTCCGATCTCCCCTCCTCCTCCTCATGCCCTCCCCTGCCCTCTGCAACCGCTCACTCCCCACCTCGCCCCCCCCATGTCTCTGTCGCCCCACCCCGCTTCTCCTCTCCCCCGCTCCCCCCATCCCCTTCTCCCCCTCCTCCTGCTTCAGTACCACAGTCGGCTGAGGAGACTGGACCCTTGCCGGCGGCCAGGAGATCTCTTGGCAGCACCTTCGCCACGAGTCGCCTAGCGAGAGAGGGTCAGCCCTTCATGCGGCCCCCACTGCAGATTCAGACATCTCCTCTTGCAGCTATCCCTCGTGGTTTGACGAGCTTTGACCTCTGACGCCGCTGGGATTTCTTCGATTACGGGTCTACTCGTTTTCTTGGAGATTCCGCAGCAGACCATGAGGCAGCCTGCTTCAGAGTCCATGCTTTGTTCCTCGCCGCTAGGGGGACAGAGGCCTTGGACTCAGCAGTTGGTTTCTCCTTCCCCCTCTGTGGCAGGACTGAGACAGAGTGGTCCCTCGACTCAGTGGTGGGATGGTTGCATACACAGGTTCTCGAGTTCTCTCACCACATGGGAGAACTTGGCGTTACAGATTTGCTGCAGACTTTGTGGCCACTGGCCAAGTTTGCGGTGACACCCCCAGATTCAGCAGGATGTAGACACATTGTGGTGTACTTTTTTGCTGATACGCAGTGTTTGCCTTGCTATGTACTCATTCATGAGGACTCCTGGACAGAGGAGGTTGCTTTACGCACGGCTCGCTCTACTTGGGCTTGGACCACGCACTCACTGCAGTCTCGCCTATCTAGAGGACGCTCGGATGCGGATTACTCCCCATCCAAGCCTGCTTCGAAGATAGCTCGTCTAGCTGCTGCGGCAGCATCTGTTCTCTCTCGCTCCCCATGAGGATCGTCTTGTGGAACGTGCAGGGACTAGGTGGGCCCTAGTTTCAGCGACAGCGGGGCCGATTGCGTCAGGAGCTTCAGCGTTGCCTTGTGGGAGGAGAGATTGATCTCCTTATGCTTCAGGAGCACCATTTGTCTGAGAGCCGCATTCGGCGATGTGGTCTGATTTTGTGTGGACGCTATGATACCTTTTGGTCAGCTGATTTTGGACCTGGAGGCATCCAGGGTGGGGTATGTATGACTATTGCGGACTCATTACAGCAGGCCATTGTGGGCAGAGGGATTATTGTACCAGGCAGGGCTCAGTGGATTACTATGCAGATTCAGGGTAGCCTTGTGGGTTTCCTGAACATCTATGCGCCCAATGTGGCGAGTGCTCGTGCAGAGTTTTGGTCACAGATTGTTGAGTCTTTGCCACAGGTTGACCAGTGGTGTGTAGGAGGGGACTTCAACATGTTGGAGGACCCTTCTGACAGGATCGGAGGCAGCCATGCTACTTTGCATGGAGTCGAGTTAGCAGCTTGGGAGAGGTTTTGTATGACGTTGAGGGTCTCGGATACATGACATCATTCTGGCTTTGTGAGGCCTCCAGAGAGTCTTGCCTTCTCTAGATCGGACCGCAGAGTGGGAGGAGTGAATCTATCGCGCATAGATCACTTCTACACTAGTGACCACTTCAGTGACTTGGGGGGATCAGTGGGCATCCTGGCAGGGACATCCTTCTCGGACCATGCACTAGTGATCCTCACAGTGGCAGACAGGCAGAGGAGTGGGAGCACGATGCTTCTCATCCCAGAGCGGGTCTTGTTGGACTCAGCACTCAGAGAGAGGGTCGAGGCTCTATGGACAGAGGGCATGGACAGCCAGGCTCCACCTACAGACAGAGTGGCCTCAGGCCTAGCTCAGCTTAGCCACTTCTTTCTCCAGGAGTCTTTGGCTCGACGGGCTGCAGTGAGAGAGGAGGAGCAGCGTCTCAGATGAGGGATTGCTTCACTACAGAGGATGCAGGAGCAGCATCCAGACAGTCCATGGTTGGAGGAGCAGCTACAGCAGGCTCGACAGGAGCTTGCTTGCACAGAGGAGAGGCGCCATGAGTTTGCCTTCCACCGACAGGCATCTCAGTGGACTCAGGTGGGTGACAGAGTGACAGGTGTTTTTTTTGAGATAGTGGGACCTCGGCACTCGCATGCCAAGGTCAATCATTTGAGGAGACCCGATGGGTCAGCTATTTGTGAGCCAAAGGATATGCGTGCAGATGCTACTGACTTTTACCGTGAGCTACTGTCGGCTGAGCCCGAGTCAGAGAGACAGGATGCATGCAGGGAGCAGGTTTGGGCACAGAGGCCTTGTCTTGTGACTGAGGAGATGTGGCAGAGGCTTGAGTTACCTCTTCAGCTTGAGGAGATGCACACGACTCTTAGGGCCCTCCCTCGTGGTAGCTATCCAGGTGAGGATGGGCTGACTTTCAGCTTCTTCTTGGAGTACTGGGACCTGCTTGGCCCAGATCTGTGTAGTGCCTTTCAGTACATTCTGCACACAAGAGTGATGCCGGATAGCATGAGTGAGGGCCTGATTTACCTCATTCCAAAGGAGGGTGGCTCCTTGGATGAGATTCGACAGTGGCGTCCCATCACCATTCTCAACTCAGCCTTCAAAATTCTTGCCAAGGCTCTGAGTTTGAGGATTCAGCCACTTTTGGAGAGCCTTATACATGGGACTCAGACAGGTTTTGTCAAGGAACGCATTATCCTTGACAACATCTTCACTTTTTGGGAGCCTTCTGCCCTTGCACGGCTCCGTGGGGAGGACCTTGTGATTCTTCTTCTCGATTTTGAGAAGGCATATGACAGAGTTGACTGGGACTTTCTAGAGGGCACGCTACGCAGGATGGGCTTCTCAGAGGCTTGGATCAGAGGGGTGTCAGCTTTGTACAGACAGGCCCACAGTCAGGTGCTTTTGGCAGGAGGTAGAGGTGAGCGCTTCATGTTCACACGATCGGTCAGACAGGGTTGTTCTCTTGCCCCCTTTCTCTTTCTGTTCTATGCGGAGGCGATGAGCAGATTTTTGGTGTCACAGCAGGTTGGTTTGAGGGGCTTAGCACTCCCTATACGGGGAGATGAGCTTCTGGACGCTGAGTTTGCCGACGACTCAGCCTTGTACTTAGAAGGCCAGGAGGCCAATTTACACAGACGTGGGCAGGCTTTGGAGACCTTCTGCTGTGCATCGGACGCACTGATCAACTGGAGAAAGACAGTGGCTTTCTCAGTTGGTAGTGCTCCTGTGCCAGATTGGATGCCAGGAGAGGGTTTCAGGTGGATTCCTCCAGGGACTGCAGTTCGGTACTTGGGTTGTCAGGTTGGTTTGGATTTGTCCCCCGAGTAGCAGATTACTCCTCTTCTCCTATCCATCAGGAGAAAGCTGTTACATTGGAGCTCAGCACAACTTTCGCTGGCTGGTAGAGTAGTAGTTGCCAACCAGGTGTTGTTGGCGACTATGTGGTACATCACTTCTTGCTGGATCTTCTCGAGTTCTTGCATCAGCCAGGTAGAGAGGCTGATCAGGAACTTCCTTTGGTCTGGTCGTGACACTCAGATTGCCCGAGCCAAGGTGGCTTGGTCGGTCATCACACTTCCTTGTTCTCAGGGAGGGCTTGGGATCATTGATCCAGCACAGCAGAGCAGAGCCCTTCTTGGGAAGTTCGTCGTCAGAGGACTTCTTCCAGGCGAGGAGCCCTGGAAGGAGTT
Source organism: Adiantum capillus-veneris (assembly GCF_014529385.1). Classification (NCBI taxonomy): domain Eukaryota; kingdom Viridiplantae; phylum Streptophyta; class Polypodiopsida; order Polypodiales; family Pteridaceae; genus Adiantum; species Adiantum capillus-veneris. The sequence continues at coordinate 79,368,675 of NC_140944.1, forward strand.
CTTGTTGCAGAGGCTTCGTGCCAGGGTGCCTCAAGCAGGAGGCCTTTGGCAACCTTCGACCAGATGGATCTTTACAGAGTTGCACCGAGTTGGTTTGAGCAAGAGACTGGAGGACCGATTCGCTGTGAGTTTGCTTCGGTCTTGGGAGCTATTGCGGCGTGGCCTAGAGCAGCGACAGCCGACGTGCACGGAGGAGCGCCTACGGCAGCCCCTCTTCTGGAACCCCATGGTTAGCACTCAAAGAGGCCACTTGGTTGGGAGTAGGCCTCATGTTTCTTGGGGTCCCATGGCAGCAGGTCCAGCGCGCTCTCTAGGTGACTGGCTAGAGTTCACAGGTTTGTCAGAGGAGGTGCAGGTTGTCCAACTACAGGGCATGAGAGGGGTTCAGAGAATGTGTCAGGACATCTCAGAGTCAGTTCCAGCTGATTGGCTCACGCCTCTCGAGCCAGTAGCACCCCGGTGGATGGGAGCCTTCACACGACTGGAGGTTCTCATTTTAGTCAGGGCTTGCTCAGAGACTGTCCCAGCCCTGTTCTTCGAGCTTCAAGGTGGGGGACGATTACAGAGAGTTGCAGTAGAGGCCCCGCAGGCAGCAGAGTGTTGTTTCCAGAGGATCCGAGTTGTGGGCATCTGTGGGAGGACTTGCGTCATAGACCCTGACCCAGCAGCTCTTGAGACAGGACACTGGAGGCTATGGGCTTGGGAGTGCTGTCCACTGGCACGAGTACATTGGGATCCTGGTGAGTGGCTATGGAGGGACCCATTCTCTTGTGCAGACCGCCGCCCAAGAGTCCCTTTCTTTCTGTACACTGTTCGGCTTGGACATCATATACTTGCAGCACAGAGAGAGGCCTGCCCCGCTGTAGCACGTCATTGGCAGGAGGAGGGTCTCACAGTTGAGTTCTTGGCAGCTTTTTGGCAGAGGCTGTGGGACTCCCGACAGCCGAGGTGCGTCACCTTGTTCCAGTGGTTGGTTTCACACAGAGCCACAGCAGTAGGGAGCTGGCTTGTACATAGTGGTCTCTCGACCGCATGTACAGCCTGTGACCAGTTGGTGGAGAGTCAGCGACACTGTCTTTGGGACTGTCCCTCGGCCCAGCAGGTGTGGCTACGAGTTCTTCGGCTGATGCCTGCCCTCTCCACGGCTTGATAGTACACTTGGGGGGCGGCGGCTTGGTCCACCCTCACGGGCTCGGCACTTCAGTTTGAGCTATCTTCCACCAGCAAGATGATAGTGATACAGGGGGGTCGACCTACACTCCAGCCTACTACAGACCTTACTCCACAGAAGTGGAGCAGTGAGAGAGCGGAGTGTTGGGAGCTCATCAGCGGCCTAGCTCTCTGGTTCATCTGGCGGGCCCGTTTTTTCCGCATCTTTAAGGCTCGCCTTGTACCACCTGCAGAGACTGTTCGTGACTTTTGGCTAGAGCTGATCCATACTCTCAGAGGACAGCTTGAGGGACTACAGGGCAGCTTCGACCTCATGCGGGAGCGCCGCAAGGCTTTCCTTCGTTTCTGGCGCCCTGGGCCGTTTTACTCCATGGTCCAGGGGGTGCTCAGATGGCACTACTGTCCACCTGTGTGGCTTTTCCCTCCTCCCATCTCTTGATTTAGCCCCATTGTATATATGCTGTTTTTTCATTGGGAGAGTCTCCCCATCATGTTTGTTGTAGCCCTCTCTTGCAGAGGTGGATGTAGCCCTATGGGCAACTTTCATTAACTAATAGAAGGATCTTTTTCTCGGAAAAAAAAAAAGTATGATTAGGTTGCTGATTTTGTAATTCATTCTTGATAGGGTAGAGTAAGATTGTAACATGGGAGTAATAGAGAGAGAGAGAGAGAGAGAGAGAGAGAGAGAGAGAGATGGAGATGGTGGATGTAGATAGATCTTTGCAAACGAGCTATGCGTGTGAAAGGGGAGGCTAATGGTGAAGAGTGTGAGATAAAACCATGGAAGTTGCAGGTTTGAGTGAGAAATAGAGAGAAATGAGTGTGTGTGTGTGTGTTTGTGAAAGGAAAAAAGGAGGTGAGAGAACACTATGGATTACTTGGGAGAAAAGTGGGTAGACTGGGGTCCACCAAAAATATCATATCTCACTGGTGGCATCTCCAAAAACTATGTAAAACTTTTTGGTGATTATTCAACTTGTGAGCTAAATTTTTTATTCTAAACACATCGTGAAATTCAAAGTGGAGGTGGATGCCAAAAATATCACCAAAAATCCTGCTTCTTATGCCTGCAGAAAAACTTATAGTGGCCCCCTCCTTCATTGAATTTGCACAATGCATCCAAGAGTGAGCCCCTCCATGAGTCATATCATGGTACAAAGCATCCAAGTTATTTTTACAAATGCATGGAGGAGGATTATTGGTGAAGAAAGAAATAGTGGAACTAGTGTACGAACTATTCATGGACTTTAGCTCAATAAGCACACATGTTAGAATAATAACTACATAGTAAAAAATATAGAAGAACTATGGATATTGAAAAAGATATTGGAATCATACGATATGGTACCTCTTTTGTATTATTTTAGGCGAGAGAGGAAAATTTATGCAAGTAAATGAAAATAGAATAAAAGTGACTAAGGGAGTAGAAGTAAATGCAATTAAATGAAAATAGAATAAAAGTGACTAAGGGAGTAGAAGTCGGTTTTTTGTTTCCACAAGGGTGAGTATAAAACTGCGGGGGTGATCTGTGTAAAAGAAAATATTTATGATATTAGAGGATGTACACATTGGTAATAAGATTATACTTATGGTGCAAGAGGGTGAAAGAAGGCATATGTAGGTCTAATAAAACACACTCCTAGGTAGAAATATTTACAAAAATACAAGAATTAATTAGAAATACCTATATCTAGATCGTATATACAATGAAATATCATCACAACAATGGACCATATAATATATACTTTTTGGTTTTTATATTTTATTTATTTTTGGCTCAACTAGCATAGTGACTAGCTGATTGAGAGCTTTAGCGAGATATAGTAAAAGTCACCTAGCTCACACATGCCTATGTATAGTGAAAAGATGAGGATAGTTACAATGTTTGAGTGATTTTGATACGGTGAGGTAGCTCACTATGGAAATTACAACGAGGCAAAAAATAACTATCATTAGCTCTCCTCGAAGATGATGGTACATTCATGTACCATCAAAAGGCATATTTTTTAATAGAGTGGTTTCGTGCTATTTGTGGTGTTTTGTGCCTCAGATTATAAGTCTTCCATTTTTAGTTCTTCATCACTATGTCTTGAACTACTGACACAAACCAAGCTACAAGACTTACATGATGATCTATCTTCTTGGTGATTCTCTTGCACATACTTTGGTAGAATGCGACTCAAGTAGGGCTTAAGTCGCTAACCGCTCACCTTCTTAGGATACTCCTTGCCATCTAAATCCATGAGCTGATAGTAACTTGATTTTAGTTACTTTTTTACCACATACAGACCTTTCCATCAAGTGTTCAATATGTCATCGGACCTATTGTCATGTCACTTTTCATACCTTAACACGAGCCCATCTTCCTTGATACCCTTATCCCTGAAGTTCTTATCAAGCTTCTCCTTTGCTTGCATAGCTTTCCTCTTGTAGCACACATAAGCTGCTTCTCTTGTCTACTCAAGCTTAGCTAAGGTAATAATTCAATCTACCTATGCACCTTAATCTCCTCGTGTCCCTATGGTGTGGAGCCACATTGTTGGAATGTTGAGCTCAATAGGCTATACCACCTCTTGACCATAGACCAAGTGAAATGTTGTGAATTTTGTGTCTTCCCTATATGTGGTTCAAAACGCCCACATGGCACCATCCAAGAAATCATCCCACAACTTTGTCTTGTTTTGCACCATCTTTCTAATTATTCTTGCGATGACCCCATTAGCCTTGTCCACCAAACCATTTGATTGTGGGTAGTAGGGTGTGCTAAGATGATGTAGAATGTGAAGCTCTTCACAAACATTTGTGAGTAAATTCTTCCTAAACCGTGGAACATTATCAAAAACAATCTCCAAGTGTGTCAAATCTACAACAAATATTAGTGTACAAAAACCTGCTCACTATTTTCCCATTTACCCTTGCCACACTTTGAGTCTCTACCCACCTAGTCATGTAATCTACAACCAAGGACAATTAAACATCCCATGTCCAGACTCTTCGCAATTCCAACATTGCAAAAAGTGTATAGGTTTTGACTCTCACTTCTCATCTTTCTTTGTTTGTCACTTGGGACCTATAGCTTGTGCAAGATGAATTGACAAGCTGCTTAAGGATTCATTTAACTTCTCAATCACCTCATCTCTTGCCTGAAGAGTCTCTCTAGATGTTGATGCTTGTAACTTTCCCTTGGGTCTAGGACCCTCTATTGGAACCTCTCCTCTTAGACACTTGATTTTTTTATACTTCTGAATAGTCCTAGTTTTAGCTTCATCAAAGGTAGCAGGTGCATCCGACTCGACTTTTATCTTGAGCATGGGAAAGAGACCGGCTATGAATCTCTCCTTCTTTAGGAACTTTGCACCATCACTAGGGTTGGTAACATTTCTCACCCGTATAGCCCAAATAGATAGAAACTTTTGTTTGTACATGCAGTAGTCATCCAAGTCTCTTTGCTTGTGAGAAAGAATATCTTGCCATAAGTTTTGAGTGTTTTGGGGGTCAAAGAAGTATCACTTGAAATGATCAACCCCTTTCTTATAGTTTCCCTTAACTTCTGGAAATAGAGAGTTAAACCAAGTGCTAGCATATTTCCCAAGGACAACTTCAAAATTTTCCTAGCATTCATCATCTCCTATCACTCTCTTTATGCGGAAAGCCATTTTGAAATTTGCTAGAAATAGCTCGGCATCCTTGCAAGGATCTCCAAAAAAGAGAGGATATCCTCACATTTGGCGTTGGACCTCTATTGAATCAGTTTCAATGTGAAATAACATTTTCTCTTTCTTAAAAGTATTTAAGCAATATTTTTTTCTAAATTATAATCTATTCTACAACAAAATAAAAATATGCACATCAAATGATCTATGATAGTCAACAAGAGGCTGGATTACAAGTTTTGGTGATGTGAGAGTTTCTCCTACTCTCAGGGCACCATACATTGTTGAAAATGGCTCTTTCTACTAGTTGCAATGTTTATTCTGATGTGTGGAGTGGAATTGAAGGGGAAAACCTCTATTCATGGGCCATTATCTATGGTGTATGCATGACCTAATGCTTAACACTAGTCCTGTAAAAAATAAGCCACTTTTGTGGATTTTTAAGACTTTTTTAACTAATTTCTCGACACTATGTTAGTTATCTAAATAGAAAATGGTTTAAGGGAGTTATAACCAACACTCAATATGAGTTGATAAAAAATAGTAGAAACCTAATTGAATGTCTAAAGGTGTCTTTCCATTGCCATCTTCTACAACTAATTTGTGCGGATGGGTAAAATTTTTCTATTTTCTTTTGAAAGTAAATCAAATCATTGTTAAGGAGGCCCAAACGTCTTTGAAAAATCCCTCAATAGGTATGTGATGGATATAACAATCTTTTTTAACCCATATAAAAAGACTGCCGACATTTTTTACTTCTCCAAATTAAGTGTTGAAGTACAGTTTTACGTAAAATTTACTAATTTTAGAATTTAAGTTATTTTTTTAATTTTTGAGCTTGTCATGTGAATTGTGTATTTAGAAACCTTTTTCATATCTTTACTTCATAATTTAATAAGTTTCATGAAATTCTAATGTCATATACAAAAGTTATGTTTCATTTAGTGGAATCCTGATGTGAGCCATTTTTTGTGGCTTCAGCCAGTTTTGTGGTTCATTTTACAAGTCTAGTGTTAAAACAAAACAAAAATATAGACAACCAAACTAAGGTTGTGAGGATTCCAAGCCCGAGAAGATTGGGGCGACTTGATAAATGGCCTTCCTTTATTCTCCTTTTTTGTTGAGAACACCTTACTCTGTTTTCATGAAGCAGAGCCTCATATTAGCAGCAGAAGAAAAGAGGAATTCCTCTATCCATGGTGATCCTGATTGTAAGAGTTATACACCACAGGCCAGGTCAATAAATCAAGGATTCTAATGGAAGCTAATTCATATAACATAGAGATGAAATCCGATTGACATATTTAGAATCCATGAACAATGCCTTTTCCCCTATGTTTAAGAGGCATGACGCCATCCATAAACCATAAATATGAATGAGACTTAGTCTAAACTAGTTAGTAATCTTGTGAAAAGTACCCGACTAATTGGGTCCATAGCTTTCAAGGTCACATATATTTGGGACATCTTGACTCTTTCCACAACGAATCTCTAATTTTTATTCTCTTAATAAGAGGGAGCGGAGAGTTTCTCGACTATTCAAGACCACCCATTCTTGACTAGAAACCTGAGCCAGCCCCCACTTTCCACCTCACACTTACATTTTTATTCTTGTTTTCTAATTACTAACACACTATTTTACATAAACAAATAGTGTTTGTTAATTAATTCCAGATGCATGCTCTTTTATACATCCCTTCAAACAATACCAAAATAATTCAAATAAGGCCTAATGAAGATAGTCCTATATTCACCAAAAATAACTTTTTCAATCTCTTATAAATTTACAACTACCCGTGGATTCTCCTCTGTCTAATCAATAGATCGTTTGCAAAGGATTTATTCACTAACCACAACTTGTGCAACCTTCCCATGTCGCTAACCGGGAGGCATCCTGCTAACCACGAGGCATCTTGCTAACCGCCAGGCATCCTGCTAATTGCCAGGCATCTTGCTGACCATCAAGCATCCCACTATCCATGAGGTATCCCTCTAACTGCCAGGAACAAAAGAGAGCCGATAACCTCAGCTTAATCTCCACTAGCCGTGGAATCATCTCGCTACTTGCCATGAGGCATCTTGCTACCCACAAGACACGATAGATATTCTTCCAACAATTATTCTCTTTAAATGATTCCTCAAACATGATCAATGAGCTCTTCATATCAACCACTAACAACTTTTTTTATCAAAGAATAACAATTATAATCTAACAAACAATGATAATTTATCAAACAGTTCTTTTACTAGTCTATGAAAATATATGCTTGTTTCTTGTGATAGAGTCATGGTTTCTGGGGAATCCCTATGCCTAGCCTCCTAGGTCAACATGAATAGTAATGTAGAATTATGATTTTTTCTTATCAGATTAGCAACATGTTTGATTGACTTTTGTGTCTGAGGTTGGACAATTTCACCTTCTTTTGGAGTCAATACCTCCACTTGAGTTATTATTGGAGTAGATGATACCTTATTTTGCACCTTCCTTGGAGTGGAATGACATGAGCATCCTTAGAACTTTGAATCGCTCACTTCGGGGCCATCGTATCGAGGTAGGAAAAAGGGAAAGAGAGAGACAGAGCTCAAGAATCGGAAGGGCAACACGATGATGGTAGAGAGGGAGTTGGAGATGAAGATGGGTTGAGGGAGAGAGGGTAACTTTGGTGTTATGGCAACAGAGCTTCCACTTCTGAGAACTTGTATGTGTGTGTGTGTCTGGAAAGTGGGGGACGAGGGGCCTTTATATAGACTCTCAAGAGCCAAAAGCACAATCTAAGAATAGCAAAAAATAGAAAGATATATTTTTCATATGCTCGTAGCTCTTATAAACAAATAAAAAAACTAATAGTAAAAAATGAATGAAGGATTTTGATACACGATTTTGATTCTCTAATTTTAGAATACGCTTGGCTTTCAAGACAAGAACTCTAAACTTGACTCTCTCCTCTTTCTTTTCTAAAAATACTCTTGTTTTTCTCTCTCTTTCCTAAAAATACTCTTTTTCTTTCTGAAGGGTCAACTCTTATCTTTAAAAATAGACCTAAAGTTCATGTTTCTATATCAACCTATTGTTTCCAAGTAAATAAAGACCATAATTAATAGTTTTAGAGTCTGATTTCCAATCCGTCGTTCCGTTTGAACGCTTTATGACTTACATAATGTGGACCTTAAATATTTTCAAATTAATGAAATAGTTTTATTAAAAAATATTGGGTACATTATAATCTCCTGAACTTAGGGATTCAAGATGTCCTCATCTCGAGAAAAAGTAAGGATAATCCTACTCTAATTACTATTCATCATTATATTCAAAAGGGTGAAGGAGTACGAGCGGAAGTGCGACGCGAGAGAGAGTGCGAGAAGAAGAGCACGACAATATGGTGAACTCGCTCTACTGTAATGTGTAGAGCATAGTGAGTTCTTATTAGGTTTTTACAAAAGAATATGTGTACATACCTGGCGGCCCGCCCACTTACCTGGGCGACCACATTGGGCTTTATACCCCAACAACCTCCCACTTAAAGTCCAATCTGGTACTTTAAGTGTGAGAGAAGCTACTATACAAGCTAATATACAAGAGATGTAGAGAAGTGATGTACTACCCTACACCTAACTGCTTGCGAAAATGTGCAAAGCTCTCTGAGGGAAGTCCTTTTGTAAGTAGATCAGGAGGATTTTCTGTGGTGTGAACTTTGACAAGCTGAAGTTGCCTATCCTCGAGCATTTCCCTGATGAAATGATACTTCACATCCACATGCTTTGTCTTTGAGTGATAAACTGGATTGCGAGCCAATTGTATAGCACTTTGACTATCACAATATAACACAAGCATCTCTTCTTTGATTCCCAAATCTGTTACTAATCGATTAAGCCAAATTGATTCTTTGCATGCCTCTGATGCTGCAACATATTCAGCCTCTATAGTAGACTGAGTAACACAATCTTGTAATCTAGAACGCCATGATACTGCTCCACCAGCCAATGTAAAGACATACCCTGACGTAGACCTTCGGTTGTCTAAGTCACCTGCATAATCTGAGTCTGTAAAACCCTTTACACTTAGCTCCTGACTCCCATAGCATATACGCATACTCTTTGTAGCTTTCAAGTATCTCAATATTCCTTTCACTGCCTCCCAATGTTTCTTGCCTGAGTTTGACATATATCGACTTACTACTCCCACTGCAAATGCAATGTCTGGGCGAGTAGCAATCATTGCATACATCAAACTACCCACTGCAGACGCATATGGAATCTTATCCATTTCAGCCTGTTCTTCCTCAGACATAGGACAATCTTGTTTGCTAAGTTTCACATATGGTGGCAATGGAACACTCAATGCCTTTCCCTTCTCCATATTGAAACGTTGCAAAACCTTGTCAATATACTCTTTTTGAGATAACCAAATCAACTTCTTTGATCTGTCTCTCTCAATGCGCATACCAAGTATATGAATTGCCTCACCCATGTCTTTCATGTCAAACGATTTTGCCATCTTTGACTTCAAAGCTGAGATTTCTTCTAAGTGCTTGCTAGCAATCAACATGTCATCCACATACAAAATAAGGATCAGCCAACTGCCATCCTTAGCCTTCTTTGTATATAGACACTGATCGAACTCACTACGTTTGTAGCCTTGAGAAAGCATAAACTTGTGGAATTTATGGTACCATGCCCTCGGTGATTGTTTTAAGCCATAAAGACTCTTTAATAACTTGCATACCCAATCTTCCTTGCCTTTCTCAACAAACCCTTCTGGCTGCTGCATGTAAATTTCCACATCTAAATCACCATGCAAGAACGCTGTCTTGACATCCATTTGGTGCAACACCAAATCTAATATGGCAATCAATGCAAGAAAGAATCTCAATGTAGTCATCTTGACCCCCGGAGAGAAGACTTCATCAAAGTCAATGCCTTGTTCTTGCTTAAAGCCCTTGGCAACAAGCCTTGCTTTGTACTTTGGATGACTATCATGAGCGGTGATCTTATACCTGTATACCCATTTACAGGGTAGAGCCTTTTTGCCCTGTGGTAATTTAACTAGCTTCCATGTCTGGTTTTTATGCAAAGCTGTCATCTCTGACTGCATGGCCAATTGCCAATTCCCGGAGTCCTTCATTTGCACTGCTTCCTTGTAACATGAAGGCTCATTGCAATGAGTCAACATGACATATTTCATAGATGGAACAAACCTATCAGGAGGTCGCGTGACATGTCTAGATCTATGCACAATAGGTGGCTCAGGCTCAGTCACAACCTGTGGTTCCACTCTATCCTATCCTTGCTCCTCTTGAGCTCTGACATTTTCTCTTGCACGTGCAGGTCCATCTTCTTGGAAGACAACTCTTCTAATCTCCTCAACCCTCTCTGGTTTAGAATGATATTTGGATTCATTAAAGTGAACATCATTGCTGCGGACAACCTTTCTGGATTCAGGATCCCAAAGTCTGTACCCCATCTCACCAGAATTACCATAGCCTAGAAAGATGCACTTTCTACTCTTTGGCTCAAGTTTGTTCCTAAATTCTTTTGGAACGTGAGTATATGCCTCACAGCCAAAGACTCTGAGATGCTTGTATGAGCGCATTTTTCCTGACCATACCATCTCTGGCACTGAATCCTTCTGCAAAACCTTGCTAGGAGATCTATTTGCAAGATGAACAGCTGTTGATACAGCTTCAGCCCAAAACCCATTTGGCAACTGTGCATTAGACAACATACTTCTGACCTTCTCTTGTATGTTCCTATTCATCCTCTCAGCAACACCATTTTGAGGAGGATTGTAAGGAGCAGTAAGTTCACGTTTTATACCTTTTGACTCACAAAAGTCCTAAAAGGCCTTTGAAACATACTGTCCACCATTGTCAGTGCGTAAGCATTTAAGCTTCTTGCCACTCTGATTCTCCACAAGTGTCATAAACGTTTTGAAAACACTAAACGCTTCATCCTTGTTCTCGACAAAGTAAACCCATACTTTCCTCGAGTAATCATCTATAAATGTCATAAAGTAAGAAGCTCCCCCTAGAGATAGGTTAGGCATAGGTCCACACAAATCACTATGAACAAGTGCCAACTGTGTATCTCTTCTACTGCTTCTATGCTTATGTGGCTGCTGTGTTTGCTTACCATACAGACAATGTTCACAGAATTCAAAATCATTAAATGAAAATCCAGGCAAATAACCAGATCGAGACAAGATTTCCATTCCCTTCTTGGACATATGTCCTAACCGGCATTGATTACATTGATTACATGTTTAGAGACATTTGATACATAAATCATGTAAAGTCCTCCAGACTTTACTCCATGTGCTACTGTCATAGAACCCTTGGATATCTTCCACATGTTTTGTCCAAAAGTGGTGACGTAGCCAGCATCATCAAGTAAACCTGTGTTGATCAAGCTCTTTGTAATTGCGGGAGCATGTCTCACATTCTTCAGCGTGAAAGAAGAGCCATTCTGAAACTTCAATTGAACATCTCCAACACCTAAGATCTCACATGTCTGCCCATTTCCTAGCCGAACATGATCTTTAGTGGTCACATAAGAGGTAAACCACTCCTTGTTTGGAGACACACGAAGTGATGCTCCTGAGTCTATAATCCAGTCACTCAGTGCATTTCCATCAGATGCTGTAAGAAGAGCTGAGTCCATTGTATTCTTCAAGAAGTAGATGTATCCTGACACTAGACTGTCATCCACTGCAACAGTGTTTGTCACATTTATTTCTTGAATCTTCACTGAGGACTTGTTCTTCTCACCATGGTCTTCAGTTTTCTCTTTGCCTTTTTCTGCTTTCCATTCTCTGTAGTCTCTTTTCATGTGACCCTTCTTGCCACAATGGTAGCATTCTATGTCACTTTTGCCTTTAGCACTGCGGGACTTGCTACGAGACTGATTCCTCTTTCCACCTTTGTACTTTTCTTTGGTCCTTCCCCTGAGAACTAAGGCTGTTCCTTTTCCTTTGTCCATTGTCTTTCTATTGGTTTCTTCAGTAAGCAGACTTCCTTCTACACCTGCTATGTTCAAACCATCTGGAGGTGCAGAATTACTCAAAGCTGTGCGAAAAGTGTCCCAACTTTCCGGCAATGTGATCCACAGGAACATAGCTCTAACAGGTTCATCAAACTTGACACCTTGAGCTGACAACTGACTATAGATTGTGTTGAATTCATTTAGATGATTGGACATAGGTGTCCCTTCTTTCATCTTCAAGTCAACAAGCTTCTTAAGCCAGTATACCTGTGAAGCTGCACTTTGCTTCTCATAAAGATCACTCAGCTTTAACCATGCTTGATAAGCCGACATCTCGTCTGCTACATTGAAGTAAACGCTTTCTGCCAAAGTCAGCATAATGGTAGAAAGTGCCAATTCATCCATTTCGCTCCATTCATCTTCGTCCATATCTTCTGGTTTTATCCCCTTGAGCTTTATAGGTTTTATCTGCTTCTTTTGTACCAACACGTGCCAAATCTGCTTCTTCCACAATGGGAAATTGGTTCCATCCAGCTTCTTGATATTGTAAAGAGCAGTGTCCTGTGATCCAGCCATAGCTACGCTTCACAGTGGTTTACTTTCGTGGGAAAAATTCGACAGAGTTTCCCCTGTAAACTGACCTCTGAACCAATATCAACCTGTCAAATGAACCAAGAAAGCTTCAGATTCTGCATAAATTTCGGCAGAGTCTCCTTTGTAAAATGGCTCTGGTGTACTAAAAACAGACCAAAAAACAGCTCAAAAAACACTGTCTCTCTGACACTGTAAGCTATGGGTAAACCTGTCCTGCACCTGTACTGTCTCTGACTGTCCTGTCACTGTCCTGTAAGCATAGACTGCGAAAATGCCTCACGCGCAGTAAAGCAAAGATGTAATCCCAACTGTGTAACTCACAGTCAATACATCCTAGCTGCCTATCTAAGGGTGCTCGAGGGATCGCTCCGAGACCTGTATCACCGAAAGGATCTCAACATTCGAGAATCCCCTAGCTCAATAAAACCTCACTCGACCCTCAACAAAGGCTACAGTTAATCTGACAGTACATAGACTTCCCACAAAGTCATACATCCACAAATTTCCCACTGTATGCTGTAACCACTGCGACGGTTGTTTGCTGCGTGACTCACAGCCAGCAAACCCTCAACAGACATACATCATCTCTGACAATACATCCCATGTGGAAGTACCTGCAATGTCAGGATGAAATCTGGAATATCAAGCAGCAAACACAAGCTACCTAATGAACTAGTGGATGTCGCCTACAGTCTGTGTGTAGATACGTCCGTGTCGTATGTGACACGTCTCCAAGAACTGTGAGCCGTCCTTCGATGTGTAGATAGACACAATTCAACACTCTGGGAGTGTCGATATCCTCAGCACCTGTAGTCGTAGGCCGAAAACCCAAATTTGCAAGGTTGGATCTGCACCCGCTGAGACCACGTAGTCGAAAATGGCCTGCGCAAACCTTTGTCGAAGCCGAACGGTGGCCGAGATGACCTCAGAATGAATTTCTGAGAACACCAAGCCCTTCGGGTTCTCCCACAAGATTTGGGGCCGTGTCTTCACCTGCCGAATTTCACTCCAATCTGAGCTAGTGACTCTAGCCTATTGCAGTGCTGCCCCGAGCCTCGATCTGAGCTCTGATACCAGTTGAAGGAGTACGAGCGGAAGTGCGACGTGAGAGAGAGTGCGAGCAGAAGAGCACGAAGATATGGTGAACTCGCTCTACTGTAATGTGTAGAGCATAGTGAGTTCTTATTAGGTTTTTACAAAAGAATATGTGTACATACCTGGTGGCCCGCCCACTTACCTGGGTGACCACATTGGGCTTTATACCCCAACAAAGGGTGGTGGCCTTAGTCTGCTTCACTTGCTACTGCTGCTCCATTAGTGAGTTGTGGACAAGTGTTCCGATCATGTCCCAACTCTCCACATTCAAAGCATCGAACATTCGCACGTGGAGAATCGTGCATATTAGCAGCATAAGCTCTTTGTGTTTGTGTATTTTTGAAGCTTTGATTCTGTTCGATTCTTCTTGTAATCCCTTAATCCTTCATCAAAAGTTTAGTGTGTAGTAAAACATTTTGTATGATGGTAGGTTTCAGGTCTTCCAACCGCGACCTAATTGGTTCTCTTAAACCTTGACAGAAGCAAGCTACTTGGTGCTCTATGGTCATTGGCCGTGGGTAACATCTAGTACTCTTCCAAGGATAAGCTGTATTGTTTCAAACTAAAGAAATTATTCATCTTTATTGCTTCATGGATAGAAAGTAAGCATCTTTTCTTCACTGCTTGCTTGATTTTCCACCAACTCCAAGAGTTCTTCAACACTCCCATGTCATGACAATGTTGTTTCCACCATAATTTTGCTTCCCTTGAGAGACAAAATGTCCCTAGCATCACTTGATTTGCAGGTGTGGTCCTTGCAGCAAAAAAGTAATCATCCATAGCTTCAGTCCATACTTTTGCATCTTTCTCGGTCACCCTCTCCTTTAAAAGAAGGTGGTTGCATTTGTTTGAGCAACAATTTGGTTTCTTAAATCTCCATATAGATAGCATCATTATGAGGGTTTTTCAATGAAAAAGTGATTTGAGGATTCCCCTGAGTGTACATCAATGTCTATAATAACTAAAATCAATAGGATATTTTTCAAACTTAGACTTTACCAATCCATTGAAATCTCAATCGTATGACTTAATCAACCATTACTTATTCGATCCATTAAAACTCAATCACCTGACATAACCAATCTTAACTTGTTCAATCCATTAAAACTCAAACACATGACTTAATCAGTGATGACTTATCCAATCCATCAAAACTCAATCACACGGCTTAACTAGTCATGACTTATTTCAATCACATGACTTAACGAGTCATGGGTTATCTAACCACATGACCTAACCAGTCATGGCTCATCCAATCCACCAAAAAAAACTCACTTACATGACTTAAACAATTTCTTTGTAGAAAAAAAACTCAATTTTGTATTCATAAAATCACCAAAATGTCATATAGGGGTCTACAAAAGATCTCTCCATTCGAAAACACAATAGAAGTTTAACCCATAATTATGATACACATCAGGTGACATGTTCTAGTATCTCCATGAGTTAGGTAATAGGTATAGAAAACCATACACACAAGGAAATATTTTTAGCATAGGCTTTGATACCAATTGTGAGGTCCCCAACCTCGAGAAGATTGAGGTGACTTGATAGATGGCCTTTCTTTATTGTCCTTTTCTGTTGACGACACCCTACTCTGTTTCCACGAAGTAGAGATATGAGAAATAGAAGAGAGGAAGTCCTCTATCCATAGTGATCGTGATTGTAGGATTCATACACCACATGCCGGGTCTATAAATCAAGGATCCTAATGGAAGCTAATTCCTATAACATAGAGATGAAATCCCATTCATATATGTAGAATCCATAACAACACCTTTTTCTCCAAGTTTTAAAGGCACGACTGCCATTCATAAACCATAAATATGATATGAGACTTAGTCTTAAAAAATAAATAATGGCGAGCGAAACTTTCTTGTAACAAAGCTAAGGCAAAAAAAGGAAGAGGGGGGGGGGGGGGGGGGGGGGGGGGGGGGACACCAAATGTCTACACCAAACACGTTTTGCTATATTAGCTCATCAGTGGTGCAAACAAAAGGGGAGGGAGAAAGGGGTATAAGTAGAGAGCCATGGTTCAAAAAACTGTACAAAGTACCATAGTTAGGGAGGAGGGGCTATTTTGGAAGGTGAGTACAGGCAAACAAGATGGGAAAAGATTTTTAGGTGGGAAGTAATAAGGAGGGAGTACAAGTACTTAGGGGCTATTTAAAGTTATTGGGGGCCTTGAAAGAACGGCTAGCCAACAAAGTTAAATGACCCTAAAGTGAGAAAAAGATTTGGAAGGGGTTATATGAGGGAAAGGGGGGATATAGGGGGTGGAGGATTTTATGGAGGAGAGGATAGCACGGTTAGGTAGGGTTGGGTTTAAGGGAGAGGAGGGTGCCAAGGTTTGGCGCATTGAGCCAACATACAATAAGTTTGTGAAGGTGTGCTAGCTCCGGATCATTCTTGAGAAGTTTAGTGAGGGGTTTGTTGATGGTGCGGGAGAGGTTAAGAGTGCGGGTAAGAGGAGAGAAGGGAATTTTTACAATGGTTGGTGAAAGCTTGATTTTATGCAATTTATGAAGTAGAGATGGTCTAACTTCGTAGGTGGAAGAACTGCCAACTCAGTCCAGACTTATGCTTATATTCATCCAAGGACTAAGGAATGCATATCTCCAGAAGGACTTACATATGAAGAGGAGCACGACGTGGAATGAGTTAACCAAGGAGGCTCTTTACCTTGTAGACAATTGTGCGGTCTACAAAGAGGGTGAGATCAAGGATCTTGACGACGATTCGTCTTCACAACAAAGTGGAAGCAAGTCTTCTAAGAAAGCACTGAAAGGAGAAGTAGCTGTAAACCAGGAGTAGCTTGTAGAGGAAGTGCTAAAAAAGATTAACTTGTACGCCAAACCGCACGCTAAACAGCCCAAGTGGTGTGCTATTGAACAAAAATGGACAAACCATGGGACATAGGAATGTTATTATAACAAGGGATATGTGAGAGAGAGACCTTACACTCCCCAAGCTCAGGTAGATTATCCTCAAGTTCCACCGATGCCTAGGTATCATGCAGGTAGCCTACCAGGGCCTGTAGGTGTAGAAAGACCACAACCAGTGTTGGAGAAACAACCACCCCTACCAGGATTACGACTAGTCGGCATACGATACACACCAACCATAATCGAATCAGAAGAGAAGGCTTTGGTGCCTATGCATGCATATTATGAAGATCCCAATGGATATGCGGCAAACCCTGTCTATTATCCACCAGAAGAACCCTCAACACCAGAACCATGGAGCATAATGGGAGGCGCAGGACCACCAACAACTGCACAGGTAGCAGGAGAAGGAAGATATAGCTTAGATGAACGAGCATTGTTGTTCATATCCAACGGAGGCATGGCGGACAGAGACATGCATACCAACAAAGAGGAGCTCAAGGAGCACCTCAACAGCCTAAAGGACCCTGCTTCAAGTGTGGTGGAGAGCGTTGGCTAAGAGACTATCCTCATGGTGAAATCATTAGAGTCAACGCATATTGCACCGAGTGTGGAGTAACTCATTTGGGTGAAGCATGTTAACCTGTGGCGCTTTTTGTGCTAGTTAGGAGTTTCAAGTTAGCACATCTTCAAAAAGTTCGGTGTCCGGTAAATTTTTTACAAATAATTTCAAAATTTGTCGGAGGTTGTACATTTGGATTCCTTGTTTCAAGTGCTTTCTGTTGATATATCATATGTCATAGATCTTGGAGATGTAGCTCAAGTTATTGTACTAGTTAGCATATGTCAAAATTGTGCTAGTTAGCATTGTTCGGGACATGAAAAAGTATGACAGGTTAACATGCTTTCACCCATTTGATTCCTGATTGCCCTAAGAACCCGAGCAAAGGAGCAAAAACTACCTTGAACATACTGGAAACAGTGCCTTCCAGTGGAGGGTCAGAAAATGAAAAAATCATACCTATTTAGGTGGTGACACGAGCCCAAGCTCAAAGAATGACGGACGAACCCATAATTGAAGAGCCAAAAATCGATGCCCCAAGTTCAGAAACAAAAAATCAGAGAAGCACTTGGAAAGCTAGAAAGGCATGTATGAAAGCCAGGAAAGAAAGAGAGCAAACAGCTCTATCCAAGGAGTTAAAACATACAAAGGATAGATTAGAGCGGTTAGAGGATCTAGCTATCTTAAGCTCACACACCATGGCAACCATAGAACCCAAGGAAATAGTAGAGCCCAAAAGTGAAAAATCAGGAGGATCAGTACTGGCAGACAAGGTAAATGAGCAGTTGGATGCACTTCTCAAAGCTTATGAAGCCAGACTAGAAAAAAACCAATCTCAAGAGCAAAGATGGATGACTTATCCATATGCTGAAATAGGAAAATAGAGGTTGGAAATGTGTAGAAAGATGATTGAAACAACTCAATTATGATGGAAAACCCGCTTGGTAAACCTGCAAATTGGCAGGAACTACCAGCTCCAACCCCTATCCAACCAGCTTTAGAGGAACAAGTAGAAACGAAGGAAAAAATCACAAATGCCTATGAGTCTAGGGGAGAACCTATCATAGTGCCAAATACAACAGATGAGGCAAGTGATGGGTTCCAGCCTAAAACATTGGCAAACATGGAAAAGGACTATAACGGTCTAGATGATGTTTGGAAGAAAATCCGTGAGGCCAACGAAGCTAACAGGGAGAGCAACCACATGAACAACACGAGAAAAGAGAAAAATGAGATCTTACCTCCTATTGAAGAATTTGAGGCAAGGTCGCAAATGAACTTTGATATACATTCACAAGGGGGATACCAGGGATCAATTAGTTTAGGGCACAGCCAACCAGACTCGCTGAAAACTCTACCCTCTTACCTGGGAGAGTATGAAGCCAAGTCTGAAGTGAGAGCAATCCCATCTCAAAGACTTTCTTCTAACAAAGTGATGGACTCACAAGGGTTGATTGAGTTATTGTCCACCCCGGTGGCATGCACAATCACATTAGCCGAACTCCTAAGGTTACGACCAAACATGTGGACCACAGTAGGCAAATGCCTAGAAAAATTTGGAGTGAAAGATCCCACCTTGAAGCTTCAGGAAGGGATCAGAGAATTGGACAGGCCTCAACTAAACACTAGGCTAGTACCATTAAACAAAGTTTGAAAGTATTGCAAGGAAGAAGATGGAAACACCACGCTACCAGTAGAATTCCAAGGAGTAGTTTCCAAAGCTATTCTTGATAGTGGAGCTGGAGTTGCTATAGCCACCAAAGAAATGTGGAAAAAATGGGGAAAACCAGCTTTAAGAGCTACCAGAAATTGCAATTGGCAGATGGGTTCATGGAGAAGCCTCTAGGACTCTTAGAAAAAGTGATTGTCACTTCATGCGGAATCGAGTATGAGCATACATTTGCAATAGTCAATTTTGACAAAAAGAACAATTATTAGATCATCTTGGGAAGACCGTTCATGCAACAATTGAAGATGGTCCAAGATTGGGGTTACGACCACATATACCTCAGACATGGCGAGACAACAACCAAAATACACCTAAAATACCATAGTTACAAGGATGTGAACCAGACACCAGTGGAAGAGTTTGATTCAGCTATAGTTGCAGGATCGGAACTCCCAGCATGGTTAGGGAAACAAAAAGAGCTATGGATGTGCGGAGATTCACATTGTGGGAGCTTAAAAAGAGAGGAATGCGTCTTAGAAAGAGCTATTGAGGACAAGGAGTATATTCCGGAACCTTTTCCTGAAGATTCCTTGGAACCTCTAGAATGGGAACACATACTAGCAACATTGGATGTTTGTACTATTACAGATAGTCCAACAACAAAATTCTGCGATAAGGATGGCTATGATGTGCTACCCTACTACATGGTAAGCATTATACCAGGAGGAGATGAGACGATAGAACCACCAGAACAAGAAGAGTTTTATAACTCCTCTTAGCATCTGGAAGTAAATAATGACGCAAACAATGAGTGTTCAGACAACTCAAGTGATTGTGGGGAGAAAGAAGAAAATATCAAGTTTTATGATTTTGCTAATCAACACAATAGACGCCAAGAATGATATAGGAGGAAATGAGCAGGAAACAAAGCGAGAGAGAACCTGATGCCCAGGATAAAAGGTAAAACTCACTATTTGATGCTTGTAAAAGCAGAGGATTGTGTAAAAGATCAAATATCAGGAAGACTCTCAAAAGTTCGAAGGGAAAGAACGCAAGAGGAAAAATGACAAGTACGAAAAGCTAAAACAGAAACAAAATCACAAAAATCTCAAAACTCAAAAAAAGAAACAACGAAAGACCATGAGTGGACCAAACTGGAGCGTAAACAAAAATACCAAGAACTGACTGGAGCGTAAACAAAAATACCAAGAACTGAAACAGTCTTTACGATAGGTATGGACTACTGAGGGAGATAGTGATGGTAACGGGCAGTCAGAAAAGGGAAACATGAATGTACCATCACACTATCGGAAATTCACCATCCAGGACAGAAAAATCATAATGACACCACCAGTCAGGGAAAGAAAAAACTAGGAATCTTACGATGGGCCAGAAAATTCAAAAAGGATAGACCTCGTGGAACCAGGTGAGAAGCCTCGGTCGGTCTATATAGCAACCGATTTAGAACCTGAAGAAGAAGAATGGCTAACACAACTTTTCAAGAAGTATAAAGATGCCACCTAGAGCGAGGAGAACTTCCAGCAGCTTCTACGACGCTCACAACTATGCGACGGGCTTCAGACATGAGAGGTAGGCTCACCACCTTGAGCTTTTTGCGCATGTTTGTCGTTTTGTCGCAAAAACTAGCGTAGGGTTCACACACAAAGCGGGCAATAGAGACCTACAAGTAGAAACGGCCACCTAACGGCTAACCCAAAACAAACGAAACTTCATTGGCAGCTTACCCTAGCATAGGAGACCAATTTTGGATGTCCAAAGGTAGTAGAAAACCATCGGGAAAAACCCTTATTCCTAGAATCCCGCAAGGCGCCACCAAATGGGAAATCCGCGGAGAGGCGCCCAAATGCTACCAAAATTCATGGGTAGGAGCATCTCGACATGTTCGACAAGTCTATGTAGCCCACATGACCAAAAGGTGACCCGAAGCGGCACTAAACTTCGGAAACGGTGACAGACACACAAAGTGTCAAATAGCTCTCGCGGCCAAACCGCATGTCCGTTTGCCACCAAACTTCACGAGCGGCTTTCCTAGACTATCAACAACCAAGTCCTATGGTGGTAGAACACCACAAGTTATCAAAGACATGTAAACGCAACCACGGGTGCTTCTAGGGCGACAAATTTCCAAATGGAGCTCCGATGAAGCCAAAGTCGACAAAAACCATACGGCAAGGATCCCGAATGGATCGGGAAGCTATGGAGACCAACATCAAGAAATTTCATTGCCGAAAAGCACTCCAAAAGTTAGAAAATGACTCGCAAGCTCTGAAATCCACATAGGGAGTTACTTTCTATCCATTTGACTTTTTTGTTGAAATTAGGCTTAAAAGGGACTCAGGGGACTAAGGGCAGGTACTAGTGACAGATTCCATGAAAAAATCATAAGGAGACATCCTACACGTAGGGTGTCTCAAGGCCATTTCTGGGCACAAAACCCAACATTTTTCATCACACACATTTTCTGACTCTATTAGTAAGCTCCATTTTCAATAGTGTATGGTGTTCTTGTTTGGTGCATAAAGGGTTGCAGAAACTTTAGCACTTCCTCAACCTATTTTTTTGCCTCTCATTGACTACCACCCTTCATTCGATGTGCAAGATTTCATCTTACTCTAAAACGGATTTTAGTCTTATAAAATAGTGTGTGTGTATATGTTTGTTTCAAAAGAGATATAATTGATCCACAATTTTGTTTCAATTGTCATAACACAAAGAAATAAAATCCACACAAAGAATCCCACTAGGACCAAACATTGCCTTGTAAATAAGGGGACTAGTCTCTTTCATTTGGATGAATTGATTTTTTTATCCGAAGCTTGGTGTGACTAACTTCATATCATGAGAATAAGTGATTATCTGGAACTAACATTCGTGTTGTTCCAGTACATTCATTGGTAAACTATGACACGCTATACCTTTGAAGATATTTCAATCTTCCTTGGGGCTTTAGACGAGGATGTTGACAATTTTCTTGCAGATTTTAGAATGACATGGAATATCCGTGGCAAGAGGGATGATGTTGACAAGGGGAATGTGTTGTTGCTATGTCTTAAAGGCAATGCATAGTAATATGTTGGAATATGTCTTCTCAAGTTGGAGAATTCTATGCCCAAAAAATCTAGAGCTTTGAATATTTAATTCTCCAAAGTCCCAACAATGGAGCAATCATGTCATAAAATATAATATCTAACCAACCTAAATTATTTTCTCATATTAAATTGATCACTTAATGTGTGAGAATAAACGGGAATAAGGGTTAAGATACAGACATGTGCTTATAGATCTATCTCAACATGGGGCCAATGGTAGAGGGTCCCAAATGAGACTCATGGTGTATCAAAGAGAAAAGCTACCAATGGAGCCTAGAAGACCTTAGGGGTAGCCTCATTAAAGACATCCAAAGGTTAGTGATTAAAATCCTTTGACCGAAGTTAGGACTGAGCTTAGGTGGGAACCCGACCCAAGCTCGAGGTGCTTGTCCTTCTTGCAGTACTTGTCGTGCTTGATTAAGGTACTTGAGGTGCTTAAGATGCTTGAGGTGCTTGTCTTGGTAGATGACTAAGGTGCTTGAGGTTCTTTGTTGTGCTTGATTGAGATGCTTGTGGGAACATCCCCAAGCTAGAAGTGATTTTTCATTCTTGATGAGTAAGGTTCTTGAGCACCAAAAGTCAAAGTGATCCCTACATAAGAGGGGGGGTGAGCCCATATTGTAGGGTCTAGTGAGAGAATACACACACACACACTCAAGGTAACCCCAAGCCTTAAGAGGCAGCAAGGACACATGTCAAGATCCTATCCATGTTACCATCATGAGGTGCTTGAATCCTATTGGCCAAGCTTAAAAGGGGTCTAATGATAAATTACTTGAATTAACTAATTGTTTTTGCATTTATCAAGTCCTCTCTCTCAAAGGGGAAAGGGGGACACTTGTTCCAAGACTACCCCTATTGCTAGAAAAGGCCCAAACTTGTGATTGTCTAGGCTTGGCATGAGCCAATTAGCTTCAAGCATGAGCTAGAAGAGGGGGTCGACCAAAGCAAGAAAAGGCCTTGCTTGCAGGTTATACTCACCCATCCACACTTGCACACACTCTCATTATGTATTGTGCAAACTGCAAGAGCTCCCTCTATTTCTCCAATCAAGTGGAGGTTGAGAGCCTACACCAACACTCTCCATCTTCATTACTATGCTATTATGTATGCTAGCAAGAAGAGTTATGATAATTGAGGAAATAATTATTTCTCCTATGAAATGTTTCTTCTTCGTCCCTTCCCTCATTCACTGCTATCTCTATCCACCTTCGAAGGTGTTTGAGGTCTTGGGATTGAGGCTTGTGATAGTTAAGCTTTCTTCAAAGTCTATGGTATGCTTGTGATGCATTAATCTTTCCATCTTCATTGCATCACCTAGGTAAGAAGGAACACAAAGATTGTATTATAACAAGTCTCTCTTGATAAGAGAAATTATAACACAAATGCCTATTGGAGGTGGGACCATCTCCACATAAATCTGGTCCTCAACTGTTCTCATATCCTCTAAATTTTCTCTCTTGTAAAATTATTGTTCATGACAAGTAAACTAATTGCTATGGTTATGTTGCTAGCTTCAATTATGTTCCCCCGCTATGCTCACAAAGTAATTTCTCAAAATTACTCTCATTAATTTTCGCTACTCTCAAGTTAAATAGGCCAATTCCATTACTTTAGTAGCAGAGCATTTGGTTTCTCTTTTCTTGCTTAAGAGGAGAGTTCCTTAAGTAGCATATAAATGGTTGGTGTTGTTAATTATATCAGGTAAGTGGAAATGGGATCTATTATCGACTGTGTTGAGCCCACTATGTGGGATATGGTGCGCACCTCTGGAGCTTTGAACTTAATAATGGAATCTTTTTAGACTTGCCTACTGCTTTACCATTATTAATCCCTAATAAGTCCAAAAGAAGCTAGGCCTCGGCAACTGTGCTATGTTAGAATTACTCCACTACTCTTTATAATTAACGACTTTGAGCGGTGGGTGTAGATACTTAAGAGCCAATTTTCAAATTCTAAGAGGAGTGGCAATTAAGGTTTTGGATTGCCAAAGCATACATTAAGTACATACATAATATTTGTTAACATGGTTCATAGTAGCCAAGAGAGTAGAATGAACATTGATATATTTGATTTTGCACATAAAGGTGCTAATGATGATGCTCCCATGTTTGTGAATTATCTCGTAACTAGGATGCAGCAAGCTATGGGCAACCCTGCCTTGCATGCCAAAGTTACTCAAAAACTTCTCACTTATGGGATTTCACTTCCTCTACAAGAAGAGAGAGAGCTTAGAAGGCCTCTTGAAGAGGCCCCCAAAAGAAGACTCTCTCCCATATGAGAGGAGGAATCCAAAGAGCAAGAAAGCAATGAAAGTTTAAGTTCCTTTGAAGAT
This sequence comes from Adiantum capillus-veneris, assembly GCF_014529385.1. NCBI lineage: Eukaryota > Viridiplantae > Streptophyta > Polypodiopsida > Polypodiales > Pteridaceae > Adiantum > Adiantum capillus-veneris. The sequence goes on from NC_140944.1 coordinate 79,392,726, forward strand.
GTGGCTCTACGGTAGTCTAGACGATCGCCCACTCCTCCCAAGAGGAAAAGATCAACACATTGTCCTTCTCCTCATCATTTTAAAAAGGAAGAGAGGAAAAAAGGAAGAAAAGGGCTAGGAAGAGGTCACCCTCTTCTCCTTCTTCTTCACCTTCCTGCTTTTTTTATGAAATCTATGGTTATTTTGCTAGAGAATACAGGAGGGGAGGGCATCAAAAATCATACCCTGCATGGAAAAGGTCACAAAAGCTAAAGAAGTTAAAGGAGGGAGGAAAGAGTATATGTTTTATCACCTATGATGGCACCTTCGGTGCTACCGACAAAGTATTGGCCTTCATCCAACAATTTCATGCAGCCTTTGGATAGGGACTCACGGAGTCCTCCATGCTATGCCATTTAACTATGGACTTTCAAAAATCAGCTCGTTAATGGTGGGCTAGCCTTCATGGAAATGGTGAAGTCCCAAAGACACCGAAAACTCTACGCGTTCCCATCATGAAGCAATTCCTTGCAAGCGATGCAGAGGAAAAAGTGCTTACCGAATGTTGTAGCTTGAAGCTTCTCTCTCATGAGTCTATCCACAAGTGTATAGAGAAGTTTTGGTATTTACATCTCAAGGGTACTATCTTTCAAAAGATAGACTTTGCTGAGCAAAGGCAGGACTTCTGTGCAGGATTACCTGAAGAGATAGCTGAATACATCAACTCTCAATGGCCTAGTTCTATTAGTGAAGTAATCCATCACACCATGGTTTCTTCACGCATCAATTTCCTTCAAGGGGCTAGATATAATGTCAGGCCCATGGAAAACAAAGACAAAAATGATGCAAATGGGAAAACCAATGCTCAAAATTATTCCCAAGGCACTTCCAACAACAATGACAACAATCGGTCCAAGGAGAAGGGACTTTACAAAGTCAAAAACAAACTCTCTTCTAAAGAGCTTGAATCTTTTTGCAAGGACCATAAGTGTTTCAAGTGTGGGAAGGAAAGACATGGCTATCATTCTTGCCCCAAAAGAATACTCGCAGTGAGACTCTTAGGCTCAGGGGGTCCATCTCTATGTATGAAAGTATACCATGAGAGTTCAATAGGAGGGGTTTTTTAATGAAAAAATTTTAGGTAAATATATTTAAATAAGGGATAATTTTATTGCACTTAGGAAAAAAACCCGTAAGTTCATTAAGAAAGAGGGGTTTTTTTATTGGTTCAAGATTCACAGATAAGGGATTTTTAAAATACCCTTTGAACGCACGTTGTATAGATGGTTTACATATAGTGAAGCCCCCGAGCTCTTAGGGATTCCACCATCAACGCTCCAAAAGAGGATGCTCATTGCAAAGGATCATCACTTCCCTATGCTTGGGAAAAGGTAAGAGATCATGTTGTCTTCGTCTTGTTTGACCCTAGCTCTACTCACAACTTCATATCAATAGAGTTGACCACCAAGTGGGGATCATCCTCTCCAGTCGTGTATTAGTGGGTTTCATTTCATTCACAGACTGTCTCTAAGCAGGAAAATCAAAATCTTTGAAAATAGCTTAACATTGGGTTTCACTTCCTCAAGTTAAATCTCGAGTCTTATCTTCACATATTCCTTTCATAATGGGCAATGTATTCCTCTAACTTTTGGAGATCATGAAGGCTTGGTGATTATTGGTTGTTTCAAAACAACCACATTTGTTTCTTTGGTGTATAGAGGTGTTACATTCTGATACTTTTGGGTCTTCTTCATAGATGGGGATACATGTGGATCTTATGTCAGTCCTTACAAAAATCTTCTTACTTCCTATATGTTGTAAGCAATGGGCTTGGCCTATTTTATACTTATGTGGTAGACGTTTTGCAACACCTTTTATTAGTTGGAGCCATAAATAAAAAATATTGTAAATTTTGAAGATTATGGAGTTTTTGACTTGATGAAGTTACACAAGTTCAATGAGTTATATGAGCTAGAGGTCAAAGATTTTCTCAAAAAAATTGTTAAAGATCTCATCAAAAACATCAACCTTGAACAAGAGGAAGAGGAGCCAATTTTTACATCATGTTCATGGTTTTAGTGATGATGAGCAACAATAAAAGTTGCAAATTTTTTCAACCAAATTTGGTAAGATTTACCTTATCACATGTGTGTCCTTGGAGAATAACTTATGAGATCTTTGATCCTGGGGGATGCTTCTGGTAAGTTTGGCAATAAGATTTACCTTATCGCATGTGTGTCCTTGGAGGATAACTTATGAGATCTTTGATTTTGGGGGATGCTTCAGACAACCACTTTGTTATCCTACAATAATGGAAATTTAAAGAACTTTGGTAGAGCCAACAGTTTTGTAATTACAAGAGACACAAGTAAAGTGGTGGTGGGGGGGGTTGTTTCAATGGTGATCTCGAAAGGATAAGTGGTGATTAAAGAGCAGTTGGTTCTAGAAGGATCAATAAGAAACAACAAAGCAAAGTATGATGTTTCAGTGAGCGAGTTGAAGATTTGCTTAGCCAAAAAAGATACAACGACTTATGGTGAAATATCAAAATGAAGTGCAAGTCATACTTGTAGTAGCTGCAACAATGAAGGGGCCTCAATATACAAAAATGGAGTCCTTAGCACCTATGATTAAAAACATCTCGAAGGGAGAATCTCCTAGAGATTTTACAATGGAACAAAGAAGGAGGTTCATCAAGAAGGCAAGCTCATTTTTATGTCTAGAGGGAGATTTTGTACCAAAAGGGCTAGGATATTGTGTGTAGAGTGTTGGAGCTATATATGGCTCACTCTACTGAACCTTGTCTCACCTATATATTTGTATCTTGTCCTCAATATAAATCAGTCTTTGGGAGCGTATATGGTGTGTCTCTTGTCTCGTCTCTCTCTCTCTTTCTCTCTACATCTCAACATGGTATCAGAGCAGTAACGATCATGCGCCGATTCAATTCATGGTGACAAAACAGTATGTGTATGCGATTTGCATGTAAGATTCAAAAATTGATACAAATTTTATTTTTGAGCATTGATTCTTGTTAAGTGTGGTTGTTTTGTGTTAAGAAGAATATGATTAGTGTTTTGTGTGACGTTTATTTCTAATCAATCTAATCGTTGATTACGTTTTCTTGTTGATGACACCCTGAACTTCATCTCAATTTTTCTTGTTGTTCTGCTCAAAACTTGGAGAAACGGGAAAAGCGCAATGGAGCGTAGCGCAATGGCATTTTTCATCCAAAACTTGTTCGTCTCCTCGAGCTCTTCGATTTGAGTTCTAGGTTTGCGTCAATCGGAGTTCGCAGTAGAAAGTTATGCTGTTTTTACTGCAATTGAGCTTGGCGCAGCTTTCTTTGTCCTACTTCTTTGTGAAGCGTCCGCGATCGTTTTTCTTATTTTGGCGTTAACTTTTTCGAGAAGATTTAGATTTTTTCTATTCGTATTGTGGCCGTCAATCTTGCGTCTCACGCCACTCTATTTTGAGGACTCTTTTATTATTAACGTCTCCTTTACCTTGCCCTTTTTGGGTGACGTCTCTCACATCTTTGGAAGTTCCTTGAGCATCCTTCTTACGTTTATCATTGACAGAACGCAGTCCTCATATCTCTCTCATTCTCAATTGCGGCCTTCACCATATATGGTGTGCAAATTCTGCGATCTTATCTTATACGTTGTCAGGAGTTTTTTGGAGCAAGGTATTGCGCATATGTACATATACATGCATGGTGCATCAAATAAAGAATTGCCCATTTTTCAGAGCCAGGTGGTTACGTGGGGCCCACATGTGTACAAGTAGGACAGGGTGTACATAGTGCATCGATTTTCATTATTACCAGTACCACTGTGTTTTTTCCACAATAAGGAGGAGTTGGTAGCGCATAAAACTTCTTGAGGAAGCTATCCGCGGGCCGATGACATGAGGTAAGCAGGTGCGTCAGATGGCATCGAGTGGCGTCAGGAGGCCGAACGGGGTCAATATTTGCACGTGGATGAATACGGACACAAAGTGGTATTTTCTTGTGAGAGTTATGCAGAAAGGTCATCATTAAGACGACTTTTTGGGGCCACTTCACGTGGTTGCGAGATGCATTATTGAAAAGAAATGAGTGCCAGGTGTGCGGATGATGCAAAAAAGGTGACAACTATGCACTACGAGGTCAGTTTTTGGCCTATTCGGGGTCCGTTTGAGGTCATCTAAAAGGCCAAGGGTGCCCAACCAGTAAATCTAAGTGTGGGAACTGAAAAAACAGAGAGCAGACCAGAAAAAACGTGGAGAAGAGAGGAGGAACAGCCGCAGGTGTGCTTTTGGGGTTTTTAGAGCCTGTTTTGGCCGTAAACTGCTCATCCGAGGTTGGATTTGAGCACTTTGACATTGTAGACTCGGGTTTTGGGCAGTTTCGGACGTGATGGCGCTGTCCATTTTGCCAAATTCCTCACTCTTTTCCTGCTGTTTTTATGTGTAAGTTTCTCCTCTGAGCGAAGCTTGTGCTCTAGTTTGTGATTGTATCTGGCTTATTTTACCCATATTGTGTGAGCTATTTGCCCCATTGGTGTTGGCCCAAGATCAATTGTATCTAAACATCAGAAATTCTCCTCTTTTGAGTTGAGTTTTTTGAGTGTGTGTGTGTGTGTCTGTGTGGAGTGGGCAAGTGGATAGTCTCTCTCCTCTCACTCCAGAGGTGTGTTCCCTGTCTAGTCCAGGTGTGCTGTCTAAGCCGAGTGGTGCCCCATATTGTGTGTGTGTATCTTTCCAAAAGTGTGTGTCGGGTCGTTATAGAGGTGCTGTGTGTGTTTTCATCCCACTCACATTCTTTTGGCGCCCCCACGGAGGATCTTCTTCGAGTACCTTCTGCTTTGAGCTTCGAGCTTCGAGCTTCGGGATTACATGTTGCAGGTTGCAGATTACAGGTTACAGGTTACAGGTTACAGGGACAGGGACAGGTACAAGTACAGGTGAGTCACACAGGTACAGGTAGCTGGAGTACAGTGATATACTAGCATTGATGTCACTTGCAGTTGTTGTGGGTATGCATCACTTGGTGCCTGTTTGAGCGCATTGTCTGCTGGATTGTACATTACTTGTGGAAACTGCCATTGTACGCATTTGTGGAGCCATACTTGGTTGTATTTGGCAGTCCCAACCATTTCTGAGACTTGGTCTGGAAGATAGTCATTTCTGAGACTTGACTATACACGTTTTGCATTAGCCTTCGTGTGAGGGTCGATAGCGTGAGGTTTTTATTGAGCTGGGGGATTCTCAAATGTAGAGATCCTTTTGGTGATACAGGTAGCTGGAGCACCCTTTTTGTGACCTCGCCATAGGCTATGTACTAGTGAGTCCTACTTGATGCTCGGGTTCTATTGTTGACAGTTTATGCATACATATACAGTCTATATTTTGGGTTCCTACTGCTCTATTTTTGGGGAAACTCTGCCAAAATTTTTCCAAGTTATGATGGCTGGTTTTTTAGTCTTTTGAGTCATTTATGCTGTTATGCTGCTGAAATTTTGGCAGAATCAGAGGTTAAGTCAGGTGTGCCTTCTTGGGAGCTTCATGGTTGGCTTTAATGGATGATCAAAATGGCCCTCAATTCACTCCATTTCATTTAACTCAAAGAATCTAGATAAATGTTCACGTATCCAGGAAGATTTTTTTCCAGTAGCGCATAGTCTTTATGTTTGGGCCAAGAAGATTACGAGAGATCTTGGAATGTCCTTTGCCTGTTGTAATTTCGATGATCAACTATGAAAACTCATTTGATGTGCATGTGTTTGTCCTTATCTAATGTTGAGCTCCATTGAAGTTTCTGGGGATTGGGTAGTCAAAAGTTTTGGGTTCTTGCACGTGTGTTCAAAGGGGTTCTCAAAGCATTGAAACTTGGGTAGCCATGGATTTCTCTTATCCGGAGTTTCATGGAAGAAGTGATGAAGATGTGGAAGAACTTTTGGAAAAGATGGAGGTTGCTTGCATTAGAAACCAGATTCATGACCCTACGCAAATGTTACGCCTTCTCCAAATTTGTTTGAAGAGTGATGCACGAGTTTGGTCCAAGGCATTTGAAGAGGAGTTGCGTGCAGCGGATCCACCTATAAGATTGAGTTGGGACAATCTAAGGCATGGATTGGAAGTGGAGTTTGTGAAGATAGAAGATCCTGACAAAGTGTGGCAAGAAGTACAAGGTTTGGTGCAGAAGGAAGGTGATCCAGTAGATGCGTACATACGTAAGTTTTCATTGGCATGGGAGCGAATGTGCAAGGCCTTAGCACCACAGGTACCCCCGCCTGACATGATGAAGAAGGACAGGTTCTTAGCTGGTCTTTGGGAGAATATACGTTGGAGAGTGGAGCTAAAGAAGCCTAGGAAATATGAAGATGCACTAGAGGTAGCAAGGAACAAAGAGTGGAAGTTGAGGAAAATGAGCCAGTTAGGGGTGGAGTCTTTGCCCATGAGGTCTGAATTTCAGCCTATAGAGTCTTTACTAGGTCGCATGTCAGGGGTTCATCACGAACCAGTGGTTCCTGTTACTACTCAGGTTATGCCAGCAGTGGTCACTACAGCACTGCAAGATGATGGGCTAAGGCAAGACATGAGGCAAATGGTAGATTTGATAAAGAATCTCAGCCTAAACATGCTAGGTCAAGTGGGAAATAGTCGAGGTCGAGGGAGGTTTGCAAATCAGCCAGGAGGTGAAGAAAGGCCTAGGAATGGTGTTGCACAAAGCAATGGTAGGTTTTGGAGGCAGACGCCCACATGTTATAATTGTGGAGAGTTGGGTCACATCAGCCCGCAATGTGATAAGCCACCAAGGATGGGGGGAGACATGTATCCATTTCCAAGACATGTGCTAACTAGGTCAAATGATTATGGCATCGAAATTAAGGGAGACGAAGGAACCAGTGGACTGACCCAGGAGGAAAAGGGAAAGACAAAAGTGCTAAGTGTAGTCACCTTGGAGAAGGCATCAAAGCTAGAGGATACATTAGTGATGCCTATTGGGAAGAGGACCACAAAGGATAAAGAAGGAAGAAGTACCCCAGGTCCTAGTAAGAAGAAAGGAAAGAGCCATGAAGGAGAGGATGTCAAGGCCAAGAGGAGAAGGAGAGCTCGTCGAAAGTTTCATGTTTCAGATTTTCCACTAGGGGATGGGCAATTAAGCTATGACTTGAAGGAGGATCTGACGAGCAGGAAGGCAGATGTTACTTTTGGGCAGCTTATAGAGATGGTGCCTAAGATCAAGCGACAGTGGAAGAGGATGGTTAACCCAATGGCGAAAGAGCCAGAGAGAGGTTCAGTAAAGGTGTTGGCAATGGATGAGCTACCAGACATTTGTCCAATAGTAGATGTGTGGCATAAAAGGAAAAATTTGGGACAAGGTTATGTGGATGGCGGAGCCCAAATATGCATCATAACACACTCATGCGTTGAGAAGATGGGTCTCACAGTGGATGGGGTGTCAGGGTTTCGGATCAGATTGGCAAACCATCAAAAAGTAAAATGCTTGGGTGTTGTAAAGAGCTTAGAAGTGGAGGCATATGATGAAAAGGCAGTGGTTGATTTTCATGTGATGCCAGCAGGGTTGGGAGCATATCCTATTATACTGGGCAGACCATGGTTACGTGTAGTGGGAGCTGTTCAAGATTGGCGACATGGTACGATTAGCCTCTATGGAAAGACAGGTACCAAGAAGCTTTATAATATGGACACAAGGAAACGATTAGAGGAGCTTTATGAAGATGAGGATGAGTCTAGTGATGAAGACTCTTCCACGGTGACAGATGAGGACAGTGATAGCACTACCAGCAGTGATGAGGATGCTGATGCTGCATTTCTTTTGATGGACAAAGAAATCCAGGAGTTTGGTTTAGTTGCATTTGCGAATGAGGTTGAAGATGAAAGTGAAGGGCCTTATGAAGTGATTGAAGGGCTGATGCAAACCAAGCTTGAGTTGTCAAAGAAGCAGGAATTGATGACACAAATGATTAGTGGAGACCTCTTAACTATGGAGAAGGATATATATTTGCACATGCTGGCTAGTTTTCCTGATTTATTCATTACTTCATATGAAGAGATCAGAGGGTTCAAGGGCGAAGAGATGCATATAGAAGGTGCTAAGCCAGTGTGGCAAAGGCTAAGAAGGATGGGTCAAGAGCAAATGGAAGCCTTGCGAGAAGAGGTGGACAAGTTATTGAAGGCAGGGTTCATAGTCCTTGTGGAGACCACAGAATGGGTGAGTCCAGTTGTAGTCAGTCAAAAGAAGGATGGGAAGTGGAGAATTTGTGTAGATTTTAAACCCTTAAATGAAGCCACTAAGAAGAATCCATATCCTCTTCCATTCATTGATCAGATCTTGGATTCAGTGGTAGGTTATGAGAGGTACAGTGTGTGTGATGGTTTTTCAGGCTATTTTCAATTGAAGATTGCTCTTAAAGACCGCACAAAGACAACTTTTATTACGCCATGGGGCTGCTATTGCTACACAGTATTGCCATTTGGGTTGTCAAAAGGACCTTCATTCTATCAAGAGAGAGCAAATTGGGTGTTGGAACCATTCATTTGTAGTTGTGTTAAAGCTTTTATGGATGACTTATGTGTTTATAGCAGTAGGGCTGAACACCATGAGAAGCTGCAGATGGTATTTGCTTGATATGATGAATGTGGAGGACAACTAAATCCAAAGAAATGTCATCTAGCACAGCCAAGGGTGAAGTTATTGGGCCACATGGTGTCAGAAAATGGCATTGAGGCTTATCCAGACAAGGTTAAGTCTATTATTCTTCTTCCATCACCTACGAGTACGAAGCAATTGCCAACCTTTATACACAAAGTGAAGTACGTGGCAAGGTTTATTCCATTGTCTTCTCAGATTCTTTATCCATTACAACAAGTGGCAAAGCATGATCCATTGCAATGGGATGACAAGTGTGAAGAAGTGTTTCAAGAGGTGAAAGAGGTGTTAGGGGGTTTGTCAGCCATGCAGGCTCCTGATTGGGAGAAATTTCTTTTTGTAAATCCCTCAGTAGGGGATGATGCCATTGGAGCCATGCTATTTCAAAAGGGGAAGGGCAGCCATTATATGAGGCCAGTGTATTGTGCAAGCCGAGTGAAGTTGGTAGCGGAGAGAAAGTTCTCGGAAGTAGAGCTAGTGATGGCCAGTGTAATATTTGCTTGTCGACGATTTCGTCATTACTTGCTACCACGGCCTTTTGTTTTCTTGATGAGTTATGCCTTTTTGCCACAGTTAATTAATGGTACTAACATGTCAAATGTGGTGAAGAAATGGGTAATTGAGCTGCAAGAGTTTGAGTTCTCTTTTCTAGTGGAAGATAGTACAAGGGCTACCCTAGCTAATTTGTTGACCTACAAGGAGAATCCCCTTATTGTTAAGGAAGAGGTGGTGAGAAAGTTAGTTGAAGAAGTTGCACAGATCAGTAATGCACATGTGTTTTTCTTTGATGGTTCATACAGAAAGAGCCATGATGCAGCTTCAGGGGGTATAGCACTTTATGATCTAGAGGGGAAGCTAGTATGCAAGAGAGGGTTCAAACTGGATGCTCATAGTAACAATGAGGCTGAATATGCTACTCTGGAAGCCGGATTACACATTTGTTTGAAGCATGGGGTTCGAAGGTTGAGCAAAAAAGGTGATGCCTTGTTAGTGGTGAAGCAAGTGCTGGGTGTGTGGAAGAGCAAGAACACCTCATTGAAGGAAATGTGCTTCAGAATTAAAGGCCTGTTGAAAAAGTTTGAAGCATGGAGCATCAGACACATTGAACGTTCTCTAAATGGAGAAGCACATGAAGCAGCTCAAGGCATGATTGGGGAGCTATTTGTGTTGAGGACCACTTTACGTCTTTATCATGGCCGGGAAAGTTAGGATCAAGAAGAGGAGTTTTTGCTAACAGGAATCATTCCAAAGGAGATTCATAAGTCTAAGAAGTATGGCTTTGTGCACAGAGCATACAGGTACAAATTGATTGGTGATGTCTTATACATGAAAGGGGCTGATCTCGTGTTGAGACGTGTACCTTGGCGGGAGGAGCTTTACAGAGTGTTGGAAGAGAATCATGAATGCGCATGTGGTTGCCATTTTTCTCTAAAGATCACCTTGCATAAGATTTTGCAAGAGGGGTATGTATGGCCTAGTTTGCACAAGGATTTTCACCATTGGTGTAGGTCTTGCAATAGGTGTCAAGCATTTGGGAAGAGAGTGTTGAAGCCAGAGCTACGAAAAACCATTATGGCGTTTGATGTGTTTGAAAAGTGGGGGATTGATGCAATAGGTCCGTTACCTATCACAAGCAGGGGCAAAAGCTATATTTTGATGGCAGTGGACTATCTTTCTAGATGGGCAGAGGCTATAGCAGTAAAACAGATCACTGCAAAGGATGTGGCAAAATTTGTGTATGATGAAATATGTTGCAAGTTTGGGGTGCCGCTGGAGCTACTTTCAGATAAGGGGCCTGGCTTTAGAGCTAAACTGCTAGATTTTTTATGTGCAAAGATGAAGATTAGGCACCAGCATACCACTCCTTATTACCCACAGTGTAATGGCTTAAATGAAAGATTCAATGGTGAGTTGGTACAAATTCTTTATAAAGTGACAGAGCACCAAGGAAAGAATTGGGATTTGGAATTGCCTAGTGCATTATGGGCTTACCGTACTTCGGTGAAGACAGGTACTGGGTTTACTCCATTTCATTTGGTGTATGGAAAGGAAGCACTATTGCCTGTGGAGGTAGAGTTGCCTGCGGTCAAGATGTTAGAGAAGTTGCTTGGGCCGCCTAGTGATGCATTCAAAGAGAGGATCTTGTAGTTACAAGAGGTCCAGTTGGATAGAATGAGCGCATTGGAGCATTATGGGCACATGCAGGATAAGGCTTTGGAAAAGATAAATGAAAAGGTCAAAAGTAAGGGTATCAAGAAACATGACTTGGTTTTGTGCTACAACAGTAAGTTGGATAACACCTTCCAAAAGAAGTTTCAAATTAAGTGGGAAGGCCCTTTCAAGGTAGTGGAGTGTTTTCCAAATGGCACATATCAGCTGGCTAGCCTGGATGGTGTTCTACATAAGTCAAGGGTAAATGGATTGTGTCTTAAATTGTATCATGCTAGATTGATGATGGTGGAGCAAGATGAACTGTCTGTGGAGCAAGCAATGTTGGTGAAGTATGAGGAGACCTGTGATGCGGCGAGTCTCATATCGCTCTTTGCTGCTGCTGATCATGAATGATCTAGCAGGTTAGGGGATGGGCAAATTATGTCAGGAGTTTTTTGGAGCAAGGGATTGCGCATATGTACATATACATGCATGGTGCATCAAATAAAGAATTGCCCATTTTTCAGAGCCAAGTGGTTACGTGGGGCCCACATGTGTACAGGTAGGACAGGGTGTACATAGTGCATCGATTTTCACTATTACTAGTACCACTGTGTTTTCTCTACAATAAGGAGGAGTTGGTAGCGCGTAAAAATTCTTGAGGAAGCTATCCGCGGGCCGACGAAATGAGGTAAGCAGGTGCGTCAGATGGCATCGAGTGGCGTCAGGAGGCTGAACGGGGTCAATATTTGCACGTGGATAAATACGGACACAAAGTGGTGTTTTCTTGTGAGAGTTATGCAGAAAGGTCATCATTAGGACCACTTTTTGGGGCCACTTCACGTGGTTGCGAGACGCATTATTGAAAATAAATGAGTGCCAGGTGTGCGGATGATGCAAAAAAGGTGACAACTATGCACTGCAAGGTCAATTTTTGGCCTATTCGGGGTCCGTTTGAGGTCATCTAAAAGGCCAAGGGTGCCCAACTAATAAATCTAAGTGTGGGAACTGAAAAAACAGAGAGAAGACCAAAAAAAACATGGAGAAGAGAGGAGGAACAGCCGCAGGTGTGTTTTTGGGGTTTTTGGAGCCTGTTTTGGCCGTAAACTGTTCATCCGAGGTCGGATTTGAGCACTTTGACATTGTAGACTCTGGGGTTTTGGGCCGTTTCGGACGCGATGGCACTGTCCATTTTGCCAAATTTCTCACTCTTTTCCTGCTGTTTTTCTGTGTAAGTTTCTCCTATGAGCGAAGTTTCTGCTCTAGTTTGTGATTGTATCTGGCTTATTTTACCCATATTGTGTGAGCTATTTGCCCCATTGGTGTTGGAACAAGCTCAATTGTATCTAAACATAAAAAATTCTTCTCTTTTGAGCTGATTTTTTTGGGTGTGTGTGTGTGTGTGTCTGTGTGGAGTGGGCAAGTGGATAGTCTCTCTCCTCTCACTCTAGAGGTGTGTTCCCTGTCTCGGCCAGGTGTGTTGTCTAAGCCGAGTAGTGCCCCATATTGTGTGTGTGTAACTTCCCAAGAGTGTGTGTCGGGTCATTATAGAGGCGCTGTGTGTGCTTTCATCCCGCTCACAACGTCTTCTCGCAACAAGATATGGCTATGAATATTCTCGTCAACGGCTTTCCTTCTGGCCAGCGTTCTGTTCCTCCTTTCCAAGGTCAAGGTTTTCCAGTCTGGAAAGCAAAGATGTTGTTAATTCTTGAAGGCGATGAACTCTCCGATGTTGTTCTTGAAAATCGTGTTTGTCCGCCTCATCCTGTTGATACGGATAATGATAACGTGCTTATCACTGAAGGACCTATATTTGAAGATTGGAATGTTTGCTATACGGATTGGCAACGACGTGATATAGCAGCTCATCGGTATATTCTTTCTGCTCTTATTGATTCCCTTTTGCTTGATATGTACGAACTACCTACTTCCCACGAAGTATGGAAGTACCTTATTGCAAACTTTCAGAAGAAATCTATCACATAAATACTTTATTTGAGAGGGTTACTTAACAAGTTACAATATGAAGTTGGTACTGCCATGACGGGACATATTGAATCTTTCAAATCTATTATTAATCAACTTGCTGCTGCCGATGATCGTGTTCCACAAAAGCAACTGATTACACTTCTCCTTGATACGGTGAAGGACTCTTCTTATGATAACATTGTTACTATTCTCTCTAATAAAGATGGTCTTGATTTCGACCAAGCTTGCATGTCTTTAATTGAATACTCTCAACGTCAAGAACGTCGTAATGCTAGTCATGATACAGCTATGATTTCACAACAAATGGAACGGGCTTTTTATGATCGAAGGCGTCCATTTCAACGAGGAAACCGCAGAGGTGGCCGTCGCGGTAATGTTTTCTCTCGTCTCAAATTTCCTAATAAGCAATGTTCTTAGTGCAACAGAAATGGCCATACTGAAAATGATTGTTGGGCATGTCAATATGATGAAGAACACAATATTACCACAAAACAACCACGTTTATCTAGAGACTCTTCTTCTTCTTCTTGTGAATATTGTGGACGATCTGATCATCCCACTCATATGTGCTATAAGCGTCGATTCGACACAGATCGGAATAGAGCATATGCTACTGAACATCGAAACAACATTGTACCAGAAACAAGCTGCGTCCTATGTTCAGTTGCTCCAGACAGAATACTTCATGTATGCGATGGATCACTTTTTATTGTCGATTCTGGTGCTACAGGAAATATGACATATCAGTCTAAGTGGCTCCATAACTATCATCCACTGCCAGTTCAACGTGTTGTTTATCTTGCTGATGATACTACTTGTGAAGTAAAGGGTATTGGAGACTTATATCTTGGTACCTTATCTTCTTCCACTCGAATTTTGCGAGGAGTATTACATGTACCAGATCTTCAACGTAATCTTCTTTCAGCTGCTAGGCTTGTTGATCTTGGTCTGTTTGTTAGATTTGATCATACCAAATGCCGAATTGAGAAAGATGGACAGACTATAGCCACTGCTCCTCGAAATGGTAATTTGTTTGAACTCTCTCTCAACGATGCTGTAGCAAATGTTGTCACTGCTCCAGGTGATCATGATTGCAAAGTATGGCATTACCGTTTTGTTCATGTTGATTTCTCAAAACTCCTTGATCTTCAACGTTGTAATCTTGTTCATGGCATGGATCTTAAAGCCCATCCTCATATGAGAATTTGTGAATTTTGTGCCCTTGGGAAACACAATCACAAACCCTTTCCTCTTTCAAATACAACTCATTCTCATGACATATTGGATCTTGTTCATACTGATATATGTGGACCTCTACCTTCTTCGAGATCACAATATTGCTACTTCATTACTTTCATTGATGATTTCTCAAGGTATACGACTGTATTTCTAATTAGACAAAAATCTGAAGCCTTATCTGTTTTCAAACAATTCCACAAGGCTGCGGAACTTCAAACTGGTCGTCGCCTTAAGAAGCTTCATAGTGACAATGGAGGCGAATATGTTTCTCGAGAGTTTGTGAGTTACTGTGATGACAGTGGAATTTATCATGAACACACTATTCCATATTTGCCTCAACAGAACGGTGTTGCTGAACGAAAGAATCGCACTATTCTCAATGTTGTAAGATGTATGCTGATTCATTCTGGCTTATCTCGTGTTTTTTGGGCTGAAGCTACTTTGACAGCAGTATTTATTCAGAATCATCTTCCTACTACTGCACCCTCTGGTAAGATACCCATCACAGCATGGACAGGTGACATTCCTTCTGTATCTCATTTTCGAACCTTTGGATGTATTGCTTATATTCATGTTCCCAAAGAAACACGAACAAAGCTTGATGCTCCTGGTCTTAAAGTTATTTTTATTGGATATTCTGACACTTCCAAAGGCTACAAATTCTATGACCCTTCCTCCAAGAAAGTTATTGTGAATCGTGATGCTACTTTTAACGAACAGCTTATGGGAGGCTCATGGTCCATGGATGATTCTGATGATACTAAATCATTGCTTCAAGATTTTTCATTTCTTTCAGAAGATGAAACTCTTTCTATAGAGTAAGTTTCCTCTTCACAACCATCCATTCCAAATGTTGTCAATGATGATATTGATATTTTTGTTGATCTGCCTATTGATTTTGAACATGGCTCATGTCATGTTTATGATGATGATATTGCTGATAATGGTTTTTCTACTTCCGAAGATCCCATTACTTATGATGAAGCTATCTCTTCACCACAAAAGGATCAATGGCAAGAGGCTATGGAAGCAGAGTACGATTCTCTTATCCCTAAAGGTACATGGATACTAACTGATTACCTCCTGGTCATACAGCTATTAAATGTAAGTGGGTGTATAAGACAAAAGTAAAAGGAGATGGATCTTTTGACAAGTTCATGGCGCGTTTAGTTGCAAAAGGTTACTCCCAAGTAGATGGTGTTGATTATCAAGAGACTTTTTCACCAGTTGTTCGCATTACAAGTGTTCGAGTTTTATTGGCATTTGCTGTTCAATTTGATTTAGAAGCTCATCAAATGGATGTGCGAACTGCTTTTCTTAATGGTGACTTGGAAGAGGAAATTTATATGGAACAACCAGAAGGGTTTGTTATTCCAGGTAAAGAAGACCTTGTTGCTCAACTCCATAAGGCACTATATGGTCTCAAACAAGCTTCGCGAGCCTGGTATACAAAATTTGATCTTTTTCTCACCTCTAAAGGATTCATCTCTTGCTCGTCAGACCCCAACTTATACATAAAACGCCAAGGTAGCAGTTTTGTGATTCTTGCTCTTTATGTGGATGATACCATCCTTGTTTCCAATGATTTGGGATTTCTTCAGCAAGTGAAAAAGTTATTGTCTTCTACATTTGATATGGTGGATCTTGGAGAGATTCACTCTTGTCTTGGCATTCAAATCCAACGGAACCGTACAAAAGGTATTTTATTCCTTCGACAGTCAATGTTTATTGCAGATACTATTCAAAAATTTGGTATGGAATTTGCACATTCAGCCAACACACCTTGTCTTGTGAGCTCTACGAAGAACACTTCTGACAATGGCGGTCAACTTGTCACAAATCAACCTTATGCTAACTTGATTGGATGTCTTCAGTTTGTTGGTAGGAACACTCGTCCTGATGTTCTGTTTGCTGCTAATTATCTTGGACAACATCTTGCATGTCCTTCCCTTAAGCATTGGTCTGCTGCAAAGCGTGTGTTGAAATATTTGAAAGGCACTACAGATTTTGGTTTAGTCTATTGACGACAACTCACATCGGATTCTATGCAATCTCTTTCTCTTTTGGGTTATACAGATGCAGACTAGGCAAGCTCACATTTATCTATGCGATCTAATAGTGGAAATTGCTTCTTTATAAATGGTTGTCTTGTTTCTTGGACCAGCAAGAAACAACGTTGTGTTGCAGTTTCTACGACTGAGTCAGAATATGTTGCGGAATCACTTGCATCTCGTGAGTTGATTTGGCTTCGAGAAATGCTGGTTGATATTGGTCACTCTCCTCTTTCTAGCACATCCTTGCGGTGTGACAACCAAAGTGCTATTAGTCTTGCAAAAGACTATGTTCAACATAATAAGTCAAAGCACATTGCTGTCCATTATCATTATGTCAGGTATGAAGTACGCAAAGGAACCATTATGGTTGAACACTGTCCAAGTGACCACATGATTGCAAACATTTTGACCAAAGGCCTCAACGAGTCACGTTTCATCCTCTTGCGCTCGGAGCTTGGAGTTGCTTCGACCTCACTCTTTCTAGATTAGCTTCTTTGCTATTGTAATAGCTTTGTACATTTGCACATTGTGATCTCTAAGTCACTTGAATATTTGTACATAGATGCACAATTCACTTTCACATCATCATCACTGGTTCATATTTTCACATTGTATAGGGGCTTGGGTTTTTCCCTTGAACTCCCCAAGGGTTTTTTCATCCAAATCTAGAGACCTTTGTTTGAGTGGGGGTGTTGGAGCTATATATGGCTCACTCTACTCAACTTGGTCTCACCTATATATTTGTATCTTGTTTTTGGGAGCGTATATGGTGTGTATCTTGTCTGGTCTCTCTCTCTTTCTCTCTACATCTCAACATAAAGGAGTGCCATGCACTAGTGAAATTCCTTAAATCTTGAGAGGGTTTCATAAAGAAGCTTGTGGGTGTCATTTTTTGCATGAGGTAACAATCAGAAAATCATTCTAGCTGGGTGTGCCTGGTCAAGTATACATGTGGATGTCCAACATTGGTGTAGAAGTTTCCATTATTGCCAAATCAATGGAAAAGAAAGGTTACTGTATGGACCTTGACAACCAATCATTGCCTGTCCTTTAGAAAAATGGTCAATTGATGTTATGGGTCCATGGCCAACAACAAAAAAATGGTAAAGTCTATATCCTTGTTGCTATCAACTATATGACAAGATGGGTAAAAGAACAAATTGTGGCACATGTAAATGAAAGGATAGTGTGCGAGTTTGACTACATCAAAATATGTGCAAGTTTGGTACACCTCCTAAATTCTTCTTTCGTTATGATCTAGGTTTAAAAAAGGGCTTACTAATGGGAGGGTGCTATCACTTAATGAGCGGTGGAAAGCGAGCGAGGGACAAAAAGTAAGCGAAGAAAATAGAGGGATGGTTTTTTTTATCCCATTTGAAGGGTTATATATTTTTTTCTTTCTTATACATACATCCATTCAAAACAAAATGCTAGTTGTACATGGTCTCTATATGCAATTTTTCTCTCTTGTACACTACATCTACATTTATGCATTATGTTAAATGGTTGTTTTTCCTTAGGGGTACATATTAAAGCAACTGAAGAGAAAAACAAAAGCACCTATTCTTAGAGTGGCAATTTGTACTGCTCAATCGTCAACCATTGCATTTCTTTTCAAATGGTTAAAAAATATATCACATAAAACTCATGAAAAGAAGATTACAATAGCATTATAGAAGAGAAAACAAGAACATTAAATGTCATGACAAGCACCCAAAAATTAGAACAAGTTATACTTTGTTACTAGCATCCGTGACCGATAAAAGGTTGATAGATCTTATTGTTTGGAGGGGGTGTGTGTGTGGGGAGAGAGAGAGAGAGAGAGAGAGAGAGAGAGAGAGAGAGAGAGAGAGAGAGAGAGAGAGAGAGAGAGAGTGTAGAACCCTATCAAACTAGAACCTTATTTGCTCCCCTTTAATGCTATATATGTGACAAGTTTTTGAATATGTCATCCCAATAATCCTATAAAGAGAATAGATGTGACAAGATAGAAAGAGACACCATATGTGTATTCTTTGGCGACATATGACAAGCCATATGACAAGGGATCTATCTACATCTTTAGTATTGCAATCCCAATGTGCTTGTATAAATGCATTGAGAAGTGACCTTCAACAAACTAGGTTTGAAAAAACAATTCATTGCAAAACAGATCCACATGCAGCAATGTTTATCTTTGGCTTACATGAAATGCTCCATATTCATGCTTCAAATTGGGTCCATAAACCCATGTGGTAGAGACATTCCACATGATAATAGTGATTTTTGTTGAATTTATGGCTTTTTGTTGGACATAATTAGGCCAGCGCTCATAACGTCTTGAGGGTTTCTCATTATATTGGCATAATCATCTTGACTTTTGTATCTGGCTCCTAGCAACATAGTTAGCTCCAAAGTAACACCTAGATTTTTGTAACAACTCATACTTTCAACCTTATGTACATGAGCTTCTTGCAATGTGTACACATCAACACTAAAGAAAATTATCACAAAATACTAAGTGCCTGGTCTAGGTATAGGCATATTTGACCTATGATTAAGGTGAATGAGCCCTATTTTATTCTTTTTCCTTTGTCCTCATGAGTGGAGGGACAATAAAAAGGATGGAATAAATCATGAGTGGATCAACACTTTGTGTTTCTAGCAAGCTGAAAATGTATACTTTGACTATATGAACACTTTCACTCATATTTATGGACGCTCCCAAGGGAGTCGAAAGGACACATGTCGTTCACCAATTTCTTTGGAGATGAGTTATAGTAGCCATAACAGATGGTAAAAATATTTAGGCATGTGGAGTACTGATGGACGCTCCCTGAAGAGTACAATTCATCCATCAATCTCTTTTAAGATGAATTATAGTAGCAATAATAGATGATAGAAATATTTAGGCAAGTAGAGTGAAAATTCTTTAATCACATGAGTCTCTTTTTAGGGGACTCTTAATCTCTCCTTTCTCTCCCCCTCTCTCTCTCTCTCTCTCTCTCTCTCTCTCTCTCTCTCTCTCTCTCTCTCTCTCCCCCCAATTCCACTTGAGTAGTAAATGTTGAATTAGAGCCTTTGTGTATATATTTGAGTCAAGAGGGATTGATCCTATGACATAAAACTCATATCCATTAGGGCCTATGTGTGCTAAAGGTGAGGCCTTGCCATGCAATTGCGGTCAATAGAAATTGTCTTCCCAAGGGGCAATGAAATTACCACTCACAAAAAGCTAAGGTAGGGATTTGAACATGGCAAAGACTTATAGTCATTGAATATCACAGAACTTTGGCCTTACCTAGGCAAATAAATTTTTTTGAAACAAAGGTAGAGCATGAAGCCACTTGGCAGAATCATATTCATTGATCATAAGACGATGGCTGACGCAGGTTGCAAGCCAAGTCGTGCTGATTTGAAGAGGGAGAAAGTGCCAACAATAAGACACAATGTCCACTCACACACACACAAAATAGAGTATAACCATGTACGCCTATAGGGTATGACACACTTACGCACAAAAAGACTTTAGATTACTTATATTTGTTTCAAAGGTCTACACGGAGTTGGAAGCTAACATCAACTATTCTGACAAAGTGTTAGTAGAGTTCATCATTGACCTCGATTGAAAGAGTGAGCATATATGAGAGTCTCAAAGAGCATTGAGATTCCTCCTGAAAGCAAGATAGTAGACAAGGAGAGACACAAAAGCATCCACATCCACCCTTTCCATGGTCTTAGTTATGGTAATCATTAAGCATGGGTGGTATGCTAGTAGCACTTCAACAAATAGATTGGAGGATGTGGGTCAGCCTTTCATTATCAACAATGCTACAAAGGATTCCATAGGTTTGGTCTCATAGGCCCCTCCCAATTTGTGTTTCAAAATGCCAGTTGGTAGGGCGTGGTGAGGATAGGTGTATGAAGCGGGAATCATGTTTCCGATAGGAAATGCCCAAAGAAATTATGTCGGAGCCAATCGTAGGTTTGGTCTCACGGGCTTTTCCCAACTTGCGTTTGGAGTTGCAAGCTGGTAGGGATTGGTGCAATGAAGCAAGGAGGGGGTCTGCTCAATGAGATGTTGCTATAATCAACAACATCAAGGTGAGGTGAGGGAGGTGGTGGGGGCACAAAAATCATGGGAGGCATGAACGATACTACTGAGTGCAAATACAGAATCAAAGCCAAGATTAGCTCTGCAGCAACTACCACAACCCTCCCCCCGGCACTCCAAGACACGTCACCTCTTCCCTACTCACCCTCGACACCTGTCAAGTAGAACCCTCTCCATTTCTGTCAGCATGCGAATCTAGCAAGTAATAATCCTTTGGAAATCATGACTAATTATGAGGGTCAAAAAGCATTAACACTAATTTCTAATTTCATGTGTATCCCATACTCCCCTCCATGAGCGCTTGATTGAACAAGGGTGCTTGAGAGGGACTAGTTCTTCTCCGATGTGACGGGCGGTCATGCTAAAAAAAGAGCACGTTCCGGTACCTACATTGTCACACACATGTGGAGAGAGACCATGGTGGTGCACCGCTACTAGAAGTGCATTGGTCCCTGGTGCATCCCTGCAACTAAAGAGAGGGGTGTAGAAAGATGGAAACTAGCATTGATTTGGCCTTTCTTGAAGCAGGTGCTGACAACCAGCCTCTACTAGCTAATCAAACACTCCCATTTTGCAAGTGGAGAGAGCAACTGAGCAACAAAAGACGAGTGTGGATGGAGAGAGAAGGACATTGCAAGCATGGCCGATCTCAGGCAAGCACTCAATTGTTAGTGCCATAGTGCACTTCTGACACCACTCTTAATTTCACAATATGATCGCAACCAGGCCAACAATAGGAGAGTCGTTACCAGCAAGATCTACAAGTACTTTTTGCCTTCCTCGACCCGTAGTAGTTTATCGGTTGTAAGTTGTAACTCCTCTTGGATGCATGCTCTCTAGTTCTTGGTTAGATGAAGCCAATATAGCTAGTTGTAGTTGCTTGCAAGAAGGTGAGATTTTTGTAATCATTCCAAGATTAAAAATCTTAATGTCAGCAAAGTCTTTCCATAAAAGACTTCAAAAATGATCAAAACCAATCCAAACTTGAATAAGGCTTACAAGCATCGATGCTCTGATATGAAACACAACAAGCACATCACACCATGCATGTACAAGAACACAAACATTCAAACCCTTAGCTTGCATTACAAGAAGATTTAGAATTTTTCTGATATAGGAAACCAGAATCTTTTTCAGTGTTTTTCATACAATGCATCACATCATGAGCTTCTCCTCGAGAGGCACCTCATACCTAGCTAGATACGACTGGGGGCAGGGGACCACCGGTCCCCCCATTGGGTCAGCGGTCCCGTGCCCCCAATCGTACCTAGCTAGGTATGAAATGCCTTCCTTACAGAAACTCATGATGTTGAGGTAAGTCACAATGTGGCAATTATAGTGAGAATTTGTCTAAAACTTCTTGTGCATGCATTTCAACAATTTGAAGTTGCAGGGTCGATGAGGAGAAGAAGCTGCACTTGCGGACGCTAGCGAGAGTGGAGCGCTTGCAAGATGCTGGCAAAGCTCTGATGCAAAAGCAGGCATCGTGCCATGATAGAAGATGCTTCTACATCTTGATGATGCAGAAAATTGAGAACAATGAAGACAAACATAAGCAACACTTTACTACATGAATGGAGTTGTGGGCCAATGGCTTGCTAGTGTGTTAGAGTGGGTTCTCACAAGGGGGCCCTTGAGGGGTCTTAATGATTGCCAATAAGAAGAGGGTAAACTTCCCATAGGCATGTCAAGAGAGTATGCCTCCTATCCTTTTCCTCAACCATACCCTCATGTTGAAGTGGTAACAAAAGAGAAATGAGACATTGTGTCCAGGTATATGTCATTAAGAAAATTGAAAATATTGCCAGTTCAGAGACACCTTGACATTTTGTGCAAGAAAATCAGGTTGGATATATTGTTGGCTTCCACAATCATGCCAATTGAAGCTACAATTAGTGACGTTGATGATCATGAGCCATTACACCACTTAGTGAGGCATGTGTGTCCATAGCCAAGAGTTGTTGCCAATAGATGTCCCATTTTTTCTACCAAAAAGGAAGTCCTTGTTGAATAAAGCAACATGGATGGATAAGAGGAGGTCCTTGCATCTAGACTTGGTCTTGAGTTCCCCCTTCAACCTGGAAAAGGGAGGATCAGCTAAGAGGTGAGGGTGTGGTATTGGGTGCATAGAGAAGAATAAGAATATATGTCGGTAGCCATATTGAAAAGAAAGAAAAGAGAATTTATTCTCACATGGTCCTACCAGATTGTGTTTCAAACACAAGTTGGAAAGGGCCCGTGAGATCAGACCCTTCAAAAATCAACATTGTTTTGAGTTTTCACTCGCACGAAGAAGGCTACACATGGGATCGATGACCGGGTGAAAATAGATTATGATCCCGGCACATTCAAGACACGTGTAAGATGAGACTCTCTTAGAATATTTTCTCAATGCATCGATAGGTGCTCAACATGTTGGTATGTGGACAATAATGGTCGAATGAAGACAATGGTGAAGAGAATATAATCACTCAAGGCGTGGATGTGGTCAAGACAAGGTAAACAATAGTTTTTGCCAGTGACTTACAAGCTCAATAGTAGACAAAAGAAGGTAAGAACATGGGAAATGTGTTAGTATATTAGTGATAGCATTCAAAAATATTAGAAAGTATCTTTTAGTTAAGCCAAGAGAAAATGGCTTTTGTCATCTTTTACATGAAGTCAAACTAGACGTGATCATGTACCTCTATAGTGCACCCTTCATTAATAGCTTCTTCTAGAAGTAAGGGTTTTTAGTTAAATGGTAAAAGTTTGGTGTAAAAATACAAATTCTTTCTTATTCTCCTAAACATACGTTAATTCTTCATTTTATAATAGCATCAAATAAAGAGCCTACCAAGGCTTGAAAAAGCTAGTAACCACTCTAAAAGTAGGTGTTTTGTTTTCTCTTCAATTTCTTTAATATGTAACTCGAAGGAAAAACAACCATTTAATATAGTGCATACATGTAGATAAGTATAAGAGACAAAATTTGTATATAGAGACCATGTACAAGTAGAATTTTTCTTTTTAATGAATGTATGCATAAGAAAGAAAAAAATTCAATAATCCTTCAGACGGGAAAAAAATTTCCATCCCTCTATTTTCTTTGCTCGCTTTTTTTCCCTCGCTCGCTTTTCGTTGCTCATTAAGTGATAGCACACCTAATGGGAGTGTATGATGAGCTTAAAATTCACCATGGACATAGCACACCCTATTATCCACAATCAATTGGTTTAGTAGATAAAGATAATGGGATTACTGTATGAATCATCATAAACATGGTGAAGAGTATGCCAACGTTATGCGATGGTTTTATAGATGGAGCATTATGAGAATATAGGACAACCTACAAATATGCTACGATATTCACTCCATTCCTCTTAGTGTATGGACAAGAATCTTTGCAAACAATTGAACTTCATATTCCCACTATAAAATTTTCAGGTAAATGGGAGTAGAAGATCAATGAAGCATGAATCAATAGTCTCCTCATCATGGTGGAACTAGAGTGGAAAAGAGAGTTGGCATATAGGTTCTACGAGAAGAAATATTTGCAACTAAAGGAGAAGCTTGATGAGGGTATCAGAGAAAAAGGGATAAAAGATAAGAGCCTAGTCCTTTGGCACAACAATATGTTGGACAACCAATTTGATGCTAAGTTTGAGAATAAATGGGGAGGGACTTACATTGTGAAGAAATATTATACAGGCGGCGACTACCAATTGACAAATTTGGATGGAGATAATCACCCTAGGAATATCAATTTCTATTGACTCAAGCCTTATCTAAGTGGCATCCTTCTAGGAAATTTGAAGATGGAACAAGACAAAGACAAAACAAGTGAGGTATGCTACTACTATTGCACTTCTCACACACTAAGATCATGTGCAACTAGGTGCAAAACCTTTGAAGGCAAAGAAGCATCAAGAAGGAGAGGAACCTTGGAGGAGGCACTGAAAAATTATCCACAACTTTCATTCCAGTATGAGCTAGTTGATGGTACATGAATGAACCATCAACTAGCTGATAGCTATAATTTGGTCTAGCTATCACGAGAAAATATATATAGAAAATTACCAGATATAGCCAAAATAAACCGAATATGTATGTATGTACATAATTCTAATAAGGCATCATAAAATTTCTCATGGAAATCCCATCTTTTGCTTTATATTAACTTTAGATGTGCGTTATCAATAAGTGTGAGTTTGCATATGCATATCATAGTTAAGGGTATACATAAATCAATAAAAATGTCTTCATGTAAACCTTTTTATTTTAAGCTTACCTAGTAAGTCTCTCCAATTTTAAAAAAAGCAAAAACTTTGAGGAAACATGGAATATTCCACGAGAAAGCAATGGAAAGAAGAATTTCAAAACACTTATTAGTTTTTCAAAGCTCACGTGTATAGAATTTTAAAGGAGGAAAGTTTTTTATATTAAAAAGGAATGGTTTTGCAATTAGATGTAGCTCTTCGACACATGATTCCTAGTTTGTGTATTACGCTTTCTCTCTCTCTCTCTCTCTCTCTCTCTCTCTCTCTCTCTCTCTCTCTCTCTCTCTCTCTCTCTCTCTCTCGATCATAACTTCTTCATCCGAACTCCGATTTGGGTGACCTATAGCCTCAATCACAGAGCATGAAGCCCTCTATGCATTGATGTAAAGACATAAATTTTTAGAGTTATGGAAGGCATTTTTGTAACAAAAATTCCGAAGTGAACAAGCTCAAGAAAATTGACTCTCAAATCCTATTTTACATACGATGTCTTCCGGCACTCGCAAGGGTTCTTCTTCTTCAACAAGGTCGACAACCATTGTGGAAAATGATCCAAGATCTCCTAAGTGTGGAGATAGCAACACAAGCACTCAACCAAAGACATCAAAAATCATGATCATGGCATACTTGGTATCATTGCAAGGGACCGTAAGCAAACAAGGCGAAGACTTATGAGCACTTGCCATGGAGAATGGCACACTAAGGATACTTGTGGTTGAGAATGAGAATCTCAAGAGGACACTTGAGATGCAACTAAAATGTTTGGTGCAACTTGAAGAGGACGTCAAGGAATGTAAACACTCTCTTGTGGACTTGAATGCTTTGAAGGAGCAGATGAGAAAAGTAGAGTATGACCATGTATTGAAAGAGGAGAAATTCGACACCATGAGCCGGGATGTATGCGACATGAAAAATGTATGCACAAATAAGTCTTGGGTTGATGTATGTGGTACGAATGTGGCTTCTAATTTCTCACTCATCCAAGATATGGCTCAAACAAATAATGTTGAGAATGTGGATGTGGAGGAGTTGAAGGAATGGGATCGGCGTTCCAAGAACATCCTTATTCATGGAATTCCTGAAGAGAAGCTAGAGTCACCCTTTTCTCTGGCCATTGTTATTGAATATTTTTTCAAAACCCACTTTGGTATGTCCGGAGTTATGGTCTATGGAACACATAGAGTGGGGAAGCAAGAAGCTCCTCGCTCGGGAGAACGGCCAATTGTATGCACCACGTCGGATGAGACCAAGAAAAATATTATGCTTGATAATAGCTGGATCTATTTGAGGGATACAAAATGTTTTGTATGTGAAGACCGCACTATTAAGCAACAAAATATGTGTCGCAAGGAATATGAGGAAAAGAATAAGAAAAACAAGGAGATCTCTCATGAAGAAAATGTGTCCAAGGAGGAGGCAAGTCCCTCGAGCAAATAGGGATGTGTGACCTATGAGACCGAGTTATAATTGAAAATATGCTTTTCGAATTGTAATGGATACCCATGGAATGTAGATATTGGCATTTATGAGCTAACAAGCAAAGCCGATGTTGTACTTCTTGTTGAAACTTGGGAGTATGATACACAAAGGATTAACGGCTTGGAGAATTACAATGTACATTCATTGATGTGGTCAAAGAACCTTAAGCAATGAAGAGTACAAGGAGGGGTAGCATGCTTGGTTAAGATAGGATTCAAAGATTTTGTATCAATTGTGAAAGATGACAAGTACAAACGTTATGTATGGCTGAAAATGATGACACCAAAAAGAGCACCCATTTTTGTAGCCGGTTGCTACATTCCTCATCATGATTCTCCCTTTTATGCTTACATGGATAAAGATCAACCTTTTTTTTATTTAGAAGAGTACATTGCTTATTTCAAAGGTGAAGATGATGTTATTGTATTTGGAGATATGAATGTCTCACAAAAACATTGCAACATGATACTCAACAATTTGATATGCCATACATTTTAAGGGAGTTGGAGGAAGTTCACTTGTATGATCGTTCTTCAATGGATGAGAAAGACCCGCATCACTATGGAAAGTTACTTTTACACATGTGTAATAACATGGGTATGCTCATTGCCAATGGTGTATCTTTGTGGAGTGGAACCAATGGATTTTCATGTAGGAGACATAATGGGGATAGTGTGATTGACTATATGCTACTCTCCGAAGCTATCATGTATCAGATAAAGAGTTTTATGTTTGGCCAATGGCCCTGGAATCCGACCATCGCGCCTTATGTATTGACCTTTCATGTGGAGAAGCAACTAAGCAAGGTTATTTCATCCAAAGTACAGAGAAATTATCACTATGTATGAATTTCAAACGGGCACCAATGTACATTGAAATGGTTGAGCAAAAATTATGGATGAAGAAGCTTCAATATGATGCACCATTGGAAACTATATGGGAAGCTTTCAAGAAAGTTATTTGTTCTTGTGCCAAAGAATGCTTTGCTATAAAGAATATCCATGGTATCAACGAACATAGATCACGCAAAATGTGGTTTGATAAAGAATGTCAAGATGATCGAAAGTCTCTGATAAAGCTTGATGCAACTGTGGACAAAGACAACTATCAAAGTCATTGCATACATACAAGGCATTGATTCAAAAGAAGAGAAGAAGATGGGGAGTAAAGCAACAACTTTTTTAAGTCCAAGAAAAGGCAGATGCATGTGGAAGATTTTGGAGAAATTTGAGGGACAAGCGAGTTGAGAATTTTGATAGCTTGAGTCTTGTGGATATGTATACACATTGTAGGCAATTATATGAGTAAGAAAATGCTGAAAAAATACCATTTTATGGTTCTCTCCCATGTATGCCCTCCTTTTTTACTATTGAGGATATATGTGGTGGGATTGAAAAGTTGGCCACTCGTAAAGCGGGAGATCTTCAAGGTATCAAGCCGGAGATGATCAAATGGACGTGAGATTTTACCCATGAGTGGATGTGTGATATGTTCAACCTTGCACTTCAACATGGTATGCCTTATGATTGGAGTACTAATTGGGTTCAGCCTTTGCACAAAGGAGGGGATGTAAAGAATATAAACAACTACCATACTATAATGATTGGGTCTCTTATGGAAAATTTGTTTGGGTACATAATGGAGATGAAATGGAGTGATTGGGCTGAAGATAATGACAAGCGTGCAAAGGGACAAGCGGGTTTTCGTTGATTCCATAGCACCATTGATCATCTTGTCACTCTTCATGTTCTCATGGAGGAAAGTCGGTTGAAAGGAAAGCAATTGTATTGTGTTTTGTGGACTTTAAAAAATCCTTTGATATGATTCCACGTAACAATTTGTGGAGAAGGATGGAAGAACTTCAAGTGCCAAGTGAGTTTATGCTTGCAGTTTCTCGAATCTATGAGAAGGTGATTTGCGCATGGAAAGAGAAATTTAAAAAAAATTTGTAAGCACTATTGGGGTTAAACAAGGTTGTCCGTTGTCAGGAGCTCTCTTTGGTCTATGCATGGATCAATTGGAACAAATGATACTTGACATTATGCAAAAAGAAGGAATTGAAGAGGTCACTATTTGCAATGCGGTAATCATGCTTTTGTTGTATGCGGATGATGTAGTGCTTCTAGCACACACTTTAGAAGATGCACAAAAGCTTATGGTTGTCCTTGAGAACTTTTGCTTGCATAGTGGACTGATTGTGGACGAATCCAAGACAAAGGTCATGCTTGTGAAACCAACCATAAGGAGAAGCCATGCATTGTGTACAACAATAAGAGACTTGAAGTTGTTAAGAGCTTTAAGTACCTTGGCCTTGAGGTTCCGTCCAATCACAAGTGGCATGAATATGCTAGCATCGTTTGGAAGCAGGAAAGAGAGTATTTTATGCATTTGAGAACATGTGTAATGCAGGAAACATCACGTGTTGGGTTCTCACGAAGTATCTTTTTGATGCATTGGTGACACCGGTTCTTCTTTATGGTGTTGAAGTGTGGGGCGGGAGCATCTCAAAGTCTACCTGGAAAGAGTTTGAGAATGTCCAAAAGCATTTTCTTACAAACTTTCTCCAAGTGAAGACACAAACACCATATATGCTCCTACTTCTTGAGTCGGGATGTCTTCCAATTGAGGCTAAGGGCATGGAAAGGGTTGTGGAGTACATGATAAAGATGCGTCAAAACCCCTCACGTCGACTTCCTACAATTGCACGGGAAGCAAGAAAAAAAGTTCAAAAGACGCATAAAAGAAAGATCTTGAGCACGGGATGGATGCAAGACATAAACAGTGGTTTGGGAGATGGGATGCATTACACTTGCTACATGATGCTTCAATTCACTCCCAAGTGAATGAAGCTTTTCTACAACGCGAATGTATTATGGCTTGGGAGAAATCCGGTGGGTCATGCTGTATACATTACACCACCCATATATTGCCCCCAACTACAAAACCATGTTCTTTGCTAAAAGAGGAAACCGTACTCACACTTACATGATTGAACCTATTCCCTTGTCGGTGATACGCACCATCACAACCATTTGGCTTAGCTCCCATTTCCTTCGATGCGAGATAGGGAGTTGGGGCAATGGAGAAGAGTCAAATCGACTATGCACATTATGCTCACTGCAAGTTCAAGAGTCTGAGTATCACACACTACTAGAGTGCTCAACTTTTGGTCACATGCGAACTTGCTTCTCTCACATTTTCAGCCATCACTTAGACCTACAAACTTTCTTCTCCCAGCCAAAGTGTGGGCTCTCCATTGCGACTCTCATCACCGTAATTTTGGAGCATGGAGAGTTACTCATCAAGCATACACATACTACATCACATGTAGCTTTGATCCCATAGGTCATATTTGACCCCCGAGAATGATAATAAAATCTATCTAATCTCTCTCTCTCTCTCTCTCTCTCTCTCTCTCTCAGCAGGGCCATATGTAGTGCGTTAATGCAGTAGACGTCGCAAGCATGTGTATTTGCTACATGTCTATTGTGTGTTATTGGAGATGAAAGGAAAGGGTGGTTCCAAGGTGAGTAAAGAAAAGATTGGAGTGGAACTATATTGCCAATGTCTAGAGATACTTTGCTCTCAGAATAGAAGGCAATACGGTGTCTGCACTATTGTACTTGTAGATTGAGACCTCTGTAGCGTTCTCCTAGATGGGATATGAAGCAATGTATGTCATGCCTGAGCCACTTCGGGTTCTTATGAAGCTCTTCTTCAGCCTTGACCTCATCGTAATCACCAATGCACAATCATTTCACCTATACCCAAGTAAGAGGGCTCTTGATGAAGTAGCACGACCTGGTGAAGTTGCACTATGTCACAAGACGTTGTTGGGCGCATTTTTGACACCACGTTTTTTGTAAATTTGTACATACGGACATGACGCCCGATGTCAAAAGGGCGTGTGGGATTTCTTTTTGTGGGTTTTTTAGCTTGCTTTAGCAAGCACATGTACATGCACTGCAAGTCGCTAGTCTAGTGACAACTCTCGGGCTACTGTAAGTGCCCATGAGTAAGTTTTTTGAAGCGAGACTTGTATATAACTTAAACTCATGTACAAACTTAAAACAGTTTAGCCAAACATCAGAAATTTTCAGGTTTTAGCTCGTTGTGTCTCCTTGGTGCTTTTGGATGCAGTTTTTTGCCCCGACTAGTCTTCTCAACGTGTAGTCGTGCTGGGACAGCTTTCTGTTCGCGTCAATTTTGCTCATGGCGGCGTATGGAATCAATTTTAGTCATCTTCAGATTTATTGCTAGTAATTTTTCAATATTTTTTCCAAATTTAAAGTGACCCAATTGGAGTTGTGCTCTTCAGGTTATGACTAGTTCTCCGCAGGGTTACGACTATGGCAGCCTGGTGAAAAATTGCATGTGGGCAGATTGGGAGTGCTTGTTTCTATGAATTGTGAGATTGAGGTTTAAGTTGTGGGTTTGTGGTGTTCATTTGGGAAAGGGGAAGCTCTTGTATTCATTTGCATTGGTCGGCGTGCGCTGTAAATCCGTGCTTTGATAGGGTTTTTCTCCTAGGTGACATAGTCTCTTGGGTGGGCGACGGCTAGTAAATTCCCAAGGGTCTACTCCTATTGGAATTGTGGTTTTTCAAAAGGATTTTGCAAAGCTTTTGGTGTCTCGTAGTTCTCTTTCAACGCTCATGGGTGACATCGCTATAGAGGTGTTTCAGTTTGTTTGGTTCCCAACAGTGTTTTGGTGCCCGCCACCGAGGAATCGCTTCAAGTTACCTTCATTTTATAGGTTTTAGAAGACATGGTGTTTAATTTTCCAGAGTTTAGTGGGAAATCAAATGAAATTTCTAAAGGTTTCATTGAGAGAATGGAGTTTGCTTGCCTTCTTGCTGACAAGCAAGACCCAGCGTTGGTGCTGCAAATCTTCTATTTCTGTTTGAAGGGAGATGCTAGGGAAGGGTTGGAAGGCTACGAAAAGGATCTACAATCAGCCCAACCTCCTCAAGTTATGACTTATGAAATGGTAAGGCATGATTTTCTTACACACTTTCAATAGGTGGAAGACCCACAAAAGGTATGGCAGTCTATTCAAGGCTTGGTACAGGGTGAAGGCTAGACCATAGAAGACTTTGTGAAGGCATTCAATGAATTATGTACATATTTGGGGGCTGAAATTCCTCCATCCATGTTGAAGAAGGACAGGTTTCTTTGCAAGCTTCAGGAGTAACCTACGCTTGAAGGTAGAGCTTAAGCAGCCAATGAAATTGCAAAGAATAAAGAGTGGAAAGCAGAGCGTCTTCATCAACTTGGAATCAATGTCAAGCCAAAGGATGAAGTGAAAGCGGTAGAGCAACCAAGGGTCCTCATTAGGGAGCCAAGTTATGATCAACAAGCTTCTCATGATGTGAATGCTTTTCACAAGGAGATGCAAGAGGTTGTAGGTCTTATGAAGAATCTTAGTGTGCATATGATGGGGGGTGGAAGAGGTCAAAGCTATGGATATGGACGTGGTTATGGAAGCAATGAGGGTTTTACAAGTGGTAGAGGAAGAGGCATGGCTGGAAGAGGGTATATGTTTCAATGTTATAATTGTGGTGAATGTGGTCATAAAATCCCTCAATGTGACAAGCCAAACAGAATGGGTGGTGACATGTTTCCTCTTCCTCCACAAATTCCTTCTCGAGCTCACAATTATGGTATTGAGATTAAGGGGGAAGGAGGTCCAAGTGGATTGACAGCAGAAGAAAAAGGAAAAACAAAAGTGGTAAGCATAATCCATTTAGAGAAGAAAGAGGATGATTTGGGAGCTATGGTCATGCCTGTAGGTAAGAGGGTTACAAGAGATCATGACATGAGTGATGCAAGTCCCGGCCATAAAAGAGGGAGACAGGTTGAAACATGTACAGGTAAAGAGAAGAAGAAGAGAAAGCCTAGGAAACATTACAATGCATCTGACTTTCCTTTGGGAGAAGGGCAACCAAATTATAGTTTAAGGGCAGATTTGGTGGGTAGAAAGGCTGATGTTACCTTTGGGCAGCTCATGGAGATGTGTCCCAAGTTAAAGAGGCAATGGAAGCATGTAGTCAACCCCATGAACAAGGAGCCTACAAGGGGGTCAGTGAGAGTCCTATCTGTGAATGACCTATCTGATATATGCCCCACTATGGATGCATGGCATAAGAGGAAGTGCATTAGAGAGGCTTATATTGATGGAGGTGGACAGGTATGTGTTAGTACTCAATCTTGTGTATCAAAGTTGGGACTCAACATGGTGAAGAATTCACGTTTTCGCATATAGCTTGCCAACCAATCAAGGGTGAGGTGCTTGGGAGTTATAAAGGACTTGTAGGTGGATGTATTTGATGTTAAAAATCTGGTCAATTGCCATGTTATGCCCGCAGGTATTGGTGCTTTCCCTCTCATCCTTGGAAGACCATGGTTACAGGCAACCAAAGCTATACAGGATTGGGGACATGGTACCATCACTCTCTACAATAGAAGGGGTGATAAGAAGAGGTTTGACATGGCTAGCAAGCAATATTTGGATGATGATTTTGATGAGAAAAGTGATGAAGAAGAGTCCTGAAGTGAAGAAGAAAACAATGGGGATGATGGCAGTGAAGTGGAAGATAGTAGCGATAGTGATCTAGATGTTTCCTCCTTGTTTCTTGAAGAAGAGCATGATGAGAGACAAAGATTTCTTGGCCTTATGGAGAATGAGGATATCTCTGGTCCTTATGAGAAAATTGAAGATCTGATGAAACCCAAAGTTCAACCTAATGTCAAACAGGAGCTGATACAAGGTATGTTGTCTCCCAACTTGACTAGTCATGAGAAGGGTGAGTACCTACATATGATACAACAATTTCTCCAATTATTCATCACTTCTTATGAGGAAATTAGAGGCTTTAAGGAAGAGGAAACCCACATTCCAATCAAGGAAGGAGCTCATCCCGTACGCCAAAAGCTAAGAAGAATGGGATAGGTACAACTTAATGCTTTAAAGGAAGAGGTAGACAAGCTTCTTGAAGCAGGTTTCATATGTCCTATGAGCATTGCAGAATGGGTGAGTCCTGTTGTTGTCACACCCAAGAAGGATGGAAAGTGGAGGATATGTGTTGATTTTAAGCTTCTAAATGCAGCCATGAAGAGGGATCCATACCCTCTTCCTTTCATAGATGACATACTTGATTCTATTGCAGGGCATGAGAGGTATGGCGTATGTGATGGATTCTCTGGATACTTTCAGCTCACCTTGGCTTTAGAAGATCAAAAGAGTACCACATTTATCACGCCATGGGGATGCTTTTGTTAATGTGTGCTTCCTTTTGGTCTTATGAATGGTTGTGCGTGGTATCAAAAGCGCGTCAACAAGGGGTTCTCTCCCTTTCTTGGCAAGTTTGTGAAGGATCTTATTGATGACTTTTGTGTTTATAGCTCTAGAAAGGATCATTGTGCAAAGCTTGGGATGGCATTGAAGCAATATGATGAAAGTGGAGGTCAACTCAACCCAAAGAAGTGTCATCTTGCTCAACCAAGAGTGAAGTTTTTGGGGCATATGATCTCAGAGAATGGAATTGAAGCGGATCCTGACAAAGTGAAGGCTTTGGTGCTCCTCCCATCACCTAAAGATACAAAGAAACTTTCTACTTTCATTCAAAAGGTGAAGTATATGGAAAGGTTCATTCCTTTGTCCTCTCAACTTCTTTATCCTCTACAACAAGTAGCAAGGTTCGATCCTCTACAATGGACAAATGAATGTGAATAGGTTTTTCAAGGTATCAAAGAGGTTCTTGGTTCTCTTCCTGCTATGCAAGCTCCTAATTGGGATAAGGATTTTTTTGTGAATCCATCAGTAGGTGAGGAATGTATTGGAGCTATGCTTCTTCAACGAGGTAACAATTCCCAGTACATAAGGCCTATCTATTGTGCTAGCAGGGTGAAGCTAGAGGTGGAAAGAGGCTATACTGAGGTGGAGCTCATTATGGTAAGTGTGATTTATGCATGTAGAATGTTTTGGCACTACCTTCTCCCTAAACCATTCACATTCCTCACTAGCTACACTCTTCTACCTCAATTGGTGAATAGCCCTACTTTGTCAAAGAGGCTCATGAAGTGGATTGTGGAGCTACAGGAATTCCAGTTCTCTTTTCTTGTTGAGGAGAGTACAAGGGCTACATTGGCTGATTTTCTTACTTATAAGGAAAGCCCTCTTCTTCTTAAGGAGGATGCAGTGAAGAAGCAACACATGGAAGCTCCTGACATAAACAATGCTCATGGAAGCTCCTGACATAAACAATGCCTATCTATTGTTTTTTGATGGATCTTACAGGAAAGCACATGGTGAAGCTTCAGGAGGTGTGGTAGTTTTTGATCCTCAAGGTGCTTTGATAACTAAAAGGAGCTTGAAGCTTACATCCCAAAGCAACAATGAAGCTGAGTATGCTACTTTGGAGAAAGGTCTCAACATTTTCCTTGAGCTTGGCATCCGTCGTGTGAGGGTAAGAGGTGATTCTCTTTTGGTGGTTAAGCAAGTACTTGGGGTGTGGAAAAGTAAGAATCCAAGGCTGAAAAATATGTGTTTTCAAGTGAAGAATCTGCTTAAGAATTTTGAAGCTTGGAGTTTAAGGCATGTGGACAGGTCTCAAAATGAAGAAGCACATGGTGCAGCGCAAGCTTCAATTGGGCAATTGTATGTCATAAGGGCTAATTCTCCTCTTTATTTGCGAATGGAAGCTTTAGAGAGGGAGGAAGAGTTTCTACAAACAGGTATGCTTCCATCAAAGTTGGAGAAGCCAAAAAAGTACGCCTTCCTACGTCGTGTCAAAAGGTATGTGCTACTTGGTGATGCCTTGTATATGAAGGGGGCTGATCTTGTGATGAGAAAAGTGCCTTGGAAAGAGGAAATTTAAAAAATTTTAGAGGAGAATTGTGAGGGTTCTTGTGGTGGTCACTTTGCTTCAAAGATCACTTTGCATAAAGTCTTGCAGGAGGGTTATGTGTGGCCAAGTGTTCAACATGATGTTCATCATTGGTGCAAGTCTTGCAAAGAGTATCAAAGCATGGAAAATAGGGTTCTAAAATCAGAAATTAGAGGCACCATTGTGGCTTATGATGTGTTTGAGAAGTGGGGTATTGATGCAATAGGTCCTCTACCTATGACAGCTAGAGGCAAATGCTACATACTTACTGCTGTTGACTATCTATCCAGGTGGGCCGAAGCCTGGGCCGAAGCCAAAACTGTTAAGCACATCACGAGTAAAGATGTTTCCTTATTTATATATGAATATATTCTCTGCAAATTTGGCATGCCATTGGAGTTACTTTCTGACAAGGCTATAGGTTTTAGGGGAGAGTTGGTGGATTATCTATGTGAGAAGCTTCATGTGCATCGCAGGTTTACTACTCCATATTATCCTCAATGCAATGGCATGAATGAAAGGTTTAATGGGGAGCTCATAAGGATGCTTACAAAGATGACAAGAAACAATGTGAAGAATTGGGATTTAGAGCTACCTTGTGCTCTATGGGCTTACAGGACTGCCATCAAATCAGGTACTGGTTTTTCTCCCTTCCATCTAGTTTTTGGCAAAGAGGCTTTACTTCCTATTGCAGTGGAGATACCAGCCTTGAAGATGATGCTAAAGCTTGAAGAAGGGCCCAATGATGCATTCAAGGGAAGACTTTTATATTTGCAATGTGTACAATTGGATAGGGTATTAGCTTTTGAGCATTATCAGCATGTCTTGAAGAAGAATCAAGCAAAGGCAAATGAGAAAGTAAAGGACAAGGACATCAAGAAGGGTGACATGGTGCTTTGTTACAATAGTAAACTTGATAGCACTTTTCAAAAGAAATTTCAAATCAAGTGGCAAGGTCCTTTTTTGGTCTTAAATAGGTTTCCAAATGGCACATATCAGCTTGCCGACTTGGATGGTACCCCACATAAAGCACGTGTGAATGCCTACAGGTTGATGACTGTGATTGAGGATGAG
The DNA here is from genome assembly GCF_014529385.1 of Adiantum capillus-veneris. NCBI lineage: Eukaryota > Viridiplantae > Streptophyta > Polypodiopsida > Polypodiales > Pteridaceae > Adiantum > Adiantum capillus-veneris. The sequence continues at coordinate 79,428,589 of NC_140944.1, forward strand.
CATTCTTTTGAATAATTTTTTGATTGTGTGGCTAATGATGAAGATGAATTGAAGACTCTCTCATGTGGTTTACAGGATCTCTTTTGTGCTGCTGATCATGAATGATCTAGCAGACTAGGGCGTGGCAAACTATGTTGGGCGCATTTCTGACACCCCTTTTTTTGTAAATTTGTACATAACGACATGAATCCCGATGTCAAAAGGGCATGTGGGATTTAATTTTGTGGGTTTTTTAGCTTGCTTTAGCAAGCACATGTACATGCACTGCACTATGCTAGTCTAGTGACAGCTGTCGAGCTACTGTAAGTGCCCGTGAGTGAGTTTTTTGAAGCGAGACTTGTATATAACTTAAACTCATGTACAAACTTAAAAACGTTCAGCCAAACATCATAAATTTTCAGGTTTTAGCTCGTTGTGTCTCCTTGTGCGTTTGAATGCAGTTTTTTGCCCCGACTAGCCTTCTCTACGTGTAGTCGTGCTGGAACAGCTTTCTGTTCGCGTCAATTTTGCTCATGGCGGCGTATGGAATCAATTTTGGTCATCTTCATATTTTTTGCCAGTCATTTTTCAATATTTTTTCCAAGATTTAAAGTGACCCAATTGGAGTTGTGCTCTTTAGGTTATGACTAGTTCTCTGCAGGGTTACCACTATGGCAGCCTAGTGGAAAATTGCATGTGGGGAGATTGGGAGGGCTTGTTTCTATGAATTGTGAGTTTTTGGTGTTCATTTGGGAAAGAGGAATCTCTTATATTCATATGCATTGGTCGGCGTGTGCTATAAATCCGTGCTTTGACAGGGTTTTGCTCCTATGTGACGTAGTCTCTTGGGTGGGTGACGGCTAGTAAATTCCCAAGGGTCTACTCCTATTGGACTTGTGGTGTTTCAAAAGGATTTTGCAAAGATTTTGGTGTCTTGTAGTTCTCTTTCAATGCTCTTGGGTGACATCGCTATAGAGGTGTTTCAGTTTGCTTGTTTCCCAACAACGTCAAGACGAGGGGACCATTTGTCCAACAATATGGAGGGTCAAAAATGGAAGTGGGGACCCCTTTGAGATTTTATGTATCCCCTAGTTGGTGATGCCGCAAGGTGGAAGATTTAAAACTATTTTGTGGTCCCACACAATTTGAATGTCTGCAATTTCATGTTGTGGTTCAGTGAGGCGCAAGTAGGCTCAAGCTCTCATTTCTCTGCGGCTTCATGTTGTGGTTCAGCAAGGCACAATTTTTTAAGGCTCAATCTCTCATTTTCTAGTTGTGCAGTATGGTATCATCTAAGCACGTAACATCAAAGAATCAAATTGGCACTTGTGGATTTGCTATAGTACACATACCTCGAACATGCTTTGCAAGGCCAAAAAAGCACGCCTAGCAAAGATTATTGTATGGATATTGAGGGATCATCACAAATAGTTGAACATGGGAGACCTTGATAATTAATAGTAAGCATTTATTATGTTAACCAAAGACTTTTAAAGGCCTCTTTGAGATAGAAAGACCTTTTAATTTTTTTGGAGCCATTAGAAACTCCTTTTATTAGCTTACCCATATTGCTTTCTATACTACTCCTTGTATATATCCATAGAGTAATAAATAGAGTTGCTAATATCTTCACATGGGAAAATAGATTTGGGAGGACTTTTCTTGAAAGGACACATACATTTATAGGAAAGTAAGTAACTTGAATGCAAAGGACATGAGGTGATTGGCTTCACAATTGATTTCAAAGGAGAAGTTATGCATTTCAACGACCCATAAACCTAAACAAAATGATATGTTTATGGTGCTATAGGCTTTATGAAAATTCATGGTGGACATGTGGACAAAGGTACACATAAAAAAAATGGTCGAGAAAACAGATTTGACCAGCACGTAGGGACTTTGTCGTGACACATATTTGAAATAGGGGGCGCTAGTGTCAGTCCAGAGACTCATATTCACCACATGTGGAATATGTCTCAACTAAGGATGTCTGAAAAAAGAACATCCTTCAAGTACAAGATGTACTTGTGTGTGGAGGTAACTCTAAACACTCTACGACAAGAGTGAGAGGGACCCTCATTCATTGCTCCACACTGGCTAAAAAGAACTCCTTGAGTTCCTAGACCATGTTGTATCCCATGTGATAACATGTGCCAAATTGAATCCTACAAGTGGATTCATAATAGCATAATGTAGTTTGGACACTACGGCCCAAAATACTTGTTACAACATGCCCTTGGCATGGCCCTGGATATTGAACTGAAAGGTTAGTTACCCGTATTCAAATGCACAGGTGTACATTCCCCCCTAGTGAAAAAACCAAGCAACATTTCACTAGAAACCCTGGGTGTTGTTGTCGCAATCCAAACCCGTTGGGTAGAATCTAGGTAGCCAAATGCCTTGGTAAGACCCTTTGTAGAAACTGCTCAACTAGCAGGTAACGGTCACGAACCTAGCTAACCGTGTACACAATGATGAGAATCAACTTGAAAAGTTGAATTTGTCCACCACCACGTGGTAGATTATGGAATTCTTTCCTTGAAAATATAGCGAGAATAGTTCAAACTGTGATCCACAATGCGTATGGGGTGATTTAATAAGCACCCAGTGGGTTGTACCCCAAAATTGTGATGCCATAGACACTTGTAGTGCTATAGAGAGAGCAAGAAATCCACACAAGGGAGATTCCTAGATCGTATCAACAGCCATGCTGTCTCAATTATTTGCTGCCTCTAGACTCCATGGTATAGATCAGCTGATATAAGTGCAAGAGTATCAAAAACTCAACTTGAGTGTCGCACTAGAAACATATAGTGCAAAAATGACACCCTAATCCTCTGAAATGATAAGACTCTTGCTCGTCCATTAACGTAGATATATTCGATGTGTACTCCACTGGGAAGATCTGTTCGATCATAAAAACAATCACCCAAGGAATGCCAATAGTTGGGTCCTACCCAAAATCTGACAATGGCTCTTAGCCAGCCTGTGTGTGGCTCCCAGTTGTTACAGCAATTAGTGTTCAATCGATAAACCGATAAAAACTAATGTGAATGGAATCGTGGCCAATTTCTAGCTGAGAGTTAGAGCACCTTGGCTCATATTGACTCTCAAACAAAACATGTATCAAAAGATTCTTAGAAAGTTTTCATTATTCTTGAGAGAAATAAGAAAAAGAGAGAGAAGAAGAACATGCTGGGTTGATGAACTTTCCTTAAGGTTTTAGAGTGTGTACCCAAGCTATGTGCTCTTACGCATCTTATGCCTAAATTGTAGCTTATCGGATAAGCATTCCATAGTTATCCGGTATGACTCTCGCATTGAGAGAGGTAATAAAAAAACAGAAAACTCATTGCGACCCACCTACCATGCAGGGGTCGTGATTTAGGATGACTTAGCATTGGCACTTTGCCCGTACAATAAGTCCTTGATGTAGGTTCTTGTTAGTGTTGGTGTGTGTTGATAGCAACCAACAATTATATTGAACAATCCATCCTTAGTCTGTCCTTGACAGAGTATTTAGTGTTAGAGAGAAAGCGTATACAAGGATGGAGTGGCATAGGTCCAGCTGACTAGTACGCCATGCAGACATAGCAAAAAATAGAATAGTAAGCCCTTGGCTTTAATGACAGTCTCAACCATGTGAGCCCTTGGTGTACGTGTCTTGCACGATGACACTGGCATGGATACATCACAGTGTTGTTCCATAAACTATAAACTTATATCCACATAGTGCCAAATATGTGTGCCATTATCATTGATATGAAGTCAATCCACCTCACCACCGTCCTATGCAAGCGATCGTTCTCGTAGTCCAGTTTTGGCTTTGCTGTGTCGCGTTCATGAGCCCGCAATGAAACCCCCCATATAAGGGGTGACTCATGCGGCTCTCCCCTTGGCTGGCTCTTCCATGCACGCCCTCATGGTGGAAACGAAAGAGAGAGAGAGAGAGAGAGAGAGAGAGATAGAGAGAGAGAGAGAGAGAGAGAGAGAGAGAGAGAGAGAGAGAGAGAGAGAGAGAGAGAGAGAGAGGGTTGCTTTGGACATAGGGAGGCCATGCCTTATGCTTCAATCGCGAGAGAGAGAGAGAGAGACACACACACACACACACACACACACAGACGCTGCATGATTCATGCAACCTTCCCCCCTCCTCCATGGATCCTTCTCCCCTAACTCTGATACCAGTGAAAGGCAAGGGGTCTGGAACATGCTAATCTCCACCCAGCCATGCCCTATATAGGCCCTTGGCTTGCTAAATATAAGGACCCCCTTGACTGCATGTCCATCCTGGCCCTTGGCCGTGATTGGTCCTACCCTTGTCCTGACACGATCCTTGCTCAAAGCACTTAATTCTTACTCTAGATTGGATGGGTTGTGTAGTGTGTGTGTGTGGGTGTGTGTGTGTGTGTGTGTGTGTGACCCTTGGAAGCGTCATCTTGCATCACTCTCTCTCTGTGTAGGCTTAATTTGCTCTTCCAATGGCTAATCATGACGGCTTATTGTATGGTAGCAACAATCAAACATGCAGGTGGAATAGCTGGTCCGCATGGACTGTCGAGGTTGTGAGCACAGGAAATTTTCTCATGTAGGAAAACGGAGTCTTTTTCAGTGTTTTTCGTATGAGAAAGTGTTTTTCAAACAATGCTTAACATCATGAGTGCACCTTCATTGACATGCAAAGCGCACCTTCATTGACATGCACTAAAATCTAACCTAAATCTAAGAAAAGTTAGCCCATCGAACATAAATCTAGATCTAATTTAATCTTAAACTCAAAATAAACCTAAATCTAATCTAATTTAACGTAAATCTAAATCTAACGCAAATAAACCTAAATCTAATCTAACGTAAATCTAAATCTAACATAATCTTAAGTTCAACATAAACATAAATCTAAATATAATCTAACCTAATCTAATTTAGAATTTAACATAATCTCTTTCTCTCTCTGTTTTCTCCCCTTACCTCTCTCTTTCGTCTTCTCCCCCCCCCTCTCTCTCTCTCTTTGGTTTTGTATTCTCTCTCTCTTTCTCTTTGTTCAACAGGTCTTGAGTTCAACTCCTTGTCGGCTAGATATTTCAGGTCTCTTGGGATAGTTTCCTACGATGTTAAAACTATCTTCTTCTCGGGTGTGTGTGTGTGTGGGTGCCAATAAAAAGAGGAAAATGGTATAACCTTTCTATCATTCAAGTGTGGTAGATTGGTTATGCCATTTCCCTATTGAATAATAGGTCTTGAGTTCAACTCCTCATCGGCTAGATCTTTAAGGTCTCTTGGGATAGTTTCCTACGATGTTGAAGTTCTCTCCTTCTCGTCTGTGTGTGTGTGTGGGTATGTGTGTGCCAATAAAAAGAGGAAAATGGTATAACCTTTCTATCACCCAAGTGTGGTAGATTGGTTATGCCATTTCCCTCTTGAATAATAGGTCTTAAGTTCAACTTCTTGTCGGCTAGATCTTTAAGGTCTCTTGGGATAGTTTCCTACGACCTTAAAACTCTCTTCTTCTTCTCTCTTTTCTCTCTCTCTCTCTCTCTCTCTCTCTCTCTCTCTCTCTCTCTCTTTTTCTCTCTCAATGAGTGTGTGTATGCATTCTTTGTTTATGCATGTGTGTGTATGTGTGTTTTGTTTATGCATGTGCTCTCTCTCTCTCTCTCTCTCACACACACACACATACACACATACAATGTGTGTATGTGTGTGTGTGTGAGAGAGAGAGAGAGGGAGAGAGAGAGAAAGAGGGAAAGGGAACATGAGAGAGAGGAGAGGGAAAGAGCATACATGGCTCTGTTTCCTATCTCCTGTATGTGTGTGTGTGTGTGTGTGTGTGGAGAAGAAAGAGAGAGAGAGGGATAGCTCGGGATACCTTTTCTTGCTTGAGCGCCGAAAACTCAAATCCTGAAACTCAGATCTCAAGATCTGAGTTTTTGGACGCTCTCAATTATTTTTTTACCCCTATCAGCGTCGCTAAGTTACACGTAAACTAGCGACGACCATAGCGACGTCGTGGGTTTTCACTTTTGAGCGTCGCACTGCGAGCATCGCTAATGTGAAGTACCTCTTGTAGTGTTCTTTCATGTCGTGCTTGTTAAACATCATAGAATCTACACAATTGTAAGTTTTTCCAAGTGTCCTTTGTTTGTTGGTTTTTTGGGTGACGTTTTGTGTATGTAGCCCTAGCCTTGAGTAAGACATTGTAAGAGTTTTACAAGGTTAAAAGGATTCCCTTGGCCCTAAGATATTGCATGGGGTGTCTAGATTTGAGTGTGTGGTTTGTGTTGATGACAAAGGGGACTTGAAATTCTAACCAGTGTAGTACCCATTTTGTTTATCCAATGTGTGTTGTGATTTTATTTTAGTTGAGGTTCACTTATCACTTATCAATTTTCATCAATATTTGAGTATGAGTGCTTGAAGATATTCACAATGTTGGCTAAGAAATATGTTCTCTCTCTCTCTCTCCCTCTCTCTCTCCACCCTTGCTCACGTCCTAGTTCGTGATACAAAAAACCTAGTTGATGCATGTAATGGAATTGATATTTGTTTATTTGATGTAGCTGACACGTGGAAAATTCAAATATTCTCTATGGAATGTGAAAAGTATAGCAGATTCATTATCAATGTATTATTAAAGAGCTCTTTGTGAGCTATAGTCACTTTATGTTCGGGAAGACACATCGTATTCATTTTTTAACATTCAAAATTCTAAAATTAAATACGTGCAAGAGGAACATGGTCACTCTTGCATGGGGGGCGATTCCACCAAGTGTCTGCATTATTCTTCTCTCCTCTTCTCTCTCCTCACTCCTCTTCTGTCGTGTTGGCATAGCATTCCACTCTAGGAGGTGCACCAACACGCACTCACTCACTCTCTCTTGCTCTTTGTCTCTCTATGGTGACGTACAAATTTGATTCCGAATTTGTGGATGTGCCAAGTATGAATACTTATTATTTTATGATTTGTGTGCACTATTCTCAGTATTTTGCAGTGATCTCCATGTTTTTGTTTGTAGAGTGGTATCTGAGCCAAGTTAACGCTCTTGGTAACACACTTAAAGTGTACATTTTTCTTTCGACAACATGGCTCTTTGCGATTGTGCACAAAAGCTAAGTACGGCTACATAGTTCTATTTTGTTTTATTCAAAAATTTCAATTTCTTCTTGATGTTGTATACTTATTGTTGCTGATTTTTGAATATGTTATTGACAGTACTTCAATATGTGATGAGGGAAATTGACAGGAATCAAATAATAATGATGATAATATCTTAGGAAAACCTAAGCATTATTAGCATCGTTATTATAAGTAATAGCAAGACACATATGCGAATGTATGCAATTATATCAAAACTATTCAATTAATTCGAGGATATATATGTAGGAATATGAAAATTGTAGTAGTAGGAGAAGATGAAAATTTTAATGTGATTGGATCTATCCAACACTCCTTGTTTCAACATCAGCTCCGCCTTTCTCGCTCCCTGTCTGTGGTAATGAGCTCCAAGAGACTTCCAAGGTATTAATAATAGAATAATTTAAGACTACCTCTTCCATGAGAATTGTCAATGGAGCCACTCCAGAATTCTCGGTAACCTATTGCCCCACACTGTGCATGCAGTTTTGCACATCAATGTTTCTCAACCACCACTGCCACAATTCATAGCGGCCATCTTGAATCCTCCCTAGCTTCATTTTTGCATGAATATCTCACTTCCCCCCTCTGATCTCACTTTTCAAAAAAGGAAGCTCCAACTCCTTTGGTGTACGTACACATCCACAGAACAGTATTTAATCCAAATCTCTCTCTCTCTCCCTCTCTCTCTCTCTCTCTCTCTCTCTCTCTCTCTCTCTCTCTCTCTCTCTCTCTCTCTCTCCCCCCCGCCCCAATTTATGCCTCTCTCTTTTGAGTAAGACCCGAGTAGTTATCTCAAGCTTGTAGTCCCCCCTCTCCCCCTTCCCTCTTGGTCGATGGTTGTTGGCATGGAAGCATCGGACATCATCAAAGCTCATAATTAAGCGACCACTGCACTACTTTTTTTGACACCGTCGGGGGGTTCACTATTGAGTACTCCCTATATAATGTGCGTTCCTGGGGTATTAAAAAACCCTCTTTTAACATGTTTGAATGAATAAAATGACCGCTTATTTTAGGAAAATTTTCTAAAATTGTTTATAAAAACCCCTTATTTTAATGTATCTCTATCAAATTTCCCAAATTCCCTTTTGAACTCACGTTATACATTAAGATGATTACATAGTGCACCCCCCGAGGTGACACCGCTTGTTGTAGCGCTTCCTTGGTCATCCTTGATGATGCTGATTGGCGAGTAGTCTAACAAGCTTTAGCTTTAGTTTTTTTTAGTTTAATCTTTGAATTTACTTCCTTTTATTTGTACTCAACCATTCTATTAGATCCATAAGCATTGTATCAATTGGTCCCATAGGACTTTGGAAGACGATATTTCATTTCAATTCTCTCTCTCTCTCTCTCTCTCTTACCCCTCCCAATTTGACTCCTTACTACGGCAGACATTGACAAATCTCTTCACTGATCGATACAATACTTTCTCAGCCAACATCAAATTCCGGGCATCCTCAAGGATTGATGATGACAACGACAACAATTTTTGTATCCTTTAGTATCCATACATTGTATTAGATCCACAAGGATTGTCTCAATTTGTTTTCATAGTTAATTTTTTCACTTTAGAGATGGTTACTACAACATTTCATTTCATTGATCTCTCTCTCTTCACACCCCTCCGCCACCCCCTATTGTTATCTTTTGGTAATTGACATCAATAATGCTATATTTTTTATAGTTGTCACATGTATAATAATCCAATAATTTCTCTTAGAAATACATTAGAGAACACACATCTACCTAGTAATTGAACACCACAAAAGGCATCGCTCATATATAATTTGTACACTAGCATCATACACTAACAACCCTCATAATTGAAGCTTTTCCCAAGAAACATTCCTCATTCTAGTTGAACATGGTCAGTGAGTTGAAAGCAATTTCTGGATGAGACTTCCAACGAACATAAAGTGCTTCAAAACTTCCTGAGCACAAGTTGACATACACAACTCAATAAAGTCAATAAGTTCTTGCTAGTGGTATTAAAATGCTCATAATTGTTTTCTATGTTTATTTAGCACTCTTTTCAAATGAATCCACCTAATTTTGAATTACGCAAACTATTTTTGCATTATATTTCTACTTTAAATGCCAATTGTAAGCAGACATATCACACATTCATGTCGACTTCTAACTGGTTACATCACATGTCCATAGTATGTCTATCAATATGATTGTTCACATTAGTACAAATCATTTCCATAATTATCAGTTTTAAAATCAATAGACTCAAGAAACTTTGGCTTTGCGCCACTTTATGTGTCAGTTCTATGGATTTTAATGAAGTATATGTTGGGCAATGCTTGCTGATAGGTACTTACCTCTACACAAATATTTGATACCACCAACTTTTGGAGCACTAATTGTAGCCTATCCAAACAGATAATCATTCAGCTTATAAGTACCGCTTTGTTACTAGACCAATACCCACTAGTTTTCCCAGCTTTGCAAACCACTCTGCAAATTTTTATAGCACCTTTATTATCTATTTATTTGTGCTGAAATTTGTATGATTTAATCCCATCTTTGTATCAATTTTATCATTATTAATAGTTTTTTGTTAACTGCTAATGTGTTAATTGTTAATGTATTTAGTGTATGATTAGATTGTTGTTGAATTTAACATGGTCATTTTTAGTGCTTTTTCTCTTGAGAAATCATTTTAATTATCCTTGATAAGTAAGAGCTGTCTATGTATATTTACACCTAAAAGTAACAATATACCCAAGCAACTTTACAGCTGGCAAGAATTCTTCCTAATACTTTTAGAAGAGATAACTTCCTTACTTGTTTGCATTATGTTTCAAAATCCATTATTTCCAATGTCATGGCCTCTACTTTCTTTGATTGGAATCTTTACTGAGATGACTTGTCATACCACTACTTAAAAAAGCTCAATTGGTGTGCGATAATTTCCAACATTGGGTACATGATGCTTCCACATCCCAATCTATTCCAAATTCATATCAAACAAGTAATTTATTTTTCACCTTTTATGCCATGTCTAGTCCATTGGTCACATGTATGCATATTCAGTGATTTCGGAAGTGTGTAAATGCTCATCCTAGTGTAGATTCACCATTTGAGCCAACACCACTTGTCCATGGAGATCCACCAATTTGGGCAACACAACAAAACAATATAGATTCACGATTTTTAAACAATACCAAATGTAGATTCTCCGATTTTGTTACTTGGGTACATGTTGAAAGATATTTGGATTTGGATTTGAAATTGGATTTGGAATGGGTATATGAGGATTTTCTATCGCAACCCTATTTATGGAATTCAGCTTGAGATTGTTGAGGATTGATTTATTGAATCAGGAGTGTGACCAATGATATCGTGATACATTAGCGTACGACATATACTGGTTATGCTAGTGGTACGGGACACTAGAATAGGTAGTTTATGGATGACAACGATCATAAACAATGTTCTTCAGTTTAATAATTTGTTTCTTTTATTATAACCAACATTGTTTAGTTTTCTTCCTGATACAATATTAGTCACAATTTTTTATCAGTATAGTTTGTAGATTCTTATCTTTGCAGCTGAGAACATTTGTTTTCCAACGCAAAGGTATGTAATGGAAATGATATTTTGCTGTTTACTACAACTTATTGGTGGAAAAGGCATAGATTCTCTATGGAATGTGCAAAGGATAGCACATTTAATATCATTGCATTATTAAAGAGCTCTTTGTGAGCTATAGTCACTTTATGTCTAGGCGGACAATGTGTATTTATTTTTTAGCATTCAAAAATATATAAGTAAATACGAAGAGGATAATTTTGACTCTTGCACAGGGGGAGATTACACCCAGTGTATGCATTATTCTTCTCTCATTTCCTCTCTCCTCTTTCATCGTGCCAGTGTAGCTGAATACTCAAGGATGTGTGGGTGCACATGGTCACTCACTCTCTCTTTCTCTTTGTCTCTCCATGTTTGTGTACAACTCTGATCCCGTTGTCGTGAAACTCCACTTTGATGCAAATAAAGATACCAAGAAGATGCACATTGAGCTTACATAGATCCTTGATAAGTGTTTATGCTTAGTAACAAGTTATTTATAGGATTAATGTATGCTAGATGAAACTTTAAAGGGCCAACAGATCCCTTAATGATACTAAAAAATACTATGAGTGAAGTGAGAATAGATGGGAGTTTATGATGTAGAATGGAAGTTCTTGAAGTGCTCTATAGGCATGTCTTTACGGCTAGTCGATTGGAGCTACGATGAAGAAGTTATGGAAATTTTAATTTTGGTCAATTGCAGATCCGTACTGGATTGGGGAGCTGTAGATGAAGGAACATAAATGAAGTGAATGCACGGGCCGAAAGTGCTCAGTTTGTGGAGGACGTCGATCATTTGCGATCTGTGATTGGAGTTAGAGTTACCAAGATATTGCTAGATTAAAATTCATCAGGGGACTAGTTCTATGCCATATCGATCGCTTCGATCGGTGTGCCATCTTGGAATTTTACAACCTTAATAGGGTTTTTATGCATTCTATGATGAGATAATATGGTTTGAGGCCAGTGTTAGTTGTCGACACTATTGAGCTGGATGATTTTTGGCATTATCCAAGATGCTGATATGAGCAATAAAAACCGAGTGCAAAGGGAATGCCTTTCAAAAAATCCAATCACCTACACTTGCACCTTGCAGGTAGGAGGCACTATCTTGGATTTAGGCAAGTAGATTCATGATGATGTTTTCATCTAGGAGATGATGAAAATAAACGACGTCCTTAGCACTAATTTGGCCGATATGTATACAGAATGTGGTGTCCTTTTGGAGGCACAAAAAGTTCGCAATGAGCTTCCTCTTAAAAGGTTGGAGAATGCCAAACATGGTAGTGGGAAAGCAAAAGAGTTGCCTGAAAATGGAGGAGTCACACTCAAAATCTGTAGCACGCTGCATGAGTAGGTGGCTTGCATCTTGGATGGTCTCTCAAATCTGCATTTACTAACCTCGCCAAAGGCCAAAGGAAAACAGCGTCCCAAAGGCAACCAAGGAAAATGGCCGCCCATAGAGTAAAAAAGAGCCTTAATGTGTGTAAAAGAAAAGGAAAATAGGGATGGCCAAGGCGTGCAACCAACACAAACAGCAAGGGAGGAGATTGATGATTTCACGCTTCTACATGGCTTGGACGCGTGTGGCCATGAAGCGGGAGTTGGAGAGCGGTTGAAGGCGCCCCGATTTGGCCTAGGTCTTGGCCAAAATTATGTTGCTCCGGAATTGACATGCCATGTGATCAATGGCTATTTCCATAGCGATGACACGGTTGGTGCTAAAAAGGGGTTATTGATATATAGGGATTATGTGCGTAAAGAAAAACGATGGGGGCAAAGAAGGTTAGGCAAGGAGGAGATTTGAAGTCTCTCAAGGGGTAGAGCTCGTACGAGGGAATAAGAATAAGAAGAAGGTACTCAAAGACAAGGGTCAATCTCTCTATCCCTCTCTCTCCCTCTTGACCTCAATGAGAAAAGGATCAATCTCTCTCTCTCTCTCTCTCTCTCTCTCTCTCTCTCTCTCTCTCTCTCTCTCTCTCTCTCTCTCTCTCTCTCTCTCTCTCTCTCTCTCTCTCTCTCTCTCTCTATCAACCTCAAAGAGAAAAGGGTCAATCTCTCTCACTCTCGACCTTGGTGAAGCGAGGAGGGCGGAGAAGAAGAAGCTTAGCGAAGCGAGGAATGGGAAGGCAAATAACATGGAAGAAGGTATAAAGGAGTTAGGGAGGAAGCTAAGAGGTGGTCTCTCTCTCTCTCTCTCTCTCTCTCTCTCTCTCTCTCTCTCTCTCTCTCTCTCTCTCTCTCTCTCTCTCTCTCTCTCTCTCTTCCATACGTGAGAAGTTTAGCGGCCAAGAAAGGGTTGAAAACCGAGCAAGGTATGTGAGATAGTTAGGAAGGCACTCTCTCTCTCTCTCTCTCTCTCTCTCTCTCTCTCTCTCTCTCTCTCTCTCTCTCTTTGAAATCTTAAGGAAAAGGAATCTAGCTCTCTCTCATCCCATAAGGAGCAAGTAAGCTCACTCTAATGAGCTGCGTAAGAAAAATCACCAAGGGCATAGAGAGATTGAAGGAAATCGGAGAAAATCAATTAGAGAAAGCTTGTCAGTGGCAATTCATGCAAAGTTTGCAAAATTCAAGGGGTAGTTGAAGCAGGTCAAGCGACGGGTAAAAATTTCCATCATCATCACACTCAAAAGATTTATAAATCATCTAATTAAGCCTTGTTGTATGGCTTGGTTAATCTTGTAAACTGGAAGCTTAAACTCCCAGTTATTAGATGATCCAATTGATGGTGCTGTTAACAGCCCACCGTTTATGGTGATTTTCATAGCCATCTGCACATGTTGTTCTTTTTCTCTCTCACACTTCTCACAGCCAGAGGCTCGGTGCCTTTGTCAGTCACGTTTTGAACACATATCCCCCGACATTATTGGTGAACCCGACACGAAATGAGCTAGGGTGGGAGGTAAAGATGGAGATGCTAGAATAGTTGAAGTTTTTTATTGACGATCTCAATTCCAATGGATTTGATAAAAACCTAGGATCTACAGATTTGCCAAAAATGCTAGAATTAGTTCAAGGATGTTCACAAAAAGCAAAAACCATGCAGATAAAAAAGAAGACTGATGATGTTGTACAACTAGCACTTCATGTTGTATGGGAGCAATATTGTAATTTTCAAGGATATGATCTAGAAGGTTTTACTGCATGTTATGAGGCCTAGATGAAGAGCCAAAATGTTCCCCAAAAAAACAGATGATTGCGATTTTTGAAGATGTAAACTCGGATTTAAAAAAGTAGTTTCAAGAACTGGCAGAAGCATACCCCACACGATGGGAAAATTTTGCAAAAGGGTTTATTCGCAAAAGCTCAAGGTTTTTAGATCTACAATAAAGGAGATTACTGAACAAAGCCAAATTATTTTCACTAAGAGTGAAGGGGATTAGATGCAATTTCTTAATTACAATCAACTTTGGGAGCGAATTTCAGCAAGAAGCAAAGCCAAAGCAAATGCACAACTGAAAGTACCAGATTGACTTTTAGAGGAGCACATTTTGAGCAACGTATAGAAGGTAAATGATGAATTTAATGGTGAAACAAAATTATATGAATATTTTTCAAAGATTGCTTGCATGGACGCTACCTCCAATAATGGTTCCAGTGAAGACATCGACTATACAGCAAGTGGTTTACAAGATGCTAACATTGACATGGGTTATTGTGAAGCAATTCATCAACCAGATGAGCCTCTACAGGATACTAATGAAACTTTCAGCACTATAGCCAAGCAGGATAACATGGTTACTATAGATGATTGCATAAATAAAGCTTTTATATAGACAGTAGTTGTGAGGTGATCGAGATTGTGGAACCAACAGAGGATGAGCCTGAGAATGCCAAATGAGATTATGATTGCTACTAACAATATGTTTATAGATGTTGTCACAGAAGAAAATGCCATAATTGATGATTTCTTGCCACTAGATCTGAAGGAGATGATTATAGAAATATAGAAGATCTTTTTAATGCATGTACCTCTTCAAAGGGGGTGCCAAATGAGCCTTTGCAGTGCTATGATGGATTTCTAAGTAACATATGTTGAGATGTAGAGAGAAAGAGAGAGAGAGAGAGAGACGAGACAAGAGACACACCATATACGCTCCCAAAGACTAATTCATATTGAGGACAAGATACAAATATATAGGTGAGACCAAGTTCAGTAGAGTGAGCCATATATAGCTCCAACACCCACACTCAAACAAAGGTCTCTAGCTTTGGATGAAAAAACCCTTGGGGAGTTCAAGGGAAAAACCCAAGCCCCTATACAATGGGAAATATGAACCAGCGGTGATGATGTGAAAGTGAATTGTGCATCTATGTACAAATATTCAAGTGACTTAGATATCACAAGGTGAAAATGTGGAGTGTGCATAGTGCATGTTACCTAAAAGATTACAATGTCATATGTACAAAGCTATTACAATAGCAAAGAAGCTAATCTAGAAAGAGTGAGGCCGAAGCAACTCCAAGCTCCGAGCGCAAGAGGATGAAACATGACTCATTTAGGCCTTTGGTCAAAATGTCTGCAATCATCTAGTCACTTGGACAGTGTTCAACCATAATGGTTCCTTTGCGTACTTCATACCTGACATAATGATAATGGACAGCAATGTGCTTTGACTTATTATGTTGAACATAGTCTTTTGCAAGACTAATAGCACTTTGGTTGTCACACCGCAAGGGTGTGCTAGAAAGAGGAGAGTGACCAATATCAACCAGAATTTGTCGAAGCCAAATCAACTCACGAGCTGCAAGTGATGCCGCAACATATTCTGACTCAATCGTAGAAACTGCAACACAACGTTGTTTCTTGCTGGTCCAAGAAACAAGACAACCATTTATAAAGAAGCAATCTCCACTAGTAGATCGCATAGATAAATGTGAGCTTGCCCAGTCTGCATCTGTATAACCCAAAGGAGAACGAGATTGCATAGAATCCGATGTGAGTTGTCATCGATAGACTAAACCAAAATCTGTAGTGTCTTTCAAGTATTTCAATACACGCTTAGCAGTAGACCAATGCTTAAGAGAAGGACATGCAAGATGTTGTCCAAGAGAATTAGCAGAAAACAGAATATCAGGACAAGTGTTCATGCCAACAAACTGAAGACATCCAATCAAGTTAGGATAAGGTTGATTTGTGACAAGTTGACCGCCATTGACAGAAGTATTCTTTGTAGAGCTCGCAAGACAAGGTGTGTTGGCTGAATGTGCAAATTCCATACCAAATTTTTTAATAGTATCTGCAATAAAATTTGACTGTCGAAGGAATAAAATACCTTTTGTACGGTTCCATTGGATTTGAATGCCAAGACAAGAGTGAATCTCTCCAAGATCCACCATATCGAATGCAGAAGACAATAACTTTTTCACTTGCTGAAGAAATCCCAAATCATTGGAAACAAGGATGGTATCATCCACATAAAGAGCAAGAATCACAAAACTGCTACCTTGGCGTTTTATGTATAATTTGGGGTCTGACGAGCAAGAGATGAATCCTTTAGAGGTGAGAAAAAGATCAAATTTTGTATACCAGGCTCGCGAAGCTTGTTTGAGACCATATAGTGCCTTATGGAGTTGAGCAACAAGGTCTTCTTTACCTGGAATAACAAACCCTTCTGGTTGTTCCATATAAATTTCCTCTTCCAAGTCACCATTAAGAAAAGTAGTTCGCACATCCATTTGATGAGCTTCTAAATCAAATTGAACAGCAAATGCTAATAAAACTCGAACACTTGTAATGCGAACAACTGGTGAAGAAGTCTCTTGATAATCAACACCAGCTACTTGGGAGTAACCTTTTGCAACTAAACACGCCTTGAACTTGTCAAAAGATCCATCTTCTTTTACTTTTGTCTTATACACCCACTTACATTTAATAGATGTACGACCAGGAGGTAATTTAGTTAGTATCCATGTACCTTTAGAGATAAGAGAATCGTACTCTGCTTCCATAGCCTCTTGCCATTGATCCTTTTGTGGTGAAGAGATAGCTTCATCATAAGTAACGGGATCTTCAAAAGTAGAAAAAGCATTATCAGTAATATCGTCATCATAAACATGACATGAGCCATGTTCAAAATCAATAGGCAGATCAACAAAAATATCAATATCATCATTGGCAACATTGGGAATGGATGGTTGTGAAGAGGAAAGTTGCTCTATAGGAAGAGTTTCATCTTCTGAAAGAAATGGAAAAGCCTGAAGCAATGATTTAGTATCATCAGAATCATCCATGGACCATGAGCCTCCCATAAGCTATTCATTAAAAGTAGCATCATGATTCACAATTACTTTCTTGGAGGAAGGGTCATAGAATTTGTAGCCTTTGGAAGTGTCAGAATATCCAATAAAAATAACTTTAAGACCAGGAGCATCAAGCTTTGTTCGTGTTTCTTTAGGAACATGAATATAAGCAATACATCCAAAGGTTCGAAAATGAGATACAGAAGGAATGTCACCTGTCCATGCTGTGATGGGTATCTTACCAAAGGGTACAATAGTAGGAAGATGATTCTGAATAAATGCTGCTGTCAAAGTAGCTTCAGCCCAGAAAACACGAGATAAGCCTGAATGAATTAGCATACATCTTACAGCATTGAGAATAGTACGATTCGTTCGTTCAGCAACACCGTTCTGTTGAGGCGAATATGGAATAGTGTGTTCATGATGAATTCCACTGTCAGCACAGTAACTCACAAACTCTCGAGAAACATATTCGCCTCCATTGTCACTACCAAGCTTCTTAAGGCGACGACCTGTTTGAAGTTCCGCAGCCTTGTGGAATTGTTTGAAAACAGATAAGGCTTCAGATTTTTTGTCTAAGTAGAAATACAGTCGTATACCTTGAGAAATCATCAATGAAAGTAATGAAGTAGCGATATTGTGATCTCGAAGAAGGTAGAGGTCCACATATATCAGTATGAACAAGATCCAATATGTCATGAGAATGAGTTGTATTTGAAAGAGGAAAGGGTTTACGATTTTGTTTCCCAAGAGCACAAAATTCACAAATTTCCATGTGGGGATGGGCTTTAAGATCCATGCCATGAACAAGATCACGACGTTGAAGATCAAGGAGTTTTGAGAAATCAGCATGAACAAAACTGTGATGCCATACTTTGCAATCATGATCACCTGGAGCAGTGACAATATTTGCTACAGCATCATTGAGAGAGAGTTCAAACAAATTACCGTTTCAAAGAGCAGTGGCTATAGTCTGTCCATCTTTCTCAATTCGGAATTTGGTATGATCAAATCCAACAAACAGACCAAGATCAACAAGTCTAGCAACAGAAAGAAGATTACGTTGAAGATCTGGTACAAGTAATACTCCTCGCAAAATTCGAGTGGAAGAAGATAAGGTACCAAGGTATAAGTCTCCAATACCCTTTATTTGACAAGTAGTATCATCAGCAAGATAAAAAACACGTTGAACTGGCAGTGAATGATAGTTATGGAGCCACTTAGACTGATATGTCATATTTTTTGTAGCACCAGAATCGATAATAAAAAGTGATCCATCTCGTACATGAAGTATTCTGTCAGGAGCAACTGAACATAGGACGCACCTTGTTTCTGGTACAATGTTGTTTCGATGTTCAGTAGCATATGCTCTATTCCGATCTGTGTCGAATCGACGCTTATAGCACATATGAGTGGGATGATCAGATCGTCCACAATATTCACAAGAAGAAGAAAAAGAGTCTCTAGATAAACGTGGTTGTTTTGTGGTAATATTGTGTTCTTCATCATATTGACGTGCCCAACAATCATCTTCAGTATGGCCATTTCTGTTGCAGTAAGAACATTGCTTATTAGGAAATTTGAGACGAGAGAAAATATTACCGCGACGACCACCTCTGCGGTTTCCTCGTTGAAATGGACGCCTTCGAGCATAAAAAGCACGTTCCATCTGTTGTGACTCGGTCTCCTCTTGTGAAATCATAGTTGTATTGTGACCAACATTCCGACGTTCTTGACGTTGAGAGTATTCAATTAAAGACATGCAAGCTTGGTCGAAATCAAGACCATCTTTATTAGAGAGAATAGTAACAATGTTATCATAAGAAGAGTCCTTCACCGTATCAAGGAGAAGTGTAATCAGTTGCTTTTGTGGAACAGGATCATCGGCAGCAGCAAGTTGATTAATAATAGATTTGAAAGATTCAATATGTCCCGTCATGGCAGTACCAACTTCATATTGTAACTTGTTAAGTAACCCTCTCAAATAAAGTATTTCTGTGATAGATTTCTTCTGAAAGTTTGCAATAAGGTACTTCCATACGTCGTGGGAAGTAGGTAGTTCGTACATATCAAGCAAAAGGGAATCAATAAGAGCAGAAAGAATATACTGACCAGATGCTTTATCACGTCGTTGCCAATCCGTATAGGCAACATTCCAATCTTCAAATATAAATCCTTCAGTGATAAGCACATTATCATTATCCGTATTAACAGGCTGAGGCGGACAAACACGATTTCCAAGCACAACATCGGAGAGTTCATCACCTTCAAGAATTAACAACATCTTTGCTTTCTAGCCTGGAAATCCTTGACCCTTGAAAGGAGGAACAGAACGCTGGCTAGAAGAAAAGCCGTTGACGAGAATATTCATAGCCATATCTTGTTGCGAGAAGACGTATAAGATAAGATCGCAGAATCTGCACACCATATATGGTGAAGGCCGCAATTGAGAATGAGAGAGATATGAGTACTACGTTCTGTCAACGATAAACGTAAGAAGGATGCTCAAGGAACGTCCAAAGATGTGAGAGACGTCACCCAAAAAAGACAAGGTAAAGGAGACGTTAATCATAAACGAGTCCTCAAAATAGAGTGGCGTGCGACTCAAGATTGACGGCCACAATACGAATAGCAAAAAGCTAAATCTTCTCGAAAAAGTTAATGCCAAAATAAGAAAAACGACCGCGGACGCTTCACGAAGAAGTAGGACGAAGAAAGCTGCGTCAAGCTCAATTGTAGTAAAAATAGCACAACTTTCTGCTGCGAACTCCGATTGACGCAAACCTAGAACTCAAATCGAAGAGCTCGAGGAGACGAAAAAGTTTTGGATGAAAAGAGCCATTGCGCTACGCTCCTTCGCGCTTTTCTCGTTTCTCCAAATTTTGAACAGAACAGCAAGAAAAATTGAGATGAAGTTCAGGGTGTCATCAACAAGAAAACGTAATCAATGAATAGATTGATTAGAAATAAATGCCACATAAAACACTAATCATATTCTTCTTAACACAAAACAACCACAGTTAACAAGAATCAACGCTCAAAAATAAAATTTGTAGTAATTTTGAATCTTACATGCGAATCGCATACACATACTGTTGTGTCACCATGAATTTAATCGGCGCGTGATCTTTACTGCTCTGATACCATGTTGAGATGTAGAGAGAAAGAGAGAGAGACGAGACAAGAGACACACCATATACGCTCCCAGAGACTGATTCATATTGAGGACAAGATAAAAATATATAGGTGAGACCAAGTTCAGTAGAGTGAGCCATATATAGCTCCAACAACATGGATGTAGAAGAGTAAGCAGGGGATGATATTGATGAGTATGAATATTTCCTAGATCATGTTGATTGTGAAAAGATTTTTGACAGTGATTCTACATCTATGCTTATACATGGGCTACATGAAGAGATAACTCCTATAGTTTTGGTCAATGTTGATATTTTGAAAAGTATTTTTTTTAGGATGGTATGGATGAATATCTACAGGATAAAGTTGTTTTTCATGATCAAGCTGAAACCTCAACATGTAAAACTTCCTCGGATGATACAGGTCCAATGACTCCCAAGGTTTTTCGTGATGGCAATGAAGCTAGAGGGGGTGATGATGCTAAATCATCATCGATATTGCAAAAATGCACATGAATTTTCATTTCTGTGGACAAAGTTTCAAATGTGGTTGGAATTGGATGTTATTCCTATTGATTCTTATGTCAGTGATTTCCTAGCTACCAGTAAAAGGGAGTCAAAATTCTTTAATGATTGCTAGTAACGAGCTTAAGTTGCCAAAAGTTTACAGAATGTGGGTGTTGCATTATGCTACAAGAGAATATCTAGTATAATTGCGGAGCCCATCAATGCTATGTCATCTCAATGGAAAGAGAGAGAATTATCTCCATCTTTGTAGGAAGATTTCCATCCGACCTACCCCAAATCCATGGATTTAAACATTAGGTTTATGAGGGCTTGCCTATCCCGACACTATTCAATGTGAAAAAGTGTAATGAAATGTCTAGATACGAGGTTTTCTCCTTCCACTTGGAGGATCAATTGGTCAAGATCTTGTGGAGTTGTCTTCATTGATGCTAGAGAGTTAGAACGGCTAGCAATAAATATGAAGAGACTCAAATGAGCTGAAGATCTTCAAGTGACTGAAGTATGCATTCTTATTGGGATAGAGAATCTAGAGGAAGTATTTGTAGTGGATGGTGCCCTAATCAATTCAATGTAATTTATCAAAATACGGACATCATTTCCCCTCTAAACTGATACAAATCTCAAATTCGATTTAGTGGACCAAAAGATGTTGTATATGTTAATCCTAAATCTTGTCCATCCAAAGTCCACAAGGTTTTAGTATAGGATTGTCATCACCTTTGTACATAGTAGGATTTTCATGGATTATATTAACTCTTGTACATACTATGGTTTTCATGGGTATGCTAAAAGCAGTTATGTTTATGGTTTGTCAATTGTCTTCATCCTGCATGTAAAGGTTTTAAGTATGAGATAAGTTAATAGAGTAAGTAAGAGATATTTCATATGGTACTAAATTCCATTAATTCTATCTTAGGGAAATACTCACGTAGATAGACTTTACAACCATTACTCAAGAGAAAAAATTACTACTATAGAAAGTTCAACTTTCTACCTTCAAGGGAGAGGGATCCAATTTAGAGCGAGCTACTGAAACATGGTTAGATGATATGGACGACTATTTTCAAGTTGCAGGAACTTCTCAAGAAACTCAAACAATGCTGGGTATGTTCTGTCTCAGTGCAGATGCCAAACTTTGGTGGAAGTAACACTGTAGAGATAATCCTACGAGTAGTTCATCTTGGGAGAAAATGAAGCAGGCAATCAAAGAACACTATCTCCCTCCCGCACTTCAGGCTATCAAGATGAATGAATCCTTTCGTCTATGCCAGCTAGGGCTGTCTCTAGAGGAGTACGGCACAAAATTTGTGTCCTTACAATGCTATGCTCCCCAGATGACAATGAAGCAACAAATTAGTCACTTCTGTCAAGGCCACAATAAACTCTTGAGTTCACATCTTGAAGCCATGGGGCCTACATAAACTCAGGACGCCCTTCTCAAGGCCAAGCCTCTTGCACCTGAAGGAATTAGCTCTACAAGAAACCATAATGGATTTAATAACTTTAGAGGAAGAGCCATGGGAATTTTCAACCAAGGATATCAACAACATGAAGTAGCTGCAACAGTGAACTTGGAGTAGACCTTCCTAAACGTTAGGTGTTATGAATGCAATCAAATGGGGCACCCTAGAAATAACTATCTTGAAGATAAAAACCCTCAAACTACTGCTAGAGCCATTCCTCAAAATCAAGGAGATAATCTAAGAGGAGGTAGAAATGGAGGACAAGGTAGAGGAAGAGCAAGAGGAGCCATAGCTTAGAAAAACATGGGATAACCAACCTTAATGAACAAGGAAGATGAAAGAGCCACTCGCTTGGCCAATAGTTAACAATTCTAGAGCTCAACAACAATAGGAAATTTTGTAAACCACTATGAAATATAATGTAAAACTTTGAGATACTTATATATTGTAATCCTATACATTATTTTCTTTTCCAGAATTACTTAAGGAATCTAAAGTTAAGTTAGTAATCAATCAAAAAATTAAGGGTAGATCTAGCAAATGGGAAAGAGGTTCTCATTAGAAAGGCAAACTTTGAATCTTAGGAATAAGATAGTTATCCAGAAACCCAGTCATATTCCTTGTGAACAAGATAGCCTTCCTTGAAAAATGACCTAGATATGCAAGTATTAATGTATGAGACTAATCAAAAGCCAAAAGAACTCTTGGTACAATACTTCTTAAAACCCTTTAAATATTGTTGGTCAACAAGGTTAGATCACAGAAGGGGTACCTCTGGTGCAATAGTGGAAGCTTGTGACGAACACAAATTTCTCAAGATGGAAATAACACGTCAAGCACGTTCAGATTGGCAAAGATGGAATACATGAGACTTGGTGAGTGCTGATTGCTTTGAATGGTCCGCTAGACCGAGTGCATTCATGTTGACAAGGTGGATATATGGATCTTTTATGGAATGGATTTAACCTCGTTTTTGAGATGATACAATTGGTTTGTAAAGGTTTTTAAGATGGGCTCAATACTAAGAGTTTCTTGGGAAGACTTGAGTAGCAAGTAATTAGTAAGGAATGTGAAAACTCCAACTATACTATATCCTTGAAACTAGAAATAACTCTTAGAGTAACGAGTAACACTTGGTAAAGTGGAAGATTATCCCACCGAAGATGCCACTTAAAAAATTAAAATATTTTTTTCTCAAAGACTTTCCCAATTTAGGTTGAGATGAGGGCATCTCCAATTCTTAAGTTGGGGTGATTGTAAGGTCTCCACATTTCTAGCTACTAGGAATGAACTCAAAGCTTTAGGAGAAAGCATTGGTCATACAATCGCATAAAAGCACTATCTCAAAAGAAGAAAATAATGTATTTTTGAAAACTTAAGCATAGCAAACTTTGGGCTATAAGTTTTTAGAATTTAATTTAGACAAAAGCTGACCCCGCTAGTCCTTCCAAAAGATTCAATGTAAATTAAATTATTAAGAAAAATTAAACGGTTGCAGTAATTATTTAGCATAGCCTTGACTAAAGGACTCCCATATATTTTATAGATATTTATCAATTAATAAAAACATAGGTCAAAATCTAGTAGATCATTTTAAAGCCGCCAGGTGATGGAAGGGGTCATCAATGAACTGCCAGGGACATGAATAGCAGAAGGGGGCCGTAGGTGAGCTGTAGGGATACTTTGGGATGCAAGCTACTGCCATTTCCAACCTGTGAGTGCCCACAAACCTATAGATAAGACCCCTTGCTTCACAATTTCCCTCAAATTAGGAGTCATGGCCATTTCTCTCTCACAAAGAGAGAAACTATACTCAAAAATCACTAGAGAGCAAATCTCTAGCTATTTATCCACGATAGTTTGCCTAGTTCCTTTTTAATTAGCTAAATTTTGCTAATTCCCCTCTATTTTCTTAATTAATCTAATTAACTAAGAAGATTAAGTTTATTCACATTATAAATTACTCTTAACTCTTAATATTTTGTTGACTACTTAGATTAAGAATAGGGATATTAATCTAGTTAATTATTAAACCATATTAAGGTTAAAATTAGTATTCTCAATCTTAAATTAGGGGTAGCAATAGTAATTAAACTTAAATTAGTATATGATAATTATGAGAGCTGGATTAGATTGTTAAGAAGCTAGAAAGATTACCTCATAATTTTTTTATTAGTTTTTCTAATTAAATAGGAAAAAATGGCTATTTTTAATCAAGAAATGGATTAAAAACTACTTAACTCAAATAATCCTACGTTAATTATCACAAATAATAAACACTTTAAGGAGCACTAGGTAGTTAACTCTTTAATAGATAATTGATCTAGAGAGGGAAATTAGCAAATCAAGCTAGATAATCATGTACTTTTTTTTAGAGTTATTCTACATCATAAGTAAGCTATGATAATCATGTTAAGATCAAGAAATTAATTTAGCTCTTTATCTAAGTCTATACTAAGTTTTGCTGAAATTGAAAGGGGAAAATTAGCTAATCCAGTCAGCTAATTATGTACTATTAATCATAGCTACTTTATATTATAAGTAAGCCGTGAAAATTATCTCAAGATCAAAAAATCAACTTCAATGTTTTTCTAAGCCAAATTAGTCCAATTCTAGCTGAATTTAAAAGAGGGAAACTAGTAAATCACACTATTTATCAAAGTTATTATACATCTTAAGTAAGCTAAGATAATTCGCTCAATGTCAAAAAGTTAATCTAGCTATTTTAGCTTAAACAAACTATTTTTTGTTGAAAATGAAAGAGAAAAAATAGATAACTAATTCTGATATCTACAAGGTAATTACGAGAGGTAGGAGATACCATTATATATGTGTGATATATATACCATAATTAGTTAATTAGTTTAAGTAGTTATAATTGATCAAAAACCCTATTTTTATCTAAAGACTAATTAGGATAAATAGAATCTACTGATAAAAGTCTGTAGAAAAATTATCGAAAGTGTCAATCATTGATTAAAAGCTAAGGAAATGCAATCTTTAAGAGAAAATAAATACAATAAATATTAAGCTTAAAACAAGCAGATGTTAATCTTAATAAAGATAGGGAAATTAGGAAAAATTTCATAAATTTATAAGATATTTATGGGGGCTTAGAAAATCCGTAAGGAAGCTACAATAAGTTTATCTTGTCCAAATAAGCAATTAAGAAATTATTAGGTCAAGAAATTATCCTCTTAAGACTATACATTTAACCTTGATTGAGTTAAAAGAGGAATAAGATTGAAATTGTAGGTTAAGTCTAGCTTTTGGGATAATTTACCTAATAATTAGATGTCCTCTTTTATAAGGATAAGAAGTCATGGCATCAAAAAGGACCCTGCCAATCCTCAATCTGATGATGAGGGTAGTATTCCTAAAAGAGCTAGAGCGACGCACGACGACGAGATCGGGCCTAGTAGTAGACCTATTGATGAGAGCATTCATGCCCCAACACTATAGCAAATGCCCGACCAATCCCAGGTGGGTCTTCATTATAATTTCAGCTGACTAATTTAAGTTTATCTTTGAAGTATTAAAAAATGCATACAAACAAGAAGAGCAAGGAATTAGGGAAAGTAAACTTGGATAAAAATGGAAGACATATTTAAAGAAACCGATGTGCATTTGTTGTAAATTAGGAAATAAATGTTTGGATTAGCCTGGTTGAATTAGGAGGATATGATTGATCATCCTTAAGACAACTTGTCTCAAGACACCTCCGACTCCTTGGTATAAACTAATGAATAATGATGGCTATTCAGCCATGCACTACAATAGGTACTTCACATTAGCGACACTCGCAGTGCG
This sequence comes from Adiantum capillus-veneris, assembly GCF_014529385.1. Taxonomy (NCBI): domain Eukaryota; kingdom Viridiplantae; phylum Streptophyta; class Polypodiopsida; order Polypodiales; family Pteridaceae; genus Adiantum; species Adiantum capillus-veneris. Next base: position 79,454,466 of record NC_140944.1, read on the forward strand.
ACGCTTAAAAGTGAAAATTCACGTCATCGCTATGAGCGTCACTATGTTAGCAATGCTCATAGTGACGCCCATAGCGATGCCGACAGGGGTAAAAAATAAACCAAGAGCGCCCGAAGATTCAAATTTCATATCTGAGTTTTCGACACTCAAGCAAGCAAAGAGGTAACGCGCGCTCTCCCTTTCTCTCTCTTTCTTCTCCACACACACATACACGAGGAGATGAAGGAGAGCGAGGTATGATCCTTCTCTCTCCTCTCTCATGTTCCCTTCCCCTCTTTCTCTCTCTCTCCCTCTCTCTCTCACACACACACGCACACATTGTGTTTGAGAGAGAGAGAGAGAGAGCACATGCATAAACAAAACACACACACACACACACACACACACACACATGCATAAACAAAGAATGCATACACACACACATTGAGAGAGGGAAAGAGAGAGAGAGAGAGAGAAAGATATAAGACAAAAAGAGAGGAGAGAGAAGAAGAAGAAGAGAGTTTTAACGTAATAGGAAACTATCCCAAGAGACCTTAAAGATCTAGCCGATGAGGAGTTGAACTCAAGACCTATTATTCAAGAGGGAAATGGCATAACCAATCTTCCACACTTGGGTGATAGAAAGGTTATACCATTTTCCTCTTTTTATTGGCACACACACACACACCCAAGAAGAAGAGAGTTTTAACATCATAGGAAAATATCCCAAGGGACTCAAGACCTGTTATTCAAGAGGGAAATGGCATAACCAATAGACCAGACTTGGGTGATAGAAAGGTTATACCATTTTTCTCTTTTTATTGGCACACACACGTCCACACACACCCAAGAAGAAGAGAGTTTTAACATCGTAGGAAACGATCCCAAGAGACCTTAAAGATCTAGCCGACGGGGAGTTGAACTCAAGACTTGTTGAACAAAGAGAAAGAGAGAGAGAGAATAAAAAAACCAAAGAGAGAGAGAGAGAGGGGGGGGGGGGGGGAGAAGACAAAAGAGAGAGGTAAGGGAAGAAAACAAAGAGAGAAAGAGATTATGTTAAAATTTAAATTAGAATAGGTTAGACTACATTTAGATTTATGTTTATGTTGAGTTTAAGATTAGGTTAGATTTAGATTTACTTTAAATTAGATTTATATTTATTAAGGTTAGATTAGATTAGATTTAGGTTTATTTTGAGTTAGATTTATGTTAGATTAGATTTAGGTTTATTTACGTTAAATTTAGATTTACTTTAGATTAAATTAGATTTAGGTTTATTTTGAGTTTAAGATTAGATTATATCTAAATTTATGTTTGATGGACTAGCTTTTTTTAGATTTAGGTTAGATTTTAGTGCATGTCAATGAAAGTGCGCTTTGCATGTCAATGAAGGTGCCCTCATGATGTTAAGCATTGTTTCAAAAACACTTGCTCATATGAAAAACACTGAAAAAGACTCCGTTTTCCTACATGAGAAAATTATTGCACTCACAGCCTTGACAGTCCATGCGGACCAGCAATTCCACCTGCATGTTCGATTGCTGCTGCCATACAATAAGCCGTCATGATCAGCCAATGGAAGAGCAAATTGAGCCTACACAGAAATTAGTGATGTAAGATGATGATTCCAAGGGTCACACACACACACACACACACGCACGCACACACACTACACAGCCCGTCAAATCTAGAGTAAGAAGTAAGTGCTTTGAGCATGCATCAGCTACATTGCAAGAATGGCGTACCTGCATGCTACATACAAAGATCTACTATGAAAAGATGTTAAGATGCTGTGAAATGCTATAGCTAGAGAAGTGGCAAAGGGGTATTGTCCACTACATGCACTATCATGTAGACGTGGGTTTCTAGATTTATTATACCCACAAATATAGGCATTGAAAAATAAAGACAATATTATAACCCGGTGGTTCTGATATCCGTGCACCTCTAGACCGAGGTGTGCGGGGATTGAACATGACTAGAGAATGTGAGGTAGTTTACAGTGTGAAGAATTCCAATAGAAGATTAAATTGAGAGAGAGAGAGCACACACTCGCAAGAGCAAATGACGAATTTGAGATTTAAAATCGTATTATGAAGTGAGGCCCATTCACATCTATGCAACTAGTAGCCCCATTGGTATGTCTTTTACCCTTCAATGGAGCGAATCACCACATGTTCAATTAGGTTATATTTAAGATTAGATTTTGGATTGATTTTTTATATTAGAGTATACCTTTGAGATTACGATAAAGAAATTAGGGTGATCCCTCTCTTCCTCTCTACGGATGCGACCTTAAGCTGAAAATCTTTCAACGGCATGATACTTAGATTGGAGGCCAACATGTAATGTGTTAAGTAATCCATCGAACAAAGATCTATTGTGAAAAGATGTTAAGATGCTATGAAATGCTACAACTAGAGAAGAGGCAAAGGAGTTTTGTCCACTACATGAACTATCATGTAGACGTGGGTGTGTATATTTCTTGTACCCACAAATATAGGCATTGACCAATAAAGACAAGATAATTATAACCCGGTGTTTCTGATCTTCGTGCACCTCTAGACCGAGCTATGCAGAGATTGGACATGACTAGAGAATGTGAGGTAGTTTATAGTGTGAATAGAGAGAGAGAGAGAGAGAGAGAGAGAGAGAGAGAGAGAGAAGACGGAGAATGCCAATAGAAGATTAAATTTGATGTCCAGTTTATAAGGTTTCCACCCTCATTGTGAGTAGTGACGAGGATGTGGGGCCGTCCAACCGAAACACCTATCTCTTAACGAGGATCTTATGTCCTTGTAATCAATGCAAGCATGATGTGCGATGAACAAGACGTGTTTCTTTGCAGCATGTTCACAAATTTAGCGAGTTCGATCCATCTATTATAGATTGAGTTTTTGCCAATTATAACTTGTCGGACTCTGATGTTGGCCAACAGGCAGCAATCTTGCAACCCAATAGACGTGTTTGCATGCGATTTGGTCAAGCAGCATATGTGAGGCCACAATATGTAGCCTCTGACAGCTCGGGGGATGATCATGCAGACCACATTCCCAACGAGGGCAACGTTTGAGCCCGAGATCGATGAAATGATTGAGACTATCTTGGATTTAGAAAGGCTTATCTATGATGATATGAAAAGTGAAGCCGATACGCCATTGTGTGACGGAGCATGTGTGTCTAGATTGAAGGCACTCATGGTTCTTCTCAATAGAAGGGGTACCTATGGCTAAGCTTGATTGTGATGGGGTGGTATAAAGTGAAGAATATGGATGTGTATCTTCGTCCACTATTGGAAGAGCTACAACAACTGTGGTTTCGCATAGAAGTGGTGGATATGAGGTGACATACAGGTCGACAGAATGCTTTGATCAAAGAAATTCTAATGTGGACCATGATGACTATCCCGGACTAACAAAATGCTCAGGTGATTTACACTTAAACTCAAACACTGTAAATCTTGGTTTTTCTGAAGCTTAGCTATTATCATGTGTATACATGCAGGGCTTCAAAAAAGCGGATACAGAGCATGTGTCACATGTGGACCTAGACTGAATGCATGTCGGGCTCCCTCATTGAAGAAGCAAATCTACAAAGTTCATCAAGCGTATCTTCCAAAGAATCATGTGTTATGCGATGAATTTTTGGGAAGAGAGCCACCTAGGATGTTTGCACAAGCATGGTTAGAGCAGAAGGATATGTGTGATGACGGTTTGCCCCTAGGGATGAAGAGACTCTCTCTAGGGTACGAGTTACCATATTGGCCCCGACTCATGATCAATCACTTGCTCGATCCAATGCACATATTCAAGAATGTGGGTAATCTGCTATGGGACCATCTGATCGGCAAGAAAGATACTTTGGGAGCCAGGGTTGACCTTAGAAATGTGGATCGTATGGAGCAATATTGGCCGCAGACAGCATCTGATGGATCAATAAAACTCCCTAAAGCGCCATGGATTTTCAATGGAGCCCAATAATGCAAAGTAAAAGAGACCATTCGATCTGTGCGGACCCCCACTGGTGTAATGCACGCACTCCAAACATGTTTTACTAAAGAAAAAAAGCTTACCGGTTTGAAGTCACATGACTGGCATAAAATGTGTCAGGTATGTTCATAGTGGAATATATCATAGTGGGAATTGTGTAACAAATTCGTGTGTGGACTTTAATATCATTGTTGCATGTGTTTTGTAGTTTATTTTACCAGTGGCCATTAAGGGATGTTTGTCTCTTGACGTCCGTAACACAATCTACAAACTTGCGAAGTTGGTGCAATGGATCACACAAAAGGAGATTAATGTAGACTCCATACCATTTGCCAAACTAAACGTTGCAGAGGTTGTGTACATGTTTGAGAAACACTTTCAGGTGATCTATTACAATGTGTTTACTTTAATAAAAAACTCTAGTTATGTGCTTGGAAGCTCTCATGTAAGTTATGTGGCTCTGGCAAGTGATATTTCATCCTACAAAGTCTGCATCAAACTGGTGGTACGTCGTAGAGGTAGCCCCTTGTAGTTCACGGACGTATGAGGGCTACCATGTGCCAATCACAGTGGCATCAATGGAGGATATCAGAGAAGATGCTCAGTCGGAAGCCGCTGAGGTGCGTGCAGAGGATCTACAAAATGAAACGGAGGGCATCTGTTCAAACGGATATCTCTATATAGATATAGGAAGTTATACTAAGATTTGTGAGGATGAGAGAGAGACCTCTTATAGCCATAAATATTGTATCTGAACAATTTTGATCCGTTTTATAATATATATTGTATTCACGTGGATTTTTGTCCATTTATTTCTATATGCATCATTGCGTCATTGTATTTAATGGTCCTTGTGTCCACTCAAGGTACGTATGCTCTAGGTATGTTCTCACAAGTGGAGACGACGAGCACTACGCTCCGAGTGCGATGGAGTCTAAAGCTGCAATCGCAAAGTTTGCTCAATATAGATGTTGCTCGTCCGACCGCTAGTCTAGTTGGTCGGGTGAAAGAGACACTAAGAAGCACTACTACTGCTTCTCAGTGTCTTTTTCACCCGATCAATTAGATTTAGTGGTGGGGCAAGCAAATTCTATGAGCAGACCTTCGTGATGCAGCTTTAGTCTCCATCGCACCCGGAGCGTAGTGCTTTTACAAATTCACAAAAATTCAACCAAATCTCTCTACACAGGAATCCCTCCCCCTTTATGAGTCCTCTCTCTCTTTCTCTCTCTCTCTCTCTCTCTCTCTCTCTCTATACTTGTCCATGTTTTCTTCTCCATTCATTCAATATTAAGATTAAATGATCGTGTGTTTAATGCAGGTATGGATGATGATGAGTTTCTTTCTTCTTTGTCACCCCAGCAAAGACAGTGGTATGTGGAGCGTCATCCCTCTGGAGCACCATCACACGTTCCTAGTCCTTTAGTGTCTCCCTCTGTTTCGGAGCATTCAACACGCTCTGAAGCTTCGGTGTCGATGAGACGATTTTCACACTCATCTAGGCACCGATGCTCTAGTAGTGGCAGCAGCGGTTGTTGTGGGGATGCCGTCGTCGATGCCTCGACACCGCCTTGTGTTCGACGAAACTCTTTAACATCCCCTTCTTTGCACGCCCCCACACCATCCACGACAGCACCATCTACACCAGGTTTTGGCTGACGGACATTCTTAGTAGCTACACACCACTAGCTACTCCTCCAACAGTCACTCCAGTCAATAGTCCTCGCTTCGGGGCCTAGACTCCACTGGAGACACCTGAATCCGTACCCCCATTGACACGCGGCTAGAGACCCCTGCTAGGATACCCAAGTTCACGCATCACCGACGGCAGGGCTTGCCTTACTTTGTAGACTTCATCGGCGGCATCATCTTGGATGATGAAGGCAAGAAGGTGATCTCGCGCATGCGCGGTCTTTGCTCTCAGGTGTTTAGACACTACATACTAAAAACCCGGAGTGAACTACCAAGTGATCTAAAAGACAGAGTCATCAGCATGCTGCATGTCGAGTTTCTCATTTCAACACGGGATGACTGCTTCAATGAAGACCTGATGAAGGTTAGAATGTGCGAATACTGCAAGCACAAGCGTTTCGAAGTGCAAAAATCAATAAAGCATGGGTGGACGAGGCAAGATTGACTGGCCAAAGAAGATTGGAAGAATGCGAAGAAAGTAGCGTGCAATAATCTCGACAAATGGAAGCAACAAAAGGAGGCAGCCAGAGCGTGAGTAGAGGCAGGGAGCTCTCACCACTTGGGGAGCGGGGAGCGGCGGGTGGACATCATTTGAGGCCGATTTTGTAAGTGTTTTCGCATTGCTCTTTAGGTTTGATAGTTTAGGGTTTATGGGTTTTTAAATTCTAACATAATGGATTCTTTGTAAGTTTTGACAGTGGTCGATGACAGGACGTGACCCCACACCGTACGAGCGCGAGTACGTAGGCAGAAAGGGCTTAAACGCCCTGATGGACATTCTGAGTTCTCATGGCGGCATGGTTAGTATTAGGGTTTACTCTTTTCTATATGTTGTATTGTTTTATTAATTATATGTTTATACTTACAAAAAGTTGTCTTATTGTTTTTTTTGCAGAATCCGACATATTCGCCGCTTGGATGCGATGAGACGTCTGATTAGACTACATAAGTCTAGCTGTAGCTATATAGCATTAGTTCCTTTTGTCATAGCATATGTATCATGAGATGACGTTTATACGTCTTTTTGTAACTATTGGAAAACCATGTATATTTTTTCAATAATGACAATGGTGTTGTAATTATTACATTTGCAAAGTTTAACAATCAAGTGATTTTGCCTATGATGTGTACAATTGTCATTGATTTACTTTCATTAATTTACTTTTGTCAGTTTTATATCTTTATTCTGCAAACAATACTATGGATGATGGAGTTAATGGTTATATTGTCTTGTGGGTGACTACTTTAGGTCTATATCTAAGCTTGCACTTTCTTTCAAAGGTAAATCTGGGCTTATCTTGGATTCATTTAGGTTTACTCAATTATTGAAACATTCAATATGGTTGATGGGTGGCAGGTCATTCAATGCCCAGCCACCAATTTTTTTTTCTCTCGGACACCATTATGAGCGTCGTTATATAAGGCTCTGTAGCATCGCTATAAACGTAGCTATAAGTGGCCTATAAACATCGCTATGATCATCGCAATATGCGTCGCTATATAGAGACGCCTATAGCGACGCATATAGTGAATGGTATAGCGACGCTCATAGCAACGTTCCCGTATCGACGCTGTTAGCGACGGCCTTAACGATGCCGGGGAGTATAAAAACCCAATGTATTTCCATTGCTAACAGAGTCACAAGTGCACACAATCTCTTGTAGTGATGGATAAGTCGATTACCCACACAAACGATGAGTTACTACTCCATGTCATGTCTTGATGTTTCTACATAAGTTAAGATAGCATTTTTAGCCTAGGGGAGCCGCCCAATTGTGTGGACAACTGGTTTGTTGTATGGGCACCCCAAACTTTGGGTGATGTGTTTTCACTTCCAATTGTGAATAAGGAATGGGTGCCGTTTTTTTCACCCTTAGGTGGTCTTGAGACAAGAAGAGTAATGGTCATGTTTATTATGGACAATGTTTTGATTGACAGTACCATGTCTTAAGTTTAAAGATGTCTGTTTTCTAAAAGAATTCGTTTCAATGTTGTATTTAATACTTGATTGAAGAAATAAATGTGATGGAAAGTTAAAAGAAACAAATTATTTTAAATGTTAAAACATGTGATAGTAATTAGAAAACAAAAGAATCATGTGTGAGTGCGAGGTGGTAAGTGGGAATTGACTAAGGTTGTCAATCATAGATAGGTGGACCTGATTAGTCAGATAACTATCCATTCATGCGCACTACAAAAATTTAGTAAACTTCTTCAATTGAAAGAGGAGTTCACTAGCGGCTGTGCCCTCATATCTATTAGGAAGAAAAAAGCATTGGCTGAGGATACATTAACCCAAATTTGTGGAATTTATAGGGCCAGAAGAGTTTTTTTATTTTTAGTATGTTGTCTCGTTTTCGCTGTGAGATAGGACTAGGTCTTCTTCTAGGGCTATAGACCCAGGCCATTGTCAATGTTAAAGATCTACTCCTTGGATTCTTCTTGTTTTGAGACTTTGATTTTTATTAGGCCTAGAGACCTATCAAGGACCCCATCCCAATGTTGGTATTGGTGTGTTGCGGATCTCACATTGATCATGATGGATTATGATTTGGTACTTTACCAGAGTGCATCCAAACTTGGTAGGATAGTGTCCCTAGGCCTAGTAGACCTCCTCCCAAATATTTATTGCATTTAATGTTTGAATGAGTGCCAAAATGGCATGACGACCTAGAGCAGTGACATAGGACATAAGTAGATTTTTTAAGTAGAGAGTGATATATTTGCTAGTGCTAAAGATAGCTTTGTTCCATATGTTCACTTGAGGTCTACACACTAAAATAGTATTCATGCCCTATCCAAGTCACGTCCTCAAGTATTGACGATATGTTAGTGACAGAAAACTTTACTATAGATGTCCGATTCTGGAAACCTATTAACAAATACCTGCATTTGAAAGCTTTCACCACATCTGATAAAGTCACTAGAGAAGCATTGTATCTGATTGACAATTTTAAGATCTACAAAGAGGTAATTGAAGATGCCAAAATATGACCAACACTGCCTCGTCAACCACAAGTGAATCCATAACAAATCGGAGTGTACAAACTCCAACCATGCTGAATGTCAATCAGATGGTTGAAGAAGTTTCAAAAGGATGAACCAAAGCTATCGATAGAATCCATATGTACGACAATCACCAACAACAACAATCATACCAAGTGTCTTGAAGTGGTGTGCGATTGAGAAAAAGTGGAAAATCATGGGATGAATGAGTGTTTGTACAATAGGAACTATGTAGGGGAAAGGCTAGATGGACCGCAAGGGGTCCATCCATTGCCACCACCACCAAAGTACCAAATAGGCCCAATTAAGGTAGCCCAAGGGAAACACAAGTCTCAACCAATGTTGGGGCAACAACATCCTTTACCTGAAGAGAACAAAGCAATCAATAGATATACATAGCTAGTACAAACACTTGCTAACTAGAGAATATTGTCATCATATTCATATTACGAAGAGTAAAGTGATATACATGAGCCTAAGAGAATAACATGTTCTGATGAAGGTCTTCTTTCATGGGTAAGTTCAGATAATGCTACAGAGCCATCATATATTGCACAACCAGTAAAAAATCACTATACAATGGATAAAAACACACTCATATCCATAGAAAACATAAATTACAAATTGAGAGGTTATCCTCCTAGGGCAAGAAAACCAATGGGGACTCAACAAGCATCTCGATCGAAAGGTCCATTTTCTATGAATATGGAGGTGATCATTGGGAAAGGATTTGTCCACATAAGGGTAGCCACATTAGGGTGAACACTAAAAGATTTAAGGGTTCTATGATAGATATGAAATAGATCATGTTCTTCTAGACTACCCCAAACATCTTGAGAACAAGGAGAAAGCGATGAGGAACATCATTAAAATTTTGTCGTGTTCAAGTGGATTTGAAATTGAGCCAACAATTTCTATGTGGGTTGCATTTATACGTCCATTTTAAAAAACTTATACATATAAAATGCTACTATATGTGGTAATCCTGAGTAATCTTTGAATATCCAAATACTTTTCTTCAAAACAAAAGGTATTTTGATCAAAATATTTTTTGATTGAAATATCTTTCGATCAAAAAAAGTACTTATAAAATGAACAATTGTAGATTTTGATCAAAATTGATGACTGCATTCTAAGATCTTGAGATACTACCATTAGGAGAGCTCACTTAGCTACAGTGCCACTATTGATAGGTGGATCACTATTCATGTATAATTTTTCACTTCAATTTTATGAGTACTAAATTTTTTTTACTATGTTATGCCAGATTCGTGTGGCGTAGCAGTTCCTCTCTCACCACAGAGTTTCCTTGTAGGCTATATGCCACTTCGCGGTGTGTAGCTATACTGATCACCCCAAAAAGTGAGTAGAATTTAATATATCTTCCTTTTTTGTGCAAACATATGGATTAAACACCATTTTAAATGAAACGGGAAAAACCCACAACTTTGGGACTGATTTCAATGCCTATGTAGTCCTATTTCCCGTTTGATTTGGAAAAATTTGTTTCATTTTGGAATGGTAAAAATAATATTTGTTGTTCAGTCCTTGTACTACATCAGGAAAAGGGATAGATTCTCAAGAAAATGGTGGTCTTGAGAAGCACCTTTTTCTCATTAAAAGTTTATTTTCATGTTTGTGTTAATAAACACCTCATAAAATCATACATGGACAGGGAAAATTATAAAAACACCAATATATGAATATGAAATGCTATTCATGTTCTCCTATTAAGCTAGCTTTTTTCTTCTCCACAACATTGGATGGGATCTGAATTTCTTCTATAAGTCTTCCACCCATTGGAGTGCATGACCACACAGCTGCATCAACACACTCCTAGCACTTAGGATCAACAATATTGCACCACCAACTCTTTTTCCAACAATCTTCATATTATTTCTAGATTGAGGGATTTCTTTTTTGATGTTTTTGGTGCCCAAGATTCAATAAACACTTACTTATAGCTAGGAGATGAGATGTCCATATCAACATCTAGCTCTACAACTCCTAGCCATATTGGATGTTCTGGATCTACAAGTCTCATAAGAATAAAATCCATTTTTGTTACATTAATTCAAGGCTTAAAAGCTTCTTGCGGCCTTGCACTTTGAGGACCAACATATTGATCATTCAATTCTACATATCCTTGAAGATCATCTCTCTCTTCTTCTATTTGTTGCTGCATTCAATGAATCCTTGTAGTCTTTGGCCAAAATGATATATATTCACCAGTGTGTTTACTGATTGGTTGTTCAAGCTCACTTATTATGTATTTCCAGTAAAGAATAACTGGCTCCATGTATTTTTTAGAATCACTGTCCTTTCCCTTTAAGACAAAATATATTTTCCAAAAGTCAAGACATGTCTTAATCCCTTGAATAAACAACAAACTATCGCTCACACAGTCTTCTATAGGCACCACATCTAGATAGCCTGCTGGGAGTTTTGGGTTCCCTTGAGCATCTCTTTTCCACAACTCAATTCCTAGCTCCCTTTGCATCCAATCAGGTGATTTGGAGTGACTTTTTTACTGCGTTAGTATGGTTTTACCTTGCATATAGAAAGAAAGTTAAAGTGGCTTAGAGTGTCCAACTAGAGCATCCTGTCCATCACACATGTACCCTTTAGCAAGTGATTTGAAGTCATAAACTTGTGTTATCAGGAACGATGCTAGAGCTGAGCTTCTAAATTTTTGTAAATGTTCCATTAAATGTGAAAAACTGAATGTCATTCTTGCTTAAATCTCTTCAAGAACCTACTAAATGCTGCATCTATGTCCTCATGTGTACGACTCACCATTAAAATCCCAAATGCACGGTTTTAAGAATAGCTTTTGCTACTAGCAAGGACAAATTTGCAAACAAATATCAATTCTTATTCTCTCCTACACAATTATCTAGATGTAGAAAAAGATTCTCAGGAAATACAAGAGTGCACATGGTATCCACAGCACATTGAGAGGAGGTTGATTGCAAGTTATCAATCTATTCATAACATCCTTCCATAGACAATGGTGGTGGTGTTGCTAATGCATTCCTCTCATGCTCTTTCATCTTTGTGTCTTGGTGGTTTAGATCTGTTGTTGAGTTCAATGCATTGAACAATGTTACGTTGCTGTGTGGAATACCATCATGGCATAAATCTCCTAGTTCATGGTTTTATGTTCTTTCCCATTTGTGTAAGAATAATGCAAGGGAACCATTTGTAGCATTGGGATATGAAGGCCATAGACCATTCAACAAGAAATGATCATGCATCCCATGACCATGTCCATGTGTTATCATACATGTTAATGATACTTGAAACTGATATGCATTCGCATATTCTTTTGAATTCACTTGCAATCTAGGTATTTTTGAAAATTTTTGGTCCATTTTATCTTGTATAATGCATAAATAATTATTATTTTTCAATTTCAAGAACCTATACTATGTGTAGTACACATTTTATACAACTTTGTTTTTGTACCATGTGAATTCTACATTCATCCTTCAGATGTGCAATCAGCTCAAAATTCTTTGTTGACTCTAGTTGAGACTTTATCCGACTACACACAACACATTTGGAGAGCTCACTTTTCTTTTACAAGATCACATTAGCAAACTCTGTACTCCAAATCCTATTGGATTTAGTGCTAAACATTGGTTTGAGACTCACACTCTCTAGTGTTTTATCGACATCGTGTAAGATGTCTATTTGCTAATACGTATTTAGTATTGCAAGCAAGGTTTCCCAGGTACTCTTCCATAGTTCTACTGTTATATGTCATTTTATCTGATTTTTTGCCTACAAAAGGGCACATCAATGCCCTTCTTATTTGAGTATACATAGATCCTCTGAGTCATAGGGTGCTAATGTACAAGCTTTAAAGGGGCATTTGGGCCGTTCAAGGGCTACTACTTTGGAGCCCTATGGCCCTAGGGCCACAAGGTTTCTCTAATATCATAAGAGATACAGTGATCCTAGTACCATAGGGTGTCCTAGTTACAATTGTAGAACCATTTTGTTGGCACCCTTTGGACCTAGGGCCATAGGGTTGAACATAGATAGGACTCTATGGCCCTAGGTCCATATGGGTGTATTAATATCCATCTTGTATAAATATATGTCGTTCTTTTTACAAAAAATGTCTCAAAAGAGAATGCCAAAGTTGGTTGATGAAACAAGCTCAACACCAAGTCTTGGCATCTAGATTTTCACTTGCCAAATGGTGCAAGTGATGAGAAAGTCCACTTGTTCTTTTAAGATAAAGAGAAATTGCCCTTTAATACTGTGGGAATGTTATGAAGATAAATAAAGATTGTTCATATCTTGAAATGTGCCTTGGAGTAAATATACCCAATGGTGACTCCTACTTGTTGGCGCCTATGGCGTTTTCTCAAAACTTGGTGATGATTGATTATAAAAAGGGTGAAATCCAAAAAAGCAGGGTGGGTGGAGCTTAAAGAGGACACTCCAAGTGAGAACTTCATAGACTTATATATTGAGGGCTCTAAGAAAGTCTCATAGTATTTAGGTAAATTTATCAGTACAAAGAAGAATAAGAAGAAAAAGAATGAAGACATGGATAAAACAAGACAAGCTAAGACTTTCAATGAGACTAAAAATCCCTCTCTTGCAAACAATAGTTGAAATATGGTTGCAAAAACTCTTTTAACTATACCCTTATAGACTCAATAAGTAGGAGATGCTAGTGGACATGCAACCTTAAAAGTTGAACCCCCCCCAATGGCACTGGTCGTGGACTCATTGTCCTTAACTTTGGGCAACTCTATATTACAGCCCAAAGAAAAATATCTTGATAAAGAAGTTGCCAAAACTTCTAAGAGTGGGCTAGCTGGATACATTGAAATTGCCCACTATTTTAAACTTGGTGTAAAATTTACTCAATTGATCCCAATTGAGCAATGCAACCTTTCACTATATAGCCATAAATGCAGACCATTATCACATGTGTTTGTGAAATACCTCTTGAAGCAATTTGCAAGGCCAGTCTCCAATGTAGCAGACCTAATGCCGTATAATCCAATTACAAAAATTCTTTTACAAACACCTGAAGTGCATGGAGACAATCTAGCAACACCACTATTTGATTCTCTCTCATCAACATTCCATTATAGCGGTTAGAGTCTTTTCCACAACAAAATCACTAAGTACGCTTCTAGGAAACAAGTTTAAAACTGCAAAGATAGTGGTAGATGCTCACAAAATGGAGAACATGGAGACAATAATAGCAATGAAGCACCAGCCTTATGTGGAGGTCTTGAATCATGGTTGTAGTCAATGGATTGCATATAATAAACCACCAAAACCCAAGGAAAGAGTTCCTATTGCTCATCCAAGTCGAGCACCCTAACATGTAAGTTCAACTTTCCTATGCTTGTTTCTATTACAAATATGTCTTGAAATAAAGTTACATTTCTTTTCTTTATACTGAAGACCTTTATAAATGTCAAAAAAATCAGGTTCAACCATAAACCATTTTGCAACAAAGAAGCACACATGGTCATGTACAATGATGAAATCTATGACCAATTGAAAAAATCTTAGAGAAGCATCAGGCATAAGATGCGTCTGTGCGACAAAGAATCATAGCAAGATTTATATGCCTAAATATTCTCAAAGATATTGATTTCAAGTGACCACATCAAGAGCTCATCGAAGAGAAGATATTCTTAGTGAAGCAACCACATCATGCGGGCAGTCTGCTCTACCTCACAATACGTGCAACAAACTTAAAGCAGACCAAGGTTTTTGAGCCTCAAATGCTAATGGAGTTTGAAGAGCTAGATCCATCAACAACAACAATTACTTCATGGGAAAATTGAATGTCCCATCATAACATTACAGAGATTAGATATACAAATCTCTCTTCACAAGATGTACTCAATGGTTAAATCTCCTCCTACAAAAAAAAAGGAGAAAGAGTCAATTCATGAGATCACTAGGGGATATGTACAGTGGATCATTTCACAAAAGATGGAACTTCTAATTTGCACTTCATTTTACCATGGACAATCAAGTGTGCTGGAAATTATTTGGAAGGCATTGAGATTCTCTACAATGAGAATAGCTCTACAGTTTGTGTTGGTGTGTGTATCATACATACAACAAAGTCTTACATCCAGTGGTTGGAGTGTTATCCCATTTGATAAAGTAATGGATGGAGTATGTGGGGTATCACATCAACCATCAGAGTTTGTAATTGCTGGCTTAGTCAGATATTGACATGATACATCCCTAGAGAAGGCAATTTTTGGAAAAGATAGAGTAGTACAATGACTCTAGTATCAAAGAGTCACTGTTGGAGCCAATGCACACTCTCTCCATCAACAACAAGGAGTATGATGATGTGACCAAGGCGGAAAGAAATTTGTGCATCCTGTAATCAAATGCATATGTGTCAAAGAAGATGAACAAGCAATAGACATCTTCTCATTAGGCTATGGGACTGAAGAGGTACTACAACAACAGAGAAAGGTGATATCAGCTGCATGAATTAGTAACACTTGGTCATCAAAAATTCCACCTAAATCACCAAAAATACTCCTCACCTTAAATTTGGCCAAAAGTTCTCATAAAACTAAAAAAGCATCAAATTTTTGGAGCAACTGAAAAAAAAAATAACGAACATTGTAATAAAAAAGACTTCAAATTTTTGAACTAAAGTCAATATAGAAAGTTTTGTAAGACAAAAAAGTGAAAATATTCCTTAAAAAATCACACAACATTCCACTAAAAAAATAGTTACATCCTCAAAAGCTTACAATTGAAGACTCAAGGCTTTCAATTACAATCCTTAAAATTTTTCCATCAATTTTTTTATGGTTTGTTGACAAAGATGACCAAACTTCTTCAAAGTGAGACCATAAACAAGGATTTTTATATCGTCCAAGTTTAATTTATTGATACGTAGGTCGCTATTTTTTGTTTTCTTGTTCTTAGTCACCTTGATCACCTCAAGTAGTACTTACTTGTATTTGTATCTTCTCAAACTGCTTTGTATCAAACAATGAACATCAATTGAATACAAATTTACAATACACTTGTATCATAGAATACACGAGCATGAAGATTTTTGTTCATTTGTTGTGTATAAGTATTTTAGGATTCAAGTCTTTTTAATGCTAGAAGACAAGATTACTTCAATCTTGTATTCTAGAATACAAGTTTTAGCACTTCTCTATTTTAGAACACAAGATGGTAACAATTTTGTATTTTAGAATACAAAATTACAACACAAGTGTATTCTAGAATAAAATTTTGTAACTCATGTGTATTCTAGAATACAAGTTTGTAGCACAAGTGTATTTTGGAATACAAGTTTGAAGTAGAAGTATATTTTGGAATACAAGTTTGTAGCACAAGTGTATTCTGGAATACAATTTGTAGCATAGATGCATGTATTCTAGAATACAACTTTGTTGCAATCTTATATTCCAAAACACAACAAGAAGGTTTTTCTCTCTCCAGAGGTCGTATCTAGGTATGTCTTTTCCATCTACATCTCCATCTTCATGTTCTCCATCTCCTTGTTCTCTATGTGACTTTGCTTTACTTTCACGTGTGCACTTTGCATGGTTGATTTTTGCGTTTTCGCGTTCACGCGGGAAGTTTAAAGGCAATTTTTGGGTCCAGAACTTGGATAAGCATATTCAGAATTCCACGAAACTCTCTAGAGGGTGTCCTATGATTCTACCCCCCTTTTGGGGATATTTATTCCCTCAGAATTTTGTTTTGAGCATCACAGAGCAGAAGATAGTTTTCAGCCATACAAAAAAACTTCATCTGTATCTCATAGAAAACATGTATTGGTATGGAGGTTAGAATGACACGTGCATGATGAATTCTAGATACAAAGAGAGCTATGTTTTGTTAATCTTGTGTAGAGAAAGTTTCCATTGGATTTTTGATACATTGGTTGTGTAGATCTTTGTGCACATGTTGCGGATTTATTGTTATATGCATAAGAAGATAGCAAGAAAGCAAATGTGATTCTTCCATTCTTGATGTGCTTTTCAATCTGTGTAGGCTAGATGGTATAAACTAATCTCTTTGGTATTCCTTGGTTAAACAAGTACTTGTTGTAAGAAATTTGTGAGATTATGTGTCTTGCTTGGAGATTGAAGCGTTGAGTGTTTCTCTAGACACTCCGCAAAGAGATAGAGTGAGTACTATTGTAGCACCTATTGTTGTTGAGACACTAGATCAAGGGAGATTTAACTAGCATAATACACTTGATTTTGGTATTATTTTGCTAAGATATAAAGATCTATTGTGCCATAACTAAAGACATACTTTGATTTTTTTGCTTTAAATGTTGAACTCGAGGGAGAGAGCGACAGGTAGACGAGAAGAGAGAGAGACGCCACCATCATATGCAAGTCCCAAAGTGTGTAGAACACACACATGAGATGATGTATATATAGAGGGGACCTGGGTACCATATATAGAGAAGACATATATTGAGTAGCTTCACATATAAGCTCAACACCCCTGCTCAAATAAGGGTCCCTAACTGTGGATGAAAAAACCCTTGGGGGATCAAGGGAAAAACCCACAGCTCTATATACACCCACCGTTATATTATAAACATCATTGAATATACTAATGTTCATGAGGAGCTACATCACTCCTTTTACAATGAATATTTTATGAGGAGCTACATCACTCCTTTTACAATGACTGTTTTATGAGGAGTTACCTTACTCCTATCCTATCAAATAAGTAATGAATACAAAGGTTCAATAAATAGGTGTAAAGGCTATCGATTAGCTCATAATTAGAAGTGTCTCCATGAATCTGCTATGTAGCTTGTTATCACTATCGTATCACCAAACATATCTTCATGTTGTCATCAATATGACATCACCAAATATGTCTTCTTTGATCAATCCTACATAGATCATAGACTCAAAAACATAGTCATGAAAATTATTAGCATCGTTAGTGAAATAATTACGTTCACAATGCCATAAGAGATGGTTCGCGACGCCACTCTTTTGACGACATATAAACGCACGACAACATATGTGGACATAAAGTATGAACATAAAAAGTACAAGATTCATGATACGTGATGCAAATGACATGTGTGTATACTACATAAAACGACATTTATTAACGTAGTGATATCAATGAATAAATCATCATTGTATCAATAAAAATTAATAAATCATCATGGTATCAACGAAAAGCATCATAGAATAATCATTGTATCAACAAAACAACATCATGGTATCATCGAGAATAACCATGGTATCAACGAAACAACATCATGATATCACCAAGAATAATCATTGTATCAATGAAACAACATCATGGCATCACCGAGAATAACCATGGTATCAACGAAACAACATCATAGTATCACCGAGAATAACCATGGTATCAACGAAAATCACCATGGAATCAACAAAATATCATCATGGCATCACCGAGAATAACCATGGTATCAATGAAATATCATCATGGCATCACCGAGAATAACCATGGTATCAATGAAATATCGTCATGGTATCAATGAAAATCACCATGACCAAAGTACTAACAAAACATCATCATGGCTTTATGTACCATGGCATTAGAGACAGTCACCATCATGGCTTTATGTACCATGGCATTAGAGATGCGTAGAAATTTTTTGAAATAGGAATCACCATTATGGGTTTACGTACTATGGCATCAGAGACGCTTTCAATGAATAAAAACATTGAAATAGTAATAATCATCATGGATTTACGTACCATGGCATCACAGTATTTGCCATGGCATTAGAGACACTGAGAAAAACTTTGAAATAGAAACCATTATGGCTTTACGTACCATGGCATTAGAGACACTAGTTTTGTGCAAAATCTACAAAACCTCAAGACAATGATTAGTCAGCAGATAATGGCTTGGTAAAAAGCTCCAACAATCTCTACATTAATGATTCGTATGAAAACCATCACGCACGTTAGTATACCATCATAAAATGGTCACCAAATTATGTGAAGTAATTTATGACAAATTGTGACAAGATCAATAGCATGCATCAAGAATCAAAGCCATGGAGGAGAAAATAAGACATAACACATAATATGTCATTGCAGGTCTTGGTGAACCTTGCCAGTCTACGTTGATAATCATGCACATGAAGACCATCATACACATTAGTTTACGATCACATAAAATGATCATAAAATTACATGAAATATTTTATGACATATTGCAGCAAGAGAGACCATGCGAGGCTGAATTAAAAGGAAGGGCCGGAGTTGTCTGCACCTCAGTCCAGGACTACAACCCCACCCTAGACTATCACCACTTAAATTGAGTCCTACCTGCATAACTTCAACCAAGTGTACCTACCCGTTATTGTCTTCACACGCCAAGTGTAGAGCATGATCAAAATGATGCAATATTGCCAAACTGTGAATAACTTAGCTGGCTGAGACATGTAGACACCGTCAGCGTGCATGACTTCTTAGATTTTATGAGCATCCAAAAACAACGTTGGCTATTTTGAGAATTGGCCGGCATCACTCAAAATAATGACATGTTGAACCATGCGATACAAGGCGATACATCCAAAAGCAACGCTGGCTATTTTCAGCATTGTCCAACATCACTCAAAATAACGAGATTTTGAACCATGCACTAGAGGGCGTGGACAAAGGCAATGCACTACATGGCGAAAAGCAGACAGCGTCAGGACTGCTTTATAAATCAAGGCATCAACGACTGACCTGCAGGTGTTGCTCCTCCTGTACAACATGCCGCCACCCTTGTGCAGCCTTTCTGATTGCCCTCTTTCCATTGCTTGTAGTTTCGCTTAGTTTTGCAGTGGTTTTTGACAAAGTGGACAACCCATGGATATCAGAACTCGACTACCTGTGTCAACTCGGCTTTTATTTGTTTTCATCATTGAGACGAGAGGCTTCTTGCTACACTCTGGCTGCAGCTTGCTTGTTTCAGCATTGACACGAGGCTTCTCTCTACATATGAGCGACTGTAGCTTGCTTTGCAGCCTCTCTTCTAGCTAGGAAGAGTTGCTACTGCCATGCTTGCTAGAAAGATAAACTGAACCTCTGAGAAGGTGTGTTCTAGTAGTTTGTAGCATGCAATAAGCACACCATATTCTAGCAGTTTTGTTGCTACGCATCACACAAACCCGCGAGTTCTGCTAAATTTAGGGAAATCGCAGCATACGCTATTCATGTACCCACATCAAAGTAGCTTTATGTTTCCTTAAAATAGCATCAAAATAATAATAATAGCGATGCTGCAATCGTTATACACAAGCAATTGGGGCCAACAGTATGTCGTCGTCGCTGTAGTGAGGCGACCTTTGCCATCGCTAGGTATTGCTGCTATTGCTTCTGCAAGTTTCTTCATTAAAAAAATGCTCTTCATGCCCACTGTGACAACCTATACATAGATATACGCAACTACGAGACCATGCAGAAATACTCTATGCTCATCAACACCTAGTGTTCATCCTTAGGATGCCATGCTTATTAATTAAATAAAAAAAAGTATGTACTACAGTCAAATACAAACAAAAGAATGTTGAATCGAGCAAATAATAGGACTTATCTCTGCGGCCCAGATTGGATTTGAATTATAGGAGTGCTTTTATGAATCAGGTTGAGAAAAGCTCACCAGATGAGAAAAGCTCTGATACCATGTTGAACTCGAGGGAGAGAGCGACAGGTAGACGAGAAGAGAGAGAGATGACACCATCATATGCAAGCCCCAAAGTGTGTAGAACACACACATGAGATGGTGTATATATAGAGGGGACCTGGGTGCCATATATAGAGAAGCCATATATTGAGTAGCTTCACATATAAGATCAACATTAAATACACATAAAATCTTAATTTTCTACTTAAGAAAGCCTTGAAACATGAGGGATTTTTTAATCTTATTTGTTTGATTTTTTTGCAAAGCTAATATCCTTCTTGTTGTTTTTAAGAGTATATTTTGGATTTGGCGTGCTTGATAGAAATACTTTATGGTTCTTTTGTCAAAGTTTGCAGCTTCTTCTTTGTAAAGCCTTCTCCTTCTAGTGATGCTCATGTTTTTAAGAAGCAAAGAAGAGGTCAATTATCTAGTCTTGCTAATCAATCTTCATCTTCTCTAATTGATTTAGGTCGTACAAGTTCACTCACTCCCTCATGTAGTAAACTTTCTCCCATCATTCCTCACTTTCAAGCACTTAGGATGCCTGTGTCAATTGTTGGAGCAAGTTCTAGAAGACAATTGCTTCCACCTCCATTTTCTTTTGAAAGTGGTGCTCCTCGATGACATTTGTTAACTGCTCGTCAATTTCTAGAACAAGCTCAAGGTATTGACGAGACTTTACCGATGGTGCCTTTACAAAGAGTCATTGTTCCCCTTAGAGGTATGCTTGCTACCTCTCATAAACAAAAAAAAAAGCATCAGCTCATGATGTTCAAATCCTTTGGGAGCAGGCACGACACAAGAAGCCTGAAGGTCATGCTTGGTCAATTCGAGAAGGTGTTTTTGGGAACAATCAAACAATGATTGAAGCTCTTATTTGTTTATGTCGTTGATGATAAAGGTCTCAACAATGAGGAAAGCATTTTCAAAGTGGTAGGTTATCTTGTTAATGTCAGAGAAAATACCTCGCACAATGTATTATATTGTCTTCTAGGAGGAAAAGGAAACAAATTATGAATGACAAAGAGAAGAAATATGCTTTCAAACTTGATGCATAATTTTAGTTTTTAGTTTTGTTTATGAAACTTTGTTGTAAAAGTAGAGATAATATTGTTACTTAACTTTTTGAAAAAACTTAGATGCAAAATTTGGGGTTTGTAAATTATAAGCATGTGTTTTATTTACATTTTTCATCACAATAGTGAAATGACGAAGTTTATGTTTTGTTATTTGGTCAAAAATTGATGTGATTATAGAAATGTAATTTTTCTAAGTTAAACATGTGATTGTAAGTCTGTAAATTCTCCATTGTTTTCAAGATCATTCATTGTTAAATGAAGCCTGATGTAGAAATTTTAAGATTTATTAGCCACAAAATTTTTAAAAAAAAACTTGTGAGCTTAAATGCTCATTTTTAAGTTTTTTGGACTATTTTTGGGTTTTTTTGTGGCAATCAAAACTACACCTCATGCCCTGTTGTAATTTTGGATGATCGAGTGTTTAGTGATCAAATGACACAATTGAAAACTCTTTTTCACTCCATAGTGGAAGAAGACCTTGAACTTAGAGCATATGTGGATACCACATATTCTCACCTTCTAACTTTAAGAAATTCTATAGGAAATACATAGGGCTAGCCACCCATGATATTACATAGCTGATATCTAGATTGATGTTTTTATCATTTTATTTCCTTAGTGTGAAGAACCATTAGATGCAAGTGCTGATGCCATTCTAGAAATTCTATAGGGAACACATAAAGCTAGCCACCCATGAAATTACATAATTGATATTTAGATTATTGTTTTTATCATTTTATTTTACTTGTCTCATCTCAAATCCACCCATGATGTTCAAAACATTGATGTTTGGTTTGTTACATTTCTCAATTAATTTTCTTAGAAAAATTGTGAACTTGTGAGTTTGAGTTTTTTCACAATAAATGAACGAGACTTAAGTATATGATATTATATGGACACATTGTGGAAAATAGCATTCTATGTATATATAGTCATAAGATATATTATGTAATAATTTAAAGTTAAGTGATTATATGAGTTTTGGGTAGAACACCCCCAGGGCGGTAACTTTTTAGAATGTGTATGCTATCACGTGAGTTAACCGGAGAGGATTATTAAAAGATCAAAATGTATCAAAATGTATACATACAGAGGGGGGTGGGGGTTTTCTAAATAGGCACGTAGTGTAAATACAGTATGTATCTTGAGGTATTATTAATAACCTCTTGAGCTTTTTATAAGTGACCGCCCCGGGAGAACACCCTATGACTTGATGATCATAGAGTTATATGTACACATGGCCACCCTATGGTCCTAGGGCCATAGAATCCCCCAAAAGCATTTGGGCTATCCTAAAATCTTACGAACATAGGGTGATTTCAAAGAGTCTTTAAAAGGATAGGTACAAATTTGGGCTACTCTACAGCCGCAGGACCATAGGGTAACAATATAGAATCTCGAGAAGTAAATATAAGCTACCCAAGATCATTTGGGATACCCTAAGGCATTAAGGCCATAGGGTGTTGACATAAAATCTCCCCATGGGCACTTAAACCACCCCATGGGTGCAAATCAATTAGCTCTCTATGGACACATCTAATACAATATCACATGACACCCTCTGGCATACGGGCCATAGGGTGGTTATTCTAGGTCATCTAGAGACTCTTCAAGTGTCTCAAAAACATTTTCTTTGGCCTTACTATCTTGTTGAAGATCTTAGGGTCATACTGTATGGATTCCAAGCCAGAACTATAGAAGAAGCAGATGAATATATATTGAAAAACAACCTTCCCCTCCCCAAAGTTCAGATTTACTAGAGATGGAAAGCACACCAAAAAGGAGAAGTATTGGTTGACGCGGTGGTTGAAGTTCAAGAATAACAATGAAAGGAAAGAAAATCAAGGAAGACATTTCCAAAGGGAAACGAAAAATTGGAAACCAATCATAAAAATTTGATTGAAGAATTTAACATAGATGACCACTTGGAGAGGCTAATGATTCAATATAAATGCCAACATGCAATGTTCAAGCTAAAGACCCAAGATGTTCAAGATGCAAGAGAGAAATGTGCAGATCTCCGCCAAGAAATCAAATGATTAGTGTCCCAAGTGAGCAGTTGCAAAAAGACAAACACACCTCATTGATGAAGTGGCCAAAAATAAGAAAGACGCATAGCTGTATTATGAAGCCTTGGAAAAGGAAAATTTATGCGCATACAAAGGAAAAAATCAAGAATCAAGAATTAGGAGAGGATATGGAAGAAGAGCAAGCCAAAGACACAAACCTTTGCATGTCATAGGATTCATTCAAGAGCACCCTCTCAACCCTCTTGAAAAATCAAGATAAAACCCATCTATCTCCTAGCAAGAATCCAAATCAATTGAGGAGGAGATTCTAGACTTGAAAGAAAATATGGAGAGAGACAAGTTTTAAACACAGACACTAATGTTAGATATACAAGAATTGACTAGGAAAAAAAACCACTAGCTCAAGGAGCTGCAAGATCAATTGGAACAAACAAGTGCTGATTTGGTAGCACAACAAGAAGCAAATTGAAGTAAAGAAGTGAGGCCACAAACTGGATCCTAAATCCTCCAAAATTATCCACCATGGACACCTTCGCTTAACCACCCAAATAACCACAACACACTGATATGTCCGATTGCCAACCACATCCACAATGGCAAGATAATGTGTAGTATGAGCTCAAGGTTCTTGAGCCCTCTGCTCTCTTAGTGATCAAATCAGGTGAACAACTCAAGAATTTTGGTCATGAGATGCTAGCCATGCCTCTTCTCAAGCAAGAGCCCATTCTTTGGAAGAGAAAATTATTACCTACTATGGAACTCAATCCACAAGGCAATTTTGAGGAGGTGCCAATTACAGGAGAGCAGGCCACGCTAATTTTGGAAAGTCAACCACATGGAGACAAAGATGGTTTTCAAAGCCTCCAGCAGATGAAAAAACATACACAAACACTCCTCAACACCTAAGGATTGACCCAACATATTGCCCAATTCCTAGAAGAAAATCCCGGGAGAAATTTGTGACTTGGCAAAATCGCAAACCATGACTAGATTATCCAACACTTGGGGAGCCACCTCACAATCATCCACCAGCTGAAAATTATATAAATCACACACTCAATCCAACCATCGACCTCTTGAGAGATGTCCCAGATTTCATGTGTCAAATGACTTGAAAAATTACTAGGATGATCCTCACATGCATAGATGCATTCAATGATGTGGAGAAACCAGATCACCCTTGGCAAGTATTTCTAGAGGGAACAAGAGGAATCGTCTGAAATATGAAGACAAAAGTGCCCAACATCAACGTCATAATGGGCATGTATGGCCGCATCATGTTCTTGCCTTCACACTACATGTAGACTTTCAAAAAGGCCTTTTTCACTAAACTTTTTGAACCAAATTCAACAATCTTCCCTCCGCTCACAAAAGATCGCCAAGAAATGCATGTTGCTTACCAAAGCACTCTGCTCAACAATCCCTTCAAACAACTTTCATCTAAGACACAATATCATGGCACGAGTAGCAAAATTC
Source organism: Adiantum capillus-veneris (assembly GCF_014529385.1). Taxonomy (NCBI): domain Eukaryota; kingdom Viridiplantae; phylum Streptophyta; class Polypodiopsida; order Polypodiales; family Pteridaceae; genus Adiantum; species Adiantum capillus-veneris. The sequence continues at coordinate 79,479,387 of NC_140944.1, forward strand.
AAATAGAGTCCTCCAAGCAATAAAAAAACACAGATTCGACTATTGAAGAGTCACCATGGTTGCACAAGGATGTGCATGAAATAGGAAGGGAGATGTGTTTGGAGGAAAACAGGAGAAGTGCAAACAAGGAATATGGTGACATGTAACAACCCCTATACTCTATCCTTTTTTTAGGTTTTGGAGAAAACCTTGTAATCATAGAGTGATGAATCAAGAAATGTAGTCAAACAATTCTTTAGTCCTTGTATTTTTCTATAAAACCCACAAAGCCTTGAAACTGTTTGATGACTGTGGAAAAGGGTCCCAAGACTTTTTGCCAAAACCCTTAGTTTTTGAAGTGACATTATCATTATCTTTAGAGAGTTTTTAGACGTCAACTGAGAGCTGCACTTCTGCTACAATTTGTAATCAGCCTTTGTCCTTGTCTCGTAATCAAAACTCGATTCCAAATATCACATTGTTCTCCTTGTCTCTTTCTCTTTAATCTAAGTGTAATCATTCTCAATTTTGTTGTGGTTTTTGAAGTCTTGTCTATGAGCTAAATGTGTTGATTTGAGGGATCAAATGTTATTTTTTGATGTTTTAACCTTGGAAGAGTGTTTCTAAGCCTGAAGGGAACCTTTCCATGTAGTTGTCCTTTAGTTTTCTATACATTTTTTGGGATGGATCGTGATTTTTCTACCTTCCAAGATGACATCAAAACTTGGTATGATTATGGCTTTAGGTGTTGTGACACCCCTAATTAAGTTTTGTTGCATTCCAAATCTGTCTGGATGCCAAAAAAAGTGTGATGATCTAGAGTAGTGAGACTGGACATATATTGATTTTTTGACTAGGAAGTAATTGATTTTTTATTGTAGATGCATGAACATCTCTTTAGGTTCACTTCTCTGATATTGACAACTTCATTGAGTCTCCTCACCATCCCTGAGCCGATTCCCTGTATATTTATATTATGTTAGTGCCAGACAAACTATGATATAGTTGTCCATCACGGTGACCCGCTAACACATCTCTAAATTTCTTAACATACATTTCCATAAGTGCATGCAGGGTAGATGTGATAGCTATAAATTTCTCAACATACATGGTATCTAGATGTGAATAATTTTCACATTCTATATAGTCCACATATGTTAGCACATCTTTCACATGGGAGATATTAAGTTTATTTCACTACAGCAATGAGCCTACCATTTTCTATTAGCATTGCAATTATGGTCATCTATATGCAGGTTTTGATATGTTTTTTCTAAATGCATGAACATCAGGTGTTATGGGATCTATTCTTGAGAAAACGATGGTTTGGAGCTTTTCAATCATTTTACACTAGCACCAATAGAGGTCATGAGTTGATTTGGGTGCTTGTAGAAAAGTTGATTAAACTCTACATAGTTTATTCAATCCCCTTTTTTGATTCTCAAAGTGAAACAAGATTGATGTTGTTGATTACTTAGCAATGTTGCAAGGAATTATGCTCATGGTTGGGCCAGTCATTTTAGAGAACTATCTATTCCCAGGGAGAAAGAGTGGCATCATATATCCAAAGAGGATCGACATATTACGAGTATCATTCTTGTGCTAAGGAGAAATAATTAAAAGTTTATGTCTAGTTACAGCTTGCTTACCGCGAGGAGAAACATGTTGCGACTACTTTTAGTTCCTTCATGTTTTGGTTAGGTTCTCAACCTTGATCATTAGTTATGGTGGGGATGATTATTGATGAGGAATGATAACAAGTCAACGTGGGGACCGATAAATGGGTAGTCCGTATCTGGTAAAGACGTTTTCAAATAAAAATTGTACTATCGTGTGTCCCCACGTTTTGTTTTGTAATGGGTACCGATAAACGTGGGGACCGATAATAATGGGTCGTTTTGTTTTGTAAATACTCCACAATGCCAATTGTTTGAGGACTGATCGAATGGACGCCCACTTGGTCGAACACGTAGCCAAATACCACACTTGTAGTCTACTATATTCCCAAGCTAGTGTAGTGATACTCTCTGTAAATCCCAATTCCAAAGTAGTAGTCATATCCTTGAGTTGTAATGATGTCATGATAATTGTAAAGGTCCATGTGAACCTGCCACTGGCCGTTTAGAATTCCCTAGGTAAAAATGTCAATAACTTTAATGTGAAAAGAAGGCTTATTTTTGGAGGAAAGAAGGAGCTCTCAAAATGTACGCTCAAGCGACTATGAATCTCCAACTTGTAATCATCGCAGCTAAGGATTGGATAATCTGTTTTCAATTTCAAAACTTGCATTGTGTTCCTCTATCTTTGCTCTTCCATTTAAGTGTAAGCATTTTCAGTTTTGATGTGGTTCACAACTATGTGTATGTGAGTCTTAATTGTAGATTTGAGTGCTTAAATCATTGTTTATAGTCTTTTTGACCATAAAAGAGTGTTCTTAGACCATAGGGTGACTATTCTGGATAGTTTACTTGCAATTTTGAGGACCTTTTTCATGATGGATCGTGATTTTGGGTCCTCGTTGGATTGCGGCCATACTTGGTAGGATAGTGCCCCTAGGAGTCCTAGACCTCCTCCTAAAGTTGTGTTGCATTTCAATTCTTTTTGAGTGCTGAAATGGAGTGATGACCTTGACTTGTAAGAAAGGACATAGGAAAATTTCCCTGATAATTGAGTGTTGGCTTGCTTGTAGAGTTGTTGTGTTTGCATGTTAAGGTTCACTTCTTGAGATTGACGATCTCAAAGAGTCTCCTTGCCCCATATGAGTCACTTCCCTAACTATTGACATTATGTTAGTGCCTGAAAGCTATGCTGCGACGTCCATCATGGCGACCCGCTAACATTAGCGCTACTGTTGGGATACAATCCTTAGATGGTGAGTGACCTAGTGCGTATTTAGAGCATTCTTTTTTGAAGATTTCAATCTCCATTCCATTTACACTTTAGCAGTGTTGCAGCTAGACATGAGGTTTACTGCTTGATAGAGTCTAGAAGTCAGGACTTGCTAGATCTATTCTTGAGAAGTAAAGGGGGTTGTGACTGAGATAGCCAAAAGCATTTTATTCTTTGATTTTCTCTATGCTTTCAGAATGATGTACTATTTTTTGTAACTACTTTATTTTGTACCGTTGGTGCAGCCAAATTTGGTATAAGCTAGGAGATGGTCTATGCCAGGCAAAGGAAGCAGGATAGTGCATTGTAGAAGGCCAGGGCAGGTGCCAAGGCTCTGGGTAGCCAAAGGATAGTGGAAGTGTATGTCTAAAGCGTCTTTTTAGGCCAAGGAGGCTCAAGAGGGCTCAGTTGGGGTAGCAGATGAAGGGGTCCAAAGTGATCTATCCGTGTCCAAAAATGTAGTGTTCAATGTGCTCTAGAATCCGGTCCAGATGGCTCGTCAAACGGAGCCCCTGTACTCAAGATATTGCAGTTCAAAGTTAGAGTGTGTAGCAGATCCCTGACGGACAGGGCAGCTGGGGATAGGTGACCCAGGCAGGTGGCAGTGGATACATGTGTAGTGCTCGAGTTACAAGCATGTTTGTCTTCTCCGATTGCGAATTGCAGCTCTCGTTAGCAAGTTAAGACCATCAGAAGATTTCCTGAGGGCCAGTTAAGCGCCCACTTGCCCACATCGGACGATGTGCCATCTCGCATTTTTTTGGCCTCGCCAAGGTTCTGGGTGATAGTGGGCACCATGTTGAGTTAACACAAATCAACGGTTTGTTCATTAGATGTTCGGTAGGTGAGATACAGCAAGATGAAGTTGGGGGCATTTGACAATGAAAGGCATGTAGATGATTTTCCCGTTTTTTGGCGTCCTCAAATAGCGAGCTCAGAAGGATTGGAAAGCGGTGAGATTTTCCCGGCCCGGGAACAACACGGTGGGAATCCGGTGGAGCTTTACAGCTTGGAAATCCGAACCCAGACCGGGATATGGTAGGCAAAGCAAGTAGGGGAAAGAAGGTGAGAGTTGGAATATTTGGTTTTTGGAAAAAAAGGACTTAGAGCTTTAAGTTCTTGGGGGCAGTATACTCGAGGGCGCCACGTGCCAAGGGAAAATCGCACATGAGCATTTGATGCACACGAAGCGAGAGCATATCAACTAGGCCGTGAGCCCTCATTAGAACACAAACAGGGAAAGAGACGGGAGCTCCCTCACCCCGTGAGCGCGTGGCTATGGAGGTCGGCACCGTGGCCGCTTGCGGCTCTACGCAATGGCGCATGCGGTGGTTTTGAGTGAGGTGGCTGGTGGAGGTGCCATCCACCGGTGGCACGCTGGAGAAGGGGGCAGCCCTAGTGGATGACGTGGCAGGCCCGGTTAGGGATTGGTCCCACGACCCAGTTGGGCCCCAAATTTTTGAGATAGAGAGGGAGGGAAATAGCGATATCTCTATTGCCTCCCCCTTGCATGAAAGGGGAGAGTCCCACAGCAGAGGCAACAAGAGCCAGGGAGGGCTGTCCCCCGGGTAGTGAGGAGGGGAGAGAGAGAAGGAGCCCGGAGGCCGCCAGAGTGTACAAAGCAAAAAGCAAGGGCCGGACAGAGGAGGCGAAAGCTAGACCAAAGAGGAGCAGAGGGAGAGAGAAATAGAGGAAGAAGTGGAGGAGGAGTCGGATAGAGGAAAAAAGAGTCAAAGTTAGGCCATAGAGCAGTGAGGTAAAAAACTGAAGATAAAGATAAAAAATAAAAAATGCCTAGGGGGCAATAGCAACATCGCTAATGTCCCCTCCCAAGTGCAAAAGAGAGGAGAAGGGAGCAGATGGAGTAAAGAGGTTTCCCCCCTCCAAAAATGCCAAATCAAGATGTCAGATGGACCAATGAAAATGCAACTACCAAAATTAAAGGCCTCCCCGATAAAAGTCAAAATTGGATCAAATTAGGGGGTTTTTTTCCTGGCTTTTTTTGGGTGTCGTTTGAAGCCTGCAAAGTGGAGATCTCTAACAAGCTAGCCCCTTTGTAACTTTTTCTTGAAAATGGCCATGGTTATGGTAGTGCAAGCCAGTGTACATGCTTTTTAAAGTGCAATCGAGTCACTGTTCCCACTTCTTGCTGTTGTTTCCCCTTCCCCCCTTCTCTTCTCCTGCTTTCATGTTTCCCCTCGGTGCCGGATGTGTGGATGTGTGTGCCCCCCCGAAATGACGGTGTTTTGTGTGAGATAGTGAGATTTAGTGTCTGTGAGCATGTGTAAGGGTGGAGATAGGCCGTGGCAGTAGGTGTGCCTTGTGTGGTGGATTTGTGGAGTGTGTGAGTAGTGGAAATTGGGCAAGCAATGGTCTACTAGTGTAAAGTGTTTCTATGAAGGTGTTTTCTGAGAGGATAGGGGTGTGGATACCCTGAACTATAGAGAGGCCCTTGTGTTTGTGCCGAGCGTGTTCCCCCATTCCCTCTCTCCATCTTCTGGTGCCCCCACTGAGGAGCACGCTCATTGCTCCCAGTTAAACAAAAAGAAGCAATTTTTTGCATTGGAAGTCATGGCAGCTAGAAGCTATGGACCGATTTTCATAGGTGAGGAGAATCCTGACGAGTGGATGTCGGATTTTGAGTTGTATATGCTATCGTTGCGTATGCCGAATGAGGATAGCAAAATGCAGACTTTTCCTTTGGTGATGCATGGTAAAGCTAAAGCATGGTATAAAGCATTGGAAGGCGAGCCAAGTAGGCATGGCCGGCTCTACGGGCAAGGTTTCTTCACGACTTTTGCAAGGAGGCGTCCCGAGTCGAGATGGATGCGAAGCTGAAGGCGCTCAAGAAAGATGTAAGTGAAGAACTCAATCTGTTTTTGGGTAATTTTGAAGAGTGTTGGGCAAAACTAGTGACAGCCATGCAATTGGCTAATGGAGACTACTTCAAGCTAGATAAGTTCATGGCGTGTCTGCATCCCAAGGTGAGAGAGAAAGTCAATTTCGAGAGCCCAGAGAATTACAATGGTGCGGTAGTGATTGCCTGATCAAAGAGCACAAAGATAAAGAAGAAGATAGAGTAGGGTGTGTCAGGCTATTAGACGATGGCCCATGTTCAACCGCAGAGTCCAACAGAGGCTATGCATGAGGAAATCATAGAAACCAAGGTGTAGCTATTGTGCCACAAAATTGGGTGCACACAGTGCAAGATTTGTCCGCGAAAATGTAGGAGTTGCGGCTCAGTGTGATGGATAGAGGACAACCAAGAGGAGCAAGGGGCAGGGCAAGGCCACTGCCTGGTAGGTGTTACAATTGTGGAGAAGAGGGGCACTATGCACCCGATCACCTTCAGCCACAGAGAGAAAGAGGAGGCATCTCCCCGCTTTTTGGTAGAGTTCGAGGTCAAGGGAAACCAATGGTCCAAGAGAGCAAGCGGTGGAAAATCATGTGCAGCCAGCTCCACCAAATGGAGATGAAGTCCCAAGAGTGAATATTAACAAAGTGGATAAGCAAGATTTGGAGGTTTTGGTCAATAAGAGAGCGAGGGAGTTGAGAAAGAGACAAAAACATAGCGGGAAGACCGAGCTCGCAAAGGCAAAGAGAAGGTGTATGAAGTTAGAGAGAAAGCCGAGCCTAGCAAAAGAAGGAGCATTGCAAAATCAAACAAGCAATTTTCCAGCTAGGGCATGGCTATCCCGAGTACAATCTGGTGAGTGATGTGCAAAATCAAAAGGCAAACATTACTTTTGGTCAATTGTTAGCTTTAAATCCAAAGTTAAGGAGGCATTGGTCTACAAGTGTTAACACGAGGCTACCAAGAGCTAAGGGAAACGTGCAAGTGGTGCAAAACATGGCTTTGAGGCTAGGTAGCCCCACTGATGTTCTTTCATTGGTGGATGCAATTATAGAAAAGAGGATGCAGGTACAAGCCTACATAGACGGTGGAGCACAGGTTTGTGTCATGACGGAAGCAGCCATGAAAGAGATAGGAGTCAAGGCAGTAGTCAAGTCGAATGTGCGCATGAGGATGGCCAACCATACTAAAGCCATATGTTTGGGTGTGGCTTAGGATGTAAAGGTCAAGGTGATGGGCATAGAGTGCCTGATAGATTTTTTCATGATGAAAGCAAGGGATAATGCTTATCCAATCATCTTTGGTAGGCCATGGCTTTTTACGATAGGAGCAAAGTAAGATTGGGAGAGCAAAGTGTTCACCTTGCCTGACAAAGAGAGAGGAAGGCAAGTTGTGCTTTGATTTGAAGACCAAGGAGAGGAGTTCTCATCCTATGGCAGTTAAAGATGAGGGCGACACGACGAGCTACGAGTATGAGACAGAGACGGTCTATGATGAAGGATATACTTGCACAGAGGAAGAGGAGAGTGAGGTCGACATGCTAAAGATAGATGCAGACTTATTTGGGGTCACCATAGATTACTCCCCACCTAAAGAAGAAGGTATGCAGCCTCAAGCTCATGGTTTAAGCATAGAGAAAGTTTCAAGCATGTTGAGTGAGGACTTAACCAAAGGTGAAAAAGAAGGTTATGTTCAACTGTGTGGGTCATATCCCAATCTATTTGCGACGGAGTACAAGCATTTGCGCTGTGCAAAAGGGGTAGAGCACAAGATTTTTCTTATGGAGGGACATAGGCCTAAAGCACCTAAGCTGAGAAGACTAGGGGAAATTGAAAAGGAGGCTCTTTGGCAGGAGATCAATAAGTTGCTGGAAGAAAGCATCATATTCCCTATGAAAGAATCAGTGGGTCTCTCCAATGGTCATAACCCCTAAGAAGAATAGAAAATGGAGAGTGTGTGTTGACAAGAAGCGACTGAATGCCGCGACCAAGAGGAATCACTATCCATTGCCGTTTCAAGACGAAATCCTAAACCAGGTGGTTGGTCATGAGAGATACTCGATTATGGATGGCTTTTCAGGGTATTTTCAGATAGGGATTGCGCTCGAAGACCAGTTGAAGACCACATTCATATCTCCATGGGGTTGTTTTGCTTACCGCAGGATGCCGTTTGTGTTGATGAATGCATATGCCACCTTCCAAGATTGGATGAATAGGGTACTTGATCCATACTTGGGGCGATTTATTAGGGTCTTCATGGATGATATAGGCTACTACAGTTCAAGATTGGAGCACCTATCAAAGCTACAATTATGCTTTCAAAGGCTAGCACAGCCTCGAGCGCAGCTGTTGGGTCATGTGGTGTCGCAAAAAGATAAAGAGGCCGATCCCAAAAAGGTAAAGGAATTCGTGTTGATGGAGACACCATCAGATGCTCAAGGTTTGGCTTCGTTTGTTCATAAGCTGAAGTATTTATCATGTTTCTTTTGGATGTTGTCGCAATATGTGCATCCTCTTCAAAAGAGGGCTCAAAAGGTGCATGGTTATGAATGGGATGGAGAAGCTCAGGAGACTTTTGATAGGGTCAAAGAGATTTTGTGTCATTTTCCAGCGATATGTCCTCCCAGTTGAGAGGATGACTTCTATGTGTCTACAACGGTGGGCACATTTGCTATTGGAGCGGTTCTACTGCAAAAGGTATGGAGGAGCTACAAGTTGATATACTTCGAGAGCAGGGTGATTAGCCCAGGAGAGGCTACCTACATCGAGGCAGAGCAATGGGTGATGGCTTTGGTCTTCCCTTGCAGGAACTTCAAGGTGCATTTGATTGTGCGCAAGTTTTTTATGTTCACAGCTAATAATCTCTTGCGAGAGGTAGTACTACATTTGAAGCCAGTAAGGAGGATCATGAAGTGGGTGTTGGAGATGCAATAGTTTGAATTCGAGTTCAAGGTAGATCACACGAGTCGGTCTCACTTGGTGGACATTCTTTTCAGCAAAGCCGTCGATTTGCCGGCCTATCCAAGAGTGGTACGAGATGAAGCTAAGGAGGAGCCAGATTTGGAGAATTCTTTTACGATGTGGTTCGATGGAGCATATCAAAGGGTAATACAGAAGGCAGGAGGAGGTGTGGTGATACACGACCCACACGACAAAGCTATATTTTTGAAGGCGTATGATCTGGAGGATGTCCATACCAATAATGAGGCCAAGTATCTCACTCTACATTTGGGTTTAAATCAATGTATAGAATTGGGCATTTTAATGTTCGTGGTGAAGGGAGATATGCTACTAGTCATCAAGCAACTGTTAGGCTAATGGCAGGTAAAGCGCGATTCTTTGAAGCATTGGTTCTTGTCCATCAAGAAGATGCTAAAATATTTTAAAGAGGTCCAATTCAAGCATGTGAGAAGAGAGCAGAACGAAGAGGCGGATCAGTTAGCTAGCAGCAAAGTGCAGGTACATGTTGCAGGTTTATATGTGGCCCCAACCACTTATGCAGGGAGGGAGACTCTAAAGGAGATTGAAGGTTTTTTGGGTATAGGGCAATGTTCAGAGGTTTGTCTAAGTTAAAAAAGAGAAGAGTGGTGCAAAAGGCCCGAAAATTCACACTGGTAGGTGAAGATCTTATAAACTATGGGCATGACGGAGTGCTTAGAAGGGTGTTGTACAAAGAAGAGATAGGAATGGTGTTGGAGCAATGCCACGAAGAGAGTGGGCACCAAGGCAAAGATGAGGTTCTATTTGAGTGCTTAGAGTTGGATTTTGGTGGCCTTCCATTGTGAAGGACGTGCATTGCTGGTGCAAAACGTGCCACACGTGTCAAACTATAGGTGAAAGACGACTTGTAGCAGAGTCACGGGGTGCCATCATCGCACAAAGTGCTTTCAAGAAGTGGGGTCTGGATGCTATAGGCCCTCTTCTAAAGTCTACAAGCATTAAGAAGTACGAGGTGGTAGCCATTGACTACCTTCCAAGGTGGGTCGAGGCCAAAGTAGTGAAAGAAGTAAATGCTAGTGTGGTGGCTTAGTTTGTGTTTGATAACATATGTTGCCTTTTTGGTGTTCCATGGGTGTTAGTTTCTAATAGGTGTAAGGGGTTTAGAAGCAAGCTCATAAGTGCATTCGTGGAAAAGTTAAATATTCAGCATCAGTTTTCCTCGCCCTATCACCCCCCAATGCAATGGTCTAGTCGAGAGTGCTAATGGTCAAATCGTCAAGATGTTAACAAAGTATGTGTATAAGTAGGAAGCTGAGTGGGAAGAAAATCTAGAGAAGTGTCTGTGGGCGTATAGAACATTCTATAAAGTAGCTACAAGCTTCACTCCATTGGAGCTAGTATATGGTAAAAAGGGGGTGTTGCCGGTGAGTGCACATATAGGTGCTTCGAAGGGTATGTGGCATGTCAATGCCACCCAACAAGGAGTTCTGTAGGATCACATAGCTAGTTTAGAGGCTTTGCAGATGGACAGAGAAGCAGCGGTAGACTACTATGTGGAGCAGAGGGAGAAGCGGGTTGCCAAGTTCAATCAAAACCTCCCAGACAAGAAGATAGAGCAAGGAAACTTGGCCAGGAAGTACGAAATCTACTTGGATTTCACATTCCAAACTAAGTTCAAGAAGAAGTGGACAAGTCTGTATAAAGTACGGAAAGCCTTTTTGAATGGGACCTATCAGAGCTAGTAAGAGAAAATGGCAAGCTTCTTAGAAACAGGGTGAATGGTGTGCGGCTCAAACTATATTTTGAGAAGGATTTAGTGCATGAGGTGCAGCAAATTGCAGTCAAGGGGGGTGGGTAACCCACCTAAAGCATGCGGTGTGCTAGAGAAAGGAGATGAAGCTCTTGTACATAGGTTGTACATACAGTTGTGGTTTTTCTAGTGCTTTTAATTATCAGTTTGGTGTGCCAATTTTAAAGTTTTGTACATATGCTTTTGGTCGAACATAAATGTTCGACGAGGGGGCTGGGCAATGATGGTGCAGCCAAAGTAAGTCTAAACTAGGAGATGGTCTATGCAAAGCACAGGCAGTAGGCAAGTGCAGTAGAGAAGGCTAGAACAGGTGCCAAGGTCCTAGGCAGCCAAACGATACTGGAAGTGTGTCTAAAGCGTCTTTTTAGACCAAGGAGGCTCAAAGTGGGCTCAATTGGGGTAGCAAATGAAGGTGTCCAAAGTGCTCTATCAGTGTCCTAAAAAGTAGTGTTCAGTGTGCTCTAGAAGCCGGTCCAGACGGCTCGTCAAACGGACCCCCGATGCTCAAGATATTGCAGTTCAAAGGTAGAGTGTGTAGTAGATCCCCGACGGACAGGGTGGTTGGGGACAGGTAACACTGGCAAGTGTCAATGAATACATGTGTAGGGCTCGATTTACGAACCATGCCTGTCTTCTCGGATTGCGAATCGGAGCTCTAGTTAGCAAGTTAAGGCCATCAAAATATTTCTCGGGGGCCAGTTATGAGCCCACTTACCCACATTGAAGGATGTGCCATCTTACATTTTTTTGGCCTCGCCCAGGTTCTCCGTGATAGTGGGCACCATGTGGAGTTAACACAAATCAACGGTTCGTTCATCAGATGCTCGGTCGGTGAGGTACAGTAAGATGAAGTTGGGGGCATTTGACAACAAAAGGCATGCAGATGATTTTCCCATTTTTTGGTGGCCTGGAATAGTGAGCTCAGAAGAATTGGAAAGTGGTGAGATTTTCCCGACCCGGGAACAACATGGTGGGAATCTGGTGGAGCTTTATGGCTTGGAAATCTGACCCCGGACTGGGATATGGAAGGCAAAGCAAGTAGGAGGAAGAAGGTGAGAGTGGGAATATTTTTTTTTGGGATAAAAAGCACTTAGAACTTTAAGTTCTTGGGGGCAGTATACTAGAGGGCGCCACGTGATAGGGAAAAATCCCACATGAGCATTCGACGCACATGAAGAGAGAGCATATAAGCTGGGTCATGAGCCCTCAGTAGAACACAAAGGGGGAAAGAGAGGGGAGCTCCCTTACCCCGTGAGATCGTGGCTATGGAGGTCTGCGCCGTGGCCGCTTGCGGCTCTCCGCGACGGCGCATGCAGTAGTTTTGGGTGAGGTGGCTCGCGGAGGCGCCATGCACCAGTGGCGCACTAGAAAAGGGGGCGGCCCTAGTGGATGACGTGGAAGGCCCGGTTAGGGGTTGGTCTCGCGGCCCAGTTGGGCCCCAACTATTTTTAGATAGAGAGGGAGGGCAATAGCCATATTGCTATTGCCTCCCCCTTGCATGAAAGGGGAGACTCCCATAGCAGAGGCAACGAGAGCCAAAAAGGGCTGTTCCGCGGGTAGTGAGCAGGGGAGAGAGACAAGGAGCCTGGAGGCCATCAGAGTGTACCAAAAGCAAGGGCGGGACAGGACAAGGCCGGGGGACGAGGTGAAAGCTGGACCAAAAAGGAGCAAAGGAAGAGAGAAATAGAGGAAGAAGTGGAGGAGGTCTTGGATAGAGGGAGAAAGAGTCAAAGTTAGGCCATAGAGCAGGGCAAATCTCCCTAGAAGAGGTAAAAAAATGAAGATAAAGATAAAAAATATAAAATGCCTAGGGGACAATAGCGACATTGCTAATGCCCGCCCCCCCCCCCCCCCCTCCAGTGCAAAAGACAGAGGAAGAGAGCAGATGGAGTAAAGCATTTTTCCCCCTTCAAAAATGCCAAATCAAAATGCCAGATGGAACAATGAAAATGCAAATTCCAAAATTAAAGGCCCCTCTATAAAAGTCAAAATTGGATCCAATTAGGGCTTTTTTCCCTGGCTTTTTTTGGGTGCCATTTGAATCTTGCAAAGTGGAGTTCTCTAGCAAGCTAGCCCCTTTGTAACTTTTTCTTGAAAATGGCCATGGTGATGGAAATGCAAGCTAGTGTACATGCTTTTTAAAGTGCAATCAAGCCACAGTTGCCCCATGTTGCAGTTGTTTCCCCTTCCCCCCTTCTCTTTCTCATAATTTCATGTTTCCCCTCGACCGACGGTGTTTTGTGTGAGAGAGTGAGATTAAGTGGTTGTGAGTGTGTGTAAGGGTGGAGACAGGCTGTAGCAATAGGTTTGCATTGTGTGGTGGATTTGTGAAGTGTGTGAGATGTAAGAGTTGAGCAGGCAATGGTCTGCTAGTGTAAAGAGTATTTTTGCAGATGTTTTCTGAGAGGGTAGGGGTGTTGTGGATAATGTGAGCTATAGAGAGGCCCTTGTATTTGTGCCGGCTGTGTTCCCCCATTCCCCCTCTCCACCATTTTGTTTGTTTTTATTTTATGTTTTAATTCAGTACTTAGAAGTAGGGTAAGTAGAAACAACAACCATCCAATTTGTGCTAAAAGATTGAGGGAAAAAAGGGTGAAAACCATTTTTTGGCCAAAATGACCATAACTCTCAAATTGTGAAAATTTGATGGTAGAGACCTCAAAAGTGATCGAAATTCAAAAATTTATGGATCAAGAGCATTAGAAGACTCTCTAAAAGTAATCTGGAAAGTTTGGCTAGATCTATGGAGGAACATAGATCGCGATCCATGTACCTCAGAGACCAAATTTGCAAAAAAAGTGACCAGCTACATTGAGCATCAGCGGGATATTGCTCTGCTCAAGTTTTCTTGAACGAAAAAATCAAAAATCACATCATATTTGATTGTTATGGCAAAAACAGCAAAACAGGCATTATGAACAGAAGATTTGGGATTTTTTAACTTTTTGAGATCCAAATTCAAAAAGGGGTGAGATTTGGCTTCTACAAGGCATAGAGAACCAACAAAACAAAATTCATGAAAAAATGTTGTCAAACATGGATCGTGATCCATGTAACTTTTGACATTTTTGATTGATATCTGACAAGTACATCCCTGATAACTAGTGGAGCAACTTTGCCAAAGGGACCATGTCAAAAAATTGAAAAAAGTTGGTCAAAACAGCCAAATACAGAAACTAGTAAAAAACCACAGGAGAGAAAAAAAAACTTGCTTCTGAATGACAAAAACTAGTCCAAATCCAAAACTTTACATACCATAGCATCCAGTAAACATGCTGATTTAGATGGTACCAAGAAATGTCAGTTTGGCTTCAAAACATGGATCACGATCCATGTACCTCATGAAAAAAAATTGATTTTTTTTTGGGCTGAGATTTGAGGAGTCGGTAACTGAGATAGAGTTTAACACTTTCCCAAAACAACCATATGCAAAAAAGTTGCAAAGAGTGGTCAAAAGAGCCAAAACCAAAACATTCTCTAAACTGTCACAGCAAGTTGTAGACGTTAGGTTTGGTTGCGCAAAACTTATTCAAATTCAAAAATATTTGTGGAGCAAGCTACAAACATCACAAGCTGTCAACATACCAAAGATTCAGATCCAAAAGTGGTGGAGCATGGATCACAATTCATGTACCCCTAAGAAATCTTTGGACAGAAATGTTTCCACCTTGTAGGATAAACCATTGTGAGCAAAAGTCCCCAAAGAAGAATTTTGAAAATGGTTCAAAAATTGGGTCACAAGTGCTAAAAACATTGCAAAGGGGAAAACCCTAAAACATACTTAGGGATTGACTTTTCCTTAACCTAAAGTTATCCAAATCACATAAAAACCATATAGCAAGGATAAGTGACCCAAGATCAAGCTGTGTGCCAAGTTTCAGTACATTCTGACACATAGCTACTTGGATCGCCATCCATATTCCTCTGTCACATATTGATACTAAATTGTACCATAGCTAGAGGACATCACAAGGAATCCAATTGTCTTTTCAAAACTTAATTTGGATACCAAAAATCAAACCGAAAGCCCTCAACTACCAAGTACTCTAACAAAGTGTCAAAATTGACCTAGCTTTCAATCAAGAGGTCCATTTTCAAAAAAAGTTGATACCATAGAACGTCCTAATCATGTTGATTCTGATGATACCAAAAAAAGTCAATTTGGGCTCCAAACATGGATTGCGATCCATGTTCCCATAATGACAGTTTGACATGAAACTTTCCAGATCAATAGTGCATACACAAGGAAACATATCCGCTAGTCTAGTTTTAAAAAACAATTGAGAAAATTTGGGTCAAAAGGGAGAAAAACAGGTGATATACAAAAAAACTGTAGTGGAGACCTAGTATTGGCCATTTGACCTATCAAACCAAGTCCAATCCAAAAATATTTTGGATTTATCTTGTGGACATAGAGTGCAACATGTTGCCAAGAGATCAAGTCCATATGTGTCTGAACATGGATCACAATCCATGTACCTCAACCTCATAATTTGATGAAAATTTGTATATAGCATGCACATGACCTTGTCTATACATAGTCAAAAATTTGAGAAAATTTAGAGATTCTTTTTTGTCAAAGGAACATGGATCGTGATCCATGTACCTCAGCAAAGTTGGGATATCTCAGTTGATGTTCATGTAGAAATACTTAAGAACATCCCAAATCTCAAGTTTGAGCTAAAAATACCTTCAGGAAGCCAAGTAACAAGCCAAAGATCTTGTGTTCTGGTCCTGTGACTGTCTTGAGTGAAATTCACTAAAATTTCTCTAATGTTTGATAGCCAACTCCAAATTGAGTCAAGTATAGCTAGAAAGAAAGATTAGGGGAAATAGGACACACCTAGACCTGCATTTTGGGCCTTAAAGATGCATTCTTTCAAGTTTCCTAAATCCAAAATTTTAGGGTACCCAGAACTAGTTACCAGAGACCAAAAAAGCCACAAATTTTGGGCCTTAAAGATGCATTCTTTCAAGTTTCCTAAATCCAAACTTTTAGGGTACCCAGAACTAGTTACCAGAGACCAAAAAAGCCACAAATTTCTAAATTTTGAAAGACCTGATCAGGAGTAAAAAGGAATAAGTTGCACTAAGCCAAAGTGGGCTTGTCAAGGACTATCTTGAGAGTCTTGAGTGAGCCTTGACCATGACAAATCATCCACCACCAGGATTCTCTACTCCACTAAGAGACATGAAAAACGTTGCAATGCCTCCAAGAATGGGATTGGGAGGATACCTAGAGGAGAGGCATCCTCTGATCAACAAACCAAACATGAGATTCATCCAAGCCATTGAGTCCATGAGAGTGCTTACAAATTACACTCATGAAGGTATATATAGATTCACAAATGGGGATCAAAATATCTTCTACAAGTGTGTAGAACCCAATGCCAGGGAGCTGACCACCCATAAAAATCTCTATGCATTCACGTATAGAGGTGCCCCAATGGAGTGCAAGTTTTGATGGTAGATAAGTATGTATGTGAGTACGAACTTGTCAATCCAATTGACTTAGATAAATACACATACAAGAGTACTCCGATATCTATCTACTTTCAACCAATAAAGATGCCAGAGCACATTTCTGAGAGGATTCCACCGGGATTTTCTCCAAGACGAGATGAGATAGAGATAGATGTCTTACCAATAGACCACAAATTGGTTAGATTGGTGACCGAACCACAACGATTGACCATATCAACTGGCTCAATATGTCTAGACAAAGTACAATGGGTTAGGGGATCCATATTCTCATGTCTCACTCTTCAAACAAGTTTTGAGAGCTGAAAAAATTGTAGATTTCCATACTTAGTATGAGGGATTTGGGTTTACATTGGAAGGAACAGCCTTGAAGTGGTTCCAACCACTAAATATAGATGACTTTCCCAACATAACTCAACTTTTGAGAGAATTCACGGAGGAGTTCTCAAAAAGGGGAATCAAACATAACATAGTCTCCCATATCTACACTTTCAAGCAGAAAAAGAATGAGAGAGTGAAGGAATCTTTGCTTCACTTCAAACAGTACATAGATAGATATCCTGTGAGAGAGTTACTGCAAGATGAAAGATTATAAGCTCTCTTCGTAGAGGGTTTGAGAAATGAAACCCTCAAAAAGGACCTGTGTTTGAAAGGATGCACAATGTTTGATCAATTCACTATAGAGTCTATATATCTAGTTGACAATTGCAAGGTATATGGAGAGGTGACTGAAGATACAGACAACACAACCAGTAGTGTCTCATCTCCAAAGAGTAAATCAACAACAAAGAGAGATGTTCAAACTCCTTGGGAACCAATGATTGATCAAGTGGTCGAGGGGGTGATTAGAAGATAAACCAGAGGTACAAATAAAACCTAAATGTAGGACAACCTCAATTGAGGAGAAGTAATACTTGTGGAGGGGATCACTCCACTCCATGATGTAGCACTCAGCCAAAGACACAATGTGTGCTAGGGAAATAACCACCTCTTTTGAATGATGGTAGAGTAGTATTCAACTACACTCATCCAATGCATGTGCCACAACCCATGAAAAACCAATACTCCATGGATGCAAATACGCTCATATTCATAGCCAATCATCAGGAGTGTGTTTCAAAGAGAATCCTCATAAGGGCTAGATCACAAGCTATGAAATAAGAAGGTCCATGCTATGAGTGTGGAGGTTACCATTGGACATGAAGTTATCCAAACAAGGGTCCAAAAATAGAATTATTTGTATTCTGTGATAGTTGTGGAAGAACCTCCTATGCCAACACTGTGCTAAAAATCCAGACTACAAAGGGAAAGAAATAATAAATATTCTGGGTGTGATGCCTTCTTCAAGCGGATCTAAGGTAGACCCTACAATTACTTTAAAGGTGATGACTCAAGCTCATGCTCAAGAAGCTGCCAAAAATAAACTAGTTAAGGAAGCCACATTACTTGTTCAGACAGAAATTGAGAACATATCAGTGAGAACAGAAAGAAAATTGTGGAAAATCAAAGAGTCTGGAAGAGAAATCTGCTTTGGAAACTGAACTAAATCGAAAAAAAGAACAACTTAGACGAGAGCAACAAAGCAAGAAAAAGAAAAGGGACCCAAAGAGTCAAAGACTAACTCGGGAGGTTTAGTCATGGTTGACAAAGTCTTTGAACCTTTGGATGTGATCTTGAAAGCTTATGATGCTAGGTTAAAGACCAACCAAACCCAGGAGAATATATGGCTAATTTACGCTCACTCGGCATATGAAAGCCAAATGTTAAAGATGTGCAACGAGCCCATCCAGGCCACTCAAGCTCTTATGGAACCACCAGTTTCAAATGCTCCAAAAATTGAGATGTTAATCCACAAAAAAAATCAAGAGTTAAAGGAGAGAGGGATTGGAGACAGAGACCAAAAATATTTGGTAAATGAAACGCCTTTGGATACAAGGATGACAGCCAATACAACACATGGAATGTATTCACAAGCAGTAATGCCAATTTTTGAAGTGGATGAAAAATGGCCACAGGATCTATGGGAGGATATCCAAAGTAGAAAATATGGATGTAAAACACTTCAGTCAGCTCCAATCAATGAGATATACCTTGAACATGAGCTCTACCCACATGATATCCGATCATTGTATGGTGATGCAGATATGCAAATATTGAAAAACAACAAACCTCAGTCGTTGAAGACGTTACCTTCATTCATTGAAAACCATGAAGCCAAATCAGAAGTAGAAAAGGTACCATCTCAATGGAAGGCCAATCCTAAGATGATGGATACAAAAACTCTTTATGAGATGATGTCGTCTCCTATCTATTGTACTGCAAATACAACCTCATCTTTTGAAAGAGGTGGGAAACAATTTAGAGAAAACAGGGCTGGAAATCCCACCACCAAATTCTTCTTCAAAAACCTTGAATGACCAAACCTCGAAACAAACTTAGTGCCGGTGAACAAGGTAGGAGTCTATTGTTAAGGAGAAGAAGGAAACATGACCTTGGTTGTGGAGTACAAGGACGTAAAATTGATAGTGATATTGGATAGTGGAGCCGGAATTGCCATAGCCACCAAAGCAATGTGGAAAAAATAGGGAAAACCTGCTCCAAGGAAAACTACAATGAAACTTCAAATAGCGGATGGGTACCTAGAGAGACCTATTGGAATTTTTGAGCAAATCATAGTAACTTCTTACGTGATTGCATACAAACACACATTCGCTATAATGAATTTCAGTGAAAGTAGCAATTTTGATATTATATTAAGAAAACCATTTATGCGTCACCTCAAAATTGTACAAGATTGGGGTTACGACTATATCTACCTAAGAAACAAGGATGTCACTACGAAGATCAGTGTCATGGACCATAGTTATAGAGATGTGGAACAAACCCCTAGAGAGGAATTAAACTACACAACTAACCAAGAAGTAGAAATACCTGCCGAACTGCAAGACAAAGCACATATTTTGAAGTACGGAGCTCCTCAGAGTGTAAGTTTGAGGAAGGAGGATTGTATTCTCCATTGACCTGTGGAGGACCCAAACTATATTCTAGCACCTTTTCTGGAAGATATGTTTGACCCTTTTGGATGGGTTCAAATATTGGTGACTCTTGATATCTGCGTAAATGAGGTGACCAACACCAAATTTTGTGATGAAGATGGCTATGATATAACTCCCTTGTTTACAATAAAGTTGTTGAAGAAAGCTAATGAAGTTTGTGAGTGTGAAAGTATAAATAATGAGACAAATAGTTGGAGCATGAGGCAAAAGTGAAAACAAAGGAAGCAGAGCAACCACAAGAATATGTCATCATTGATATACCTGAAGAATAGATAAAAAGCTCTTTCAAGGAAGCCTGCTCCAAAAAAAGTGAGAATGAAAGCATATGAAGGAAAAAAGTTTCCAAGTTCAACGTCAAATGTCAGAAAATGCAAGATCAAAAGAAGAACAGGGACAAAGAAGAAGATCGATTGTCTCCTATGATGATCAAATTCAACATATGTGGAGAAATAGGACTTAAAATCACATGCTCAGCTATGATAGATCCAGAAGCAAAAAAGAATCTAATGACTTATGGAACGTGGATCATGATGAGAAAGCCACCAATCAAAGAGCTAGAGGAGATAGTGTACACAAGTCCTGAAACGTCAATTCCTAGCTTTTGAGTGGCAGAAGCTATGCTCAAGTTGAGTACCGGGGAGTATAAGGATACTTTCCACATAATTGACTCCCATCACATCAAGGAGAGTCTAATCTTGACAAAAAGCTGGAGGAACATCTTCTTTCAGCAACAAGAAAAAGCTTCAAAAACATCACCATCAAAATCCCCAAAAGAACCTCAAATCCATGTGGAGAAGGAATTGACAACCATCGCGGAAAAAGGTAAAGCTAACGTAAACTCTAAAGAAGATCAGCCTCACAAGACGATTTTACCTTCAACGAGCCTTCATCAAAATTCCCACAAAGTCTCTACATCAAGAGCCAAACCATGCACAATGCAATGGAAACCAAAACAAAAAGTCTATCAACCAAAGTTTCGATCACAAAAAAGCATCCAAAAGAATCCAAAGAGAATCAATCAAGTACTAGTATCCAAAGAGCACATCCAAGTCAAAGACCGATTTTGGATACAACAAACACCATTTCAACCTCAGCAACATAAAGTGACAAGGTGGGTAGCATCAAATTAGTCAATGGCTGCTCAGGGCTACTTCCAAGGAAATGCTAATGTTTGGGCTAAAAAGCCTAAAGTAATAGCCTGGACCTACCCACCTCAACCAGCAATTTCTATAAAGAACAATACGCACTATCAACACAAGGTAAACAACTCAAGCAGGAGAAATAACAACAAAAAAAAGCAAAAGAAACGACCTTCCAAGAAAGCAACACAGCAAGTATGGGTGCGAATGTGAGACTTCAATCGAGATACCCAACCTAGACAGATGTAGCAACGGATGATTCCAATGAAGTTACTTGAAGTAAAAGGATTCTATGAAGGTATCACTCAAATATGGTTACCAAAAGTTGTAACTCAATCTGGGATAACCAAGAAAAATTAGGCAGCACAAGCTTCTACCCAAAGGCAAGCAATGACAACCAAGAGTCAACAAAATCCATTTGTAACCAAGTCTATTGCAATCTCTAGATGGATACCTCGTCATTAACTCCAAATCAAGGCTTCTACAAAGAAAATCATCAGGTTTGGATACCGAAGCCTAGTGTCCATTAAATTATAGAAGAAGGTAAAATGCCAAAGACGGTCACGCAAGGACCAAATACAAGATATGTTCCAAAATTGCTAGTAGAAACTCAATCACAAAGAACTCACACACAGATTCAATCAATTCTTATGGGAAATAGAGCACAAACTACATTAGTTCCTATAAGAGCTAAAGGACTTGTTTCATAAAGCACTGAGAACATACGACAAGCAAGTCAAGAGGAGACATAATTTTCCAACGTGCTCAACAACATGGTGGCATCCAAAGACCAACACAATGGAAGAGGCCTAAATTGCTAGAACTTATGGAATTGTATTTCTGGCCTTCAACAGGTAAGTCAAAGTTTCCATTAAAAATACATGGAATAAAATTCAGAGTCAAGCAGGTAAGCCACAAAATGAACGAAGCGTTAGTCCCAAATCTTCAAGTAATATCTTCTGTGGTCTAAGCATCTTTGTTATTCTAGGCGCTACTCAAGCTGGAAGAGTTGAGAAAAATTACATTGTGTCGTTCATGCTGGTATAGGTGAGCATAAGAGTCAAAGTTATTTTAGTATAGTAGTAAGTGAAGGAGAAAGTCCAAAAGACACTCACGCACTCAACACAGTAAGAAATGGGTGGAGAAGCTTCTATATCAAAAACCCTTCCTGGAAACATGGAAGCTATTTGTAATGTCTATTGCTTGCAGAGGAGCAATAAGAATTACAGAAATGAATACCCTCACCTTGCCTTACATTATATGAACATCAAACACATGAAAGAAAAATAGAAGACAAGTCACAGAAACAGAACACCGTCTTCTTCATTGATATGCAACCAAACACAGAGTACAAGAGAGAAATATATTGATGACATGAATTAGAGATATCCCCAAAGACTCGTATGCCTGCCATATACAACCGCTCCTCTAGTGCAGATTGGGAATGGTGCAAAAACCCCGTCCAGTCTCATGATATCCCATGAAGAACTATCCCAAAGCCTCATGACTCCTAGTCCTCAATGTCCAGACATCCGCAAGACCGCAGGACCGTAATGAGCGGCTTACCTCCTAACACCTGGCACGCATGGTGGACTGCAGTAACCCACATTTGTAGCCCATCGATGTTGAGAGTTTCGGTTGTTGTTCCTCTTGCTCTCGTGAGGAGGAAACATTGATGTAGCCAAATCCCTGAAAATCCTACCGATGAGCCTGATACACCCAATCAGCAATATCAAAACCTTCTTGGACAATATTCTTACCTCTGTCATTATTTAGTGGCTCAGGCTGCCTCGCCACAACTTGTTGAGTTGGTTGTTGCGTTATCACCTCGGTAGATAGCCTTGATCTCCAACTCTATATTTGAGTTTCCAAAAAAACATGCACGTCCTGCTGCATCTCCACTACTAAGGCATCAAGATCATTCATGTTAATTATCACATCACCAAGATGAGATGCTAAGTGACCAAGATATTTTGCATTCGCAATTGAAGAAATTCCTCTTGAATAGAGGCAACAAATGCAAATTTATCCCCCCTCAGTGGTTGGATTTCCTCACTTTGCTACCAAGCGGGATTTTGACTTGTCAAGTGGATGATGCTAGCCTGCAAAGCCCTTACCTACGTTTCAAGCTCAGTGACTCGCACCTCAATCGTTGGCGCTGGCTAAGTTGAACGCAATGACTCCGCAATGTGCTGAAAAAATGTTCCGCACACCTAGAGTTGATCAGAGGGGTTTGCGGTCGTTGTCTCTCAGGGTAGAGCTGCTGGAAGGGTCTTCTCCGTCCTAGCAGCTGTGATAGTAACATTGGAATTTTCTAGTTGCAAGGAACTATCCGCACCCGCACAGCCAGTCCTAACCAAAGTGGAGGTTGCCACCGGCTTCTGCATTGCCAGCGCGCAATGGTGGAATCCTCCCGAAGTCTGTCATCGATCAAAGTTGTTGTCATAGATGAAGGTGGTGTGGGAAATAGGCTTTACACCCATCCTTGCTTGTGGCTTGATGTTTCTACAGTGGCCATCTACTGTGCACTAAAGGCTATCACTACAGTCAATGTACCGTGCAGATCCACTATTCAGGCTAGTGTTTGAGACACCCTCACAACAAGCACTTCCTGACTCTGAGTTGGCAGTACCACGTGCTAGAAATTGATCATCTTCAAAGGAGCATAGAGGGCGAAGGGTGAGAGGAAAAACTTCTCAAGGGAAACACTAAAGTAAGCAACAGCCCGACCTTGGTATTTGTTGGGGTGCTATGCCCCATCTGTTCCACCACTCTTTGGCATTCTTCTAGCAATCATTCCCTAACGATCGCTTCCCAAGCCACTGACCCAAAGTTGGCTGAATGCAATACATTGCACGCTTTGGCAAAAATTGTATATGTTTTGGCTTGCAACCAAATTGCCTCCAGGAAGTAGTGATATGAATCCCTTATTATTGTATTAGTGAGCCCTGATAATCTATATTCACCCTTCACTTTCAAGCCAAACTCTAATTCTGCCTCTGCAGAGCAGGAATAAGGTGTTATGCTCGCACAACACCATCATGTGGCAAGAAGCAGCATCTTGAAACCCTTTCAGCTGTCAATTGAATCTGCTGATTGTTGATCTGCACCATATCACTAGTAGCTAACTGCTCAATCAATTATGTGGCATGCAGGTGAACATGGATACCTTGCCAATCCAGGTTGGCAAAGACCCACAGGTGCAAATCTTGCAACCAAGCATTCATCCTACGAAGAGCTAGTTGCTGCACTGGAGTAAACCGAACACACTGCAACAAGGAGGCTTTCATGGTGGCGAAGATACATAGAAGCACAAAAGAGTGATGCAGTGCAACCTTACGAACGCGATGCAAAAAACGGGTGGAGAGTAGAAGGTATCCACTGCATGCTCTAAACCACTCACAGAGAGGGATTGCACAAGCCACGGTGTCGCAATCATCATTGCCCTTTCTCGCTTTTCAAGATTGCATGCAAAAGAATTCCCAATCATGATTAGGATAGCTTCCGGCTCTTGTACCACAGAAAAGGGGCACTGAATCGAGGTAGGTGAAAAATAATGGCGGAGTCAAAATCCATTCACCGGCACAGAAATCACCTCCCCTTGCAAGTCAACCAAATAAATAGAAGTAGACCTGCATGCTTTAAAAATCCAGAATGGTCCTGACCACCGTAATTTTAGCTTCTCGGGCATCTTTTCAAGTTGGGAATTAAATACAAGGACTAACTGACCCCGTAAAAATTGCCATGCTTTAGGGCGATCGAGCCATTTCTTCCGTCGAGACTGCAGATCTTGCAACACGCAAAACTGCGCAACCACTCTTCATATAATTCTTGCAAAACATCCAAACAATAAACAATGGAATCTTATGGAAGAAGCCTATCCGCAATAAGAATTTGCACACTTGGAACCACATGCTCCACCAGGGTGATTGCCTCCATACCAAATGCCAACTTGAAAGGATTCAATCCTGTTGCCACTTTATATGCTGTCCGATAAGCCCATAATGCAGAAGGAAGTTTCACATTCCAATCCATTCTATGCATATTTACTAGCTTTTTCATAATACGGACCAGTTGCTTATTAGTTTATTCCTCCTTCCCATTCGCCTGGGAGTAATGTGGAGATGATTTCCTATGCAATACAAAGTAAAATCGTAGCATTCCCTCCATCACCTTATTCAAGAAATGGCTATCCCGATCACTGACCAGCTCTATAGGAAAGCCATATCTGGAAAAAAAGTCCTTATATAAGCATTTAGCAAAAAAACCCGCTGTATCATCTTTCAAAGGCCATGCTTCCACCTGTTTAGTCGCATAATCCATGGCCATCAAAATATACTTATTACCTGTGTTAGATGCTATGGGTTTAAAAGGCCCAATAAAATCCAATCCCCATTTTTAAAAAGGCTCCAAAGGTAATACTGGCTGAAAAAGCATTCTGGACAACTTAGTAGGTTGTCCCAACCGCTGACACACATCAAACTATCGTACAAAGCTGCTCGCATCTTGAAACAAAGTTGGCCACCATAATCCTGATTGTAGAACTTTCCTTGCCGTGATCAATGCTGCAAAGTGGTCCCCTGCAATGCCAATATGGACTTCCTCCAGAACAGATCCTTGTTCTTGTGGTAGAACACATTTGAGCAAGACCTCCACAACCATGCAATAATACAGTTTCCCCATGACAATCTCAAAATTCCTACTTCTAATAGCCTTTCGTTTCCTTTGATGACTTGACAAGAATGAAGCCATTTCTCCACTATCTAAAAAATGGAACATCTCCTCATACCAAGTCCATGGAATGCTGGGGATCATCCTAGCTTGTTGCATAACTTCAAGATCATCTGCAATAGCTCCTATTAAAAAAAGAGTCGCATCCGAAAATTCATCAGCCACCCTCATCGGCGGCTCACCGGAATCTAGCCTAGAAAGGTAGTCAGCCACCGCATGCTGGGCTCCTAGACAATGTATTACCTCAAAATCAAATTCTTGCAACAAGAGCACCCATCTAGCCAATATTCTTGTAAAATTCTGTTGGCACACCATGTATAGAAGAGCCGAATGATCGAGATGAAATAAAAACCATCGGCCCAACAGATAATGATGGAACTTTTTCACTGAATAAATCATCCCTGAACATTCTCTTTCTGTCACCAAATAATTCTCTTCTGCGGATGATAATCTCTTGTTGGCATAATAAAGAGGTCAAAACCACCCTTGCATTTGTTCCTGCATCAGCACACTGCCAATGGCCCGGTCAGAAGCATCCATAAATACATAAAAATCTGGACCCCAATTCGGAGGGATCATGGTCGGAGCTTTGAAAAACTAAATTTTTAATCTCCGAAAAGCTAGATCACATTCCTGCATCCATTTAAAAACCTTGGCATGTGTTGCCTGATTAATAGGGATTTCCAAATGCGCAAAAAACCTCAAATGCCTCCCATGCCAACGAGCTTGGCCCAAAAATCCTGCACACTGTTTGGAATTCACTAGAGGAGGCGCTATCTGGATCCAGGAAGTGCCATCCTCAGAGATTATATGATCCAATAACCTCCCACTTTGAAATGTGAATGCACATTTTAGAGGATTTAAACTGAATTTCACCTCCCGACATTTCATAAAACATAACCACAATTGCTTCAAATGCTCTAATTGCACTCCAAAAACACTAAGATCATCGATAAAAACTCACATAAAATCCGTCAAATAGGGACCAAAAATTTGAAACATATCCCTTTGAAAAGTTGAGGCGTATTCCTTAATCTGAACCACATTACTGTCCATGCAAAAACACCCCATGCTTTAATAAAAGCTATTTTAGGCTGATCACGCAACAACATTTGTATTTGGTTATATCCATTGAACCCATCCAAAAAAGAATACATCTCGTGCCCTACCACATCATCCAAAATAGAATCCAAAAATGGAAGAGGAAAAGGATCCGGAACAGTAACTGCATTCAGCTTCCTATAATCCACACAAATGTGAATTTGCTTGTTTTTCTTTGGTACCACCACAATGGGAGAAATCCATTCGGGATTATCAATAGGAGTAATAAAACCCATCTGTAAGAGACGATCAATTTCCACCTTAACTTTCTTTGCTACATTCAGATTTATCTTGTATGAATGCTGCTTCACTGGCACTGCATCTGGTTTTAGATTATTGTATGCTGATAAAACTTTGGATCCAATCCTTTCATATCCGCATACTCCCATGCTTAAATTTTGTCAACAATTTAATCAAGTCTCCTCGAAAACTTGCCTGAAGCTGTTTATTAATGTAAATGGGTTGAGACTCTGCTTGCTCCCCTAGAAAGACCTTCTCCGGTTCATCTTCCTTGACCCTTGTGAGTTTTCCCATCTGTGCTTCAAACGCACATTCTTGCTTAATAATTTCCTCCAATGATTTGGGACTAGGAAAAACTTTCTGTTGCTCCCCTGTCTCTGGTGAAATTCTTGAAACCCCTAAAGATTTCCTCTTCGAAATCATAGAAATGTTTGCAAATCACAGAGAAACTAAATCCGGGTTAGCCTTCAAGAATTTCTCCTCTTCATCCTCTTCTAATCCTTCCACCATATTCATTGTCTTAGCTATCATAGGCCATGCTGCCTGAACTAGTTGCCTGCATGTTCGTAACATCACCCGAACTTTCCTGCGGCCCTTTTTAACTGTAAGCATATTTGCCTCCCAATTATGCTTTACCCTGGCCTGACGTAACCATGGTCTCCCCAAAATAATATGATAATCCTGACTGTGATCCTCAATATTTAAGACTACTAAGGAAACAACAAAACACAAACCAGCTACATCCAGGACAACGCCTCGGAGTAATCCTATTGGATGTACTCTTCTTTGATCGCATAATTAGTGAAACCATTGGATCTGACTCCTCCAGCCCTTTAATCTGAACCATATCCACCCTTGGCTTCTTTCCAGCAGCACGTTCTTGTTTCTTCCGATCATATTTCATAGCCTCTGAGCACTCGGACTGCCAGTGCCCATCTCCCAAACAGAAAAGGCAAGTCTTGGGTCAATTAGGATCCCAGTCACCTCGTTCGCGATCCTGACCCCCTCTTTCACCCCGTCCACCTGCTTGTCCTTGAAAGGGCACCTCTACTGTATGAGCGTGAACCACCAACACCGCAGAATCTTGTGATTGTCCTGATTGTGGTGGGTGCCATGTAGAAGAATCCTGACTCCTACAACCCCGACCATTGAAATAACATTCCACTGTATTATTAGTGTTGGTCGTGTAAATCGCACACCATTTCTGATTCATTGCACGCTCTTGAGCGGCATGTCTCGGATTTCGGCATTGAGTACACCACAATTCCTTCAAATTTTTAGCCACCGTAGAAGATTCTGACGATCCGGATGGAGCACCTTTGCCTTGACACTGGGATTTTCTCCGAGGTGCTTCCTCTGGTTCTTTCGCCAAATCGCTGTTGCCTGAGTCTGAGGAATCTGAGTCTGCAGTCTCCGACTCCGAACTATCACTACCACTTTCCTGAGCCTTACGATGAGATTTATTTCGATCTTTCTTCTTTGACTTCTTTGGGTATTATGTATCCTCTAAAGCTTCTCTTGCTACAACAGCCCTTGCAATTACATTATCCAGTGGAGTAGTTACCTTACCCACTATTGCCATAGCAGTTTCAAGATCCTTATTGAGTCCTCGCAGAAAATAATCATTCAACACCTTAGCTGCTAGCCATTGTGCCTGAGGTATCCGCTGCAAAAGCATTCTGAATTTTGTAGCATAATCCTCCACGGGCAATGACTTTTGACGTAGCGTCCAAAGCCTTTACAAATGTTGAGGGACCGTATTTTCTGTTCTGAACCATCACAAGAACGCTCTAGACCCTTCAACATACGTTTGAAAGTGATTGTTGGGGTATTTTGACAGCCATTTGGCAGCTTTCCCTGAAAGTGTAGATTCAAACACTGATTGTTGATGAAGAGGAACCACCACTCCAGGATGATTCAATCCATACACTTATTAAATTTTCACAAATGTGCATCAAGGTCTTCCTTTGAAAGACCTCGAGAACGGCTATACTTAATCAGACCACCCACCACTGGCTGTGCCATCATCCCTTGCCCAATTGTACCCCCTCCTAGAAAAAGTTATCTAACACTAGGAGGTGGGGACAATGGCGATGAAACCCAAGGAATGCTTACCGGACACGGTGGTGGAGCAACATGAGTGGGTGAGGGTGAGCGCACGGTAGGAGGACATGACTGACTACATGGAGTACGCCACGCATGCCAAATACGCATACCACGCATTGGACTTGGCGATGGAGACACATGTTCCTCAGCCTGCGGTGTAGCAAAAACAAATTCATCCGAACACCCTCTCCACCAACGTCTCTCCACAATTGAAACCACAGGGTCAGGAGGACCCTGCCACCTAGTGTGCATGCATGTTCACAAAAGGTCGCCCATCACGCATAGTGGTAGCCAAATGTAAAGTTTATTGCCCGCAGAGGAGCAATAAGCATTACGGGAATGAATACCCTCACCCTGCCTTACATTACATGAACATCAAACACATGAAGGCACAATAGAATACAAGTCATAGAAACAGAACACCCTCTTCCTCATTAATATGCAATCGAACATAGAGTACAAGAGAGAAATATATTGATGACATGAATTAGAGATATCCCCAAAGATTGGTATGCCCCCCATATACAACCACTACTCCAGCGCAGATCAAGAATGGTGCAAAAACCCCGTCCTGTCTCATGATATCCCATGAAGAATTGTCCAAAAGCCGCATGACTCCTAGTCCTCAATGTCTAGACATCCGCAAGACCGCACGACCGGAATGTGCGGCTTAGGCCGTAACACTATTGAGACATCCTTTGATGTCACATGTGCTACATTTGTTACTTCAAGAACCCATCAACTCCATCTCTTGCACTACATGCTTTTGTTTGATAAATATTTCATGTGTATATAGAGTCTTCCATAATTGGCACCTGCATTAGACACTCTTGCTTTGTTTTCCCAAGCACTCACCTTGCATGACATGTACTTCAAGTCCAAATGCTCAACTCCAATAACAGCTTATAACAAAGGTACTTTTTTCCCACTGGATTTTTTCCCTTTGGTCATCCACGTTTCTAGACCCTAATCTAGAATCACATCTTCTTCTTGTGTATATTCCTTCTACATCAGCAACAATAAATAAATGGCTACACAAATCAATCGACGATGACTTGGAGCAAAAAATGCAGATCCACATATGCTTATCAAGAGAATATATTATCTCCAAGGTTGACAGCAATGCTCCATCAAACAACGGCAAGTCAAAGAATGGCCTACAACAACAAGCAATGACAAATTCAAAAAGCGAGCTATCCACAACAATCATACATAGCTCAGAAAGTGCTTCAACATTCGCTACCTATCGTGGAAAAATCAAATTCTAGTGGACCTTGAAAGAAAATACATCATAAAGTCCACACCACAAAGAGGATTAATTCTACAAGCTCAGACAAATCAACATCCATCTATATGGTGGCTAAGAGTGGCAACAAAGATTTAATGCACAACAAGAAGAAAAGTTGCCTCAAAAATCAAATATTAGATCATATCACCAACATGGCAAATATGAATCGCTCAAGGAAGGGGAGAGCGTCATCAACGCCAAATCTCTTCCGAAGCTAACGACCAACGTTGAAGACAGAGTTGAAGAAAACCCAATGACAAGACTGCACAATGTCCAGTCAAGGGACGATGTGAGCTACAAAAGGGGAAATGTTTGAGGATTGATCGAACGGACTCCCACTGGGCTAGATACCACAATTGTAGTCTATTATATTTCCAAGCTAATGTAGTGATACTTTGTGTAAATCCTAATTCCAGAGTAGTAGTCGACTCCTTGAGTTGTAATGATGTCATGGTAATTGATAAGGTCCATGCGAGTCTATTCATTGCCTTTAGAATGCCCTGGGTATAAATGTCAACTTTAATGTGAAAAGAAGGCTTAAATTTAGAGGAAAGAAGGAGCTTTGAAAACATACACTCAAGTGACTACGAAGCTCTAGCTTGTAGTCATTGTAGCTAAGATTGGGTAATCTATTTTCAATTCTAAAACTTGCATTTTGTTCCTCTCTCTTTGCTCTTCCATTTAAGTGTAAACATTGTCAATTTTGATGTGGTTCGCGACTACACATCTGTGAGCCTTAATTGCAGACTTGAGTGCTTAAATCACTCTTTATAGTCGTTTTGACCATAGAAGAGTGTTCTTAGACCATTGGGTGACAGTTTTGGATAGTTCTATTAGAAATTTTAGGACATTTTGGATGATGGATCATGATTTTGGTACCTTGTTGGATTGCAGCCATACTTGGTAGGATAGTGCCCCTAGGTGTCCTAAACCTCCTCCTAAAGTCTTGTTGCTTTTCGAGTCCGTTCAAGTGCCAAAATAGCGTGACGACCTAGAGCTATAAGAAAAGATATATGCATATTTCCCTAATCATTGAGCGTTGGTTTTCTTGTAGAGTTGTTGTAGTTGTTTGTTAAGGTTCACTTCTTGAGATTGACAATCTCAAAGAGTCTCCGTGCCCCATCCGAGTCACTTCCGTGAGTATTGACACTATGTTAGTGCCCGAAAGCTATGCTACAGACGTTTGTCGCGGAAGGTTGAAATGGTTGAGGATTGATCAAATGGGCACCCACTTGGCTTGGACACGTAGCCGAATATCACAATTGTAGTCTATTATATCTCCAAGCTAGTGTAGTTATACTTTGTGTAAATCTTGATTCTAGAGTAGTAGTCGATTTCAAGAGTTGTAATGATGTCATGATAATTGTAAAGGTCCATGTGATTCGACCACTGGACATTTAGAATGCCCTATGTATAAATGTCAATAACTTTAACGTGGAAAGAAGTCTTATCTTTAGAGGAAAGAAGGAGCTTTGAAAACGTAAACTCAAGCGACTACGAATCTCCAACTTGTAATCATTGCACCTAATGCTTGTGTACTCTATTTTGAATTTTGAAACTTGCATTGTGTTCCTCTCTCTTTGCTCTTCCATTTAGGTGTAAACATTGTCAGTTTTGATGTGGTTTGCGACTACATGTCTGTGAGTCTTAATTGCAAATTTGAGTGCTTAAATTGTTGTTTATAGTCGTTTTGACCATAGGAAAGTGTCCTTAGACCATAGGGCGATAGTTCTGGATACTTCTGCTACAATTTTTAGGACCTTTTTTTTTATGATGGATTGTGATTTTGGTACCTTGTTGGATTGCGACTATAATTAGTAGGATAGTGTCCCTAGGTGTCCTAGACCTCCTCCTAAAGGTTTGTTTCATTTCATGTCCGCTCGAGTGCCAAAATGGTGTGATGACCTAGAGCTATAAGAAAGGACATAGGCAGATTTCCCTTATCATTGAGTGTTGGTTTTCTTGTTGAGTTGTTTTGTTTGCTTGTTAAGGTTCAATTCTTGAGATTCACGATCTCAAAGAGTCTCCATGCCCCATCCAAGCCACTTCCTTGAGTATTGATATTATGTTAGTAACAAAAAGATATGCTGCAAATGTCCGTCCTAGAGACCAAATGGACCAAATCAAGATGCCAGATGGACCCTCCAAAATTAAAGGCCCCTCTATAAAAGTCAAAATTGGATCAAATTAGGGTTTTTTTCCCTGGCTTTTTTTGGGTGCCATTTGAATCTTGCAAAGTGGAGTTCTCTAGTAAGCTAGCCCCTTTGTAACTTTTTCTTGAAAATGGCCATTGTGATGGAAATGCAAGCTAGTGTACATGCTTTTCAAAGTGCAATCAAGCCACAGTTGCCCCATCTTGCAGTTGTTTCCCCTTCCCCCCTTCTCTTTCTCTTGCTTTCATGTTTCCCCTCGATGCTGGCGGTGTGGATGTGTGCGCCCCCCCGGACCGACGGTGTTTTGTGTGAGAGAGTGAGATTAAGTGGTTGTGAGCGTGTGTAAGGGTGGAGACAGGCCGTAGCAATAGGTGTGCATTGTGTGGTGGATTTGTGAAGTGTGTGAGATATAAGAGTTGAGCAGGCAATGGTCTGTTAGTGTAAAGAGTATTTTTGAAGATGTTTTCTGAGAGGATAGGGGTGTAGAGAGGCCCTTGGTGTCCCTAGGTGTCCTAGACCTCCTCCTAAAGGTTTGTTGCATTTCATGTCTGCTCGAGTGCCAAAATGGCGTGATGACCTAGAGCTGTAAGAAAGGACATAGGCAGATTTCCCTTATCATTGAGTGTTGGTTTTCTTGTAGAGTTGTTTTGTTTGCTTGTTAAGGTTCAATTCTTGAGATTCACAATCTCAAAGAGTCTCCATGCCCCATCCAAGTCACTCCCTTGAGTATTGATATTATTTTAGTAACAAAAAGATATGCTGCAAATGTCCGTCCTAGATACCTGCTAACACCAACAAACATCCCATTTGGTAGCTTTTGTTACTCTAACAAGTGTTGCGTGCTCCAGGAGTGACTGTTTTATACATGTTTTACATGATTTTATGTAATCATGGACGCTTCGTCCCATGTATGGCGAGTAGACCCCAAATCTCACAAGGCTTTGGAATATTTGCACTTTCCCATGATGAACCCCCGTATTTTGTATGTGAGAAATTATTATGTATTGCTTTCCCTCAATCGATTCTATACATAGTCTCAGGATATGATCATTTCCTTTCTTGTAAAGTCGTCCACCTAAAAGCTATAGAGTTCTAGTTTGATGAAAAATTGATGGTTGCCTCTGTATTCGTAATGATCATATGCTGAATAGAGGAATAAATTCTTCCCTCAACCTTGGAAGGTGATCTGCTCTTTGATGTGTTTCTCCTTTCTTGACAGCCATTGTGAAATCAAACTCAAGCATTATAATGAGCCAACAAACGATCCTTCCCGTATTGCAAGGTCTATTTACTAAAAGTACAATGATGCCTGGTGATCTAAAAAAACATTCACTCACAAGTAGGTAATATCTAGACTTCTTAACAACCTAGATCATTCCCAGACTTTCCCTTTTCATAGTGGTATAGTTTTTGCCTTGTTTACTTGTCTACTAGAGTAACAAATGGTAAATACATGTTGTTCTCTCTTGGTATACTAATATACACCCTATGGCGTGGGTGGAGGCATCTATATGGAGGTTGTCAGAAGTTTTTTGGATGAGCATAAAGTCACTCATTCATCTAAAAAGCCTCGTGTATATATGTGTACATAGCCCTACGAGTTTTGGAAGTAGCTCTGTAAAAATTCATGTACAAAGGTGTGATTTTGTCAAGCTTAAATGCTCTTTTTTTGGGTTTTTCAAGACTCCAAATTATGGTTTTTGATAAGTATTTTCAACCGTGCTTTATACCTTGTGAATCGAACTTGTACATCATGAGTTATGAGCATCCGAAGCGGGCAGTCTCAACTTAGAAGGTGATTCCAGGTGCATGCGAGAAGGGAAACTAGGCCAAGTTGGGGGTGTAAGATTAGAAATTCTAAAGTTTTATATTTCTAGAGATAGCCAAGGTGATAGGCTTCAAGCCGTGAGTTACGGTGCATCATTCGGTGATCGGAACAGCAAGGTATGCCTCGGCGAAAATTGTCCAAGAAGTCCCCTCGTGCTTTGGGAGAAGTTGGAAATTTTTTGGGAAGTAGGGAAGCTTGGAGATGGTGACAAGTGGAAAGGGAGTAATCCTACATGGGGGAGAGAAAGTGGAAATTGGAGGGTATAATGAGGGGAACGGGTACCCCCTAAGGTTGTATCAAAGGAGCAAATGGAGCTCACTTTCCTACCCATGAGGGTTCGTGGACTTTGGGGGAGGAAAGGGTGCCCATTATGAGTTCCCGCTTCCTGGATAGACATTTGGCCATTTTTGTGGTCCCCAGACACTTTCCCCCACCCCATTCCTTGGTCAAATGGTCACTGATATTTCATTTTTCACCCAAAAAAGGCCAAAATTGGACCAATTTAAGGATGCCCAAAGAGAGAACCATGTCGGCTAAGAGGAGAGAGAAAAATCCTTGTGATAAGATTAAAAAAAATCCCCTTTTTAATAGCTACATTTCCCTGCACACTTTTTTTACTTATAGAGACTAGCTTTTCGGAGCTTTTGAGAGATACCTCAACTTCGAAAGCTTGTAACTCTCTTGTTTATTGTCAGAGTCAAGAATATGGATAGTCTAAAGAGGTCTACACAACACGAGATTATGGTCTTAATTTTCATAAATTTTAATCATGATTTGGGTTAGGACTATTTCTTGCCCGACTTTACAAGTGTTCGACATAGGTGTTTTCCGCAGCTTTATGGTGTTTCCTTCCGATGGTGTGGTGTGTGCAAGGCTGTAGGGGTTCTTGTTTTTCTTCTTGTTTCCAAGCTAACATTGTTTTGGTGCTCCCATCAAGGAGAAAATTCTCTTATGCTCCAATTCCTCTGAATATGTCTATTCTGCAGGCAATGAATGTAAAAGGGATGGGGGACAACCGCCTATGTATGTGCAAATTGTGAACATCGCTTGAGGTGGTCGTATAATTGGATTGCAGCCTTTGCCGGGTCATGAGGTTTTGTGAAGCCAACCACTAGGGGCCGGGTTACCCAATGTGAGGTGGAGTGGGTATTGGAGCGATCCATCGATATCCCTTGAGTTTTCGACATCACATGTAAGTGTTTTTGTGGCAATCAAACATGGCATATGAGTTCCCACAGTTTCATGGATTGCCTAATGAAAATGCACAGACGTTTATTGAAAAGTTGGAAGTCAATTGCTTGATATGCAAGCAATGAAAAATATTAGATCAAGATCCCAATAGTTACTCTATAGAGTATAGTGTAGCAAAATAACCATGTTGCATCTCAAATAGTTTCAAACAAAAGAGCCATACTCTTCCTTTAATGTGTTCACACACACGTTGATACATAGTCATATCCTTGCTTCTGAACCATCTTGCTGAGCATATTCCAAAACTCTATTTGTGCAAACTTATTCTTCATAGTAAATTCACGCGTTGCAATTGTCACAAGTTCGTGCACAAATAGATCAAAAGATGGTAACTCAAATGCCGCATGTCCATCATAATGCATAGGTAGCTCTTGAACTTGAATGATATCTTTTGCTTTCTTGAGTGCCATGTGTAGGCTGCTTTGTGAAGGCATTGCATGTAGTATACCAACTACTCTGGAGGGACCATCGGACTATTACTAGTGTGTCCTTCATTCCAATACCTTGTGTGCTTTCAATAGCAATGTGAACCTTCTAGAATTGACATTGACCACATGATTGAAAAGGAATATTTGTTCACCACTGGCAAGTTCAATAGCCTTTATCTTCACATGCTCTCCCAGTAGAGTAAATGGATGCAAATTGAATGCATTAGTTATTTCATAATGTTGTATCACAAAAGAGATAGAAAGTGCATAGATGCTATTGTCAAACATAAGAACAATCTTGTGGCCACATTGTCGTCCATAAATGGTAGCAGAGAGGGAGTCACGAAACCTTTTACTGATTTGAGACAGGCAAGAGAAAAGGAAGCAAACAGGTGTGTGTGTGTGTGTGTGTGTGTGTGTGTGTGTGTGTGTGAGAGAGAGAGAGAGAGAGAGAGAGAGAGAGAGAGAGACAGAGAGAGAGAGAGCAGTGTGGGCCCCTCTCCTGGATTGCTTGCTTCCTCTTCATCTCTCTCTCTCTCTCTCTCTCTCTCTCTCTCTCTCTCTCTCTCTTTGATCATTCAAGCCAGACTTCATTATCTTTATTAACTGGGAGAGATGAAGGGCTCAAATGGGAGGCATTTGGTCAGAGAACAGAGGCGAACTTCTGATGTAGATAACAACCAAAACATGCATGTTCTGTAATCGAAACTGACTCATACCCTCAAGGTAATGCAATGAAACATGACGCATGTAAATTGGTAAAACGGGAGTAGGTACAGTTTACACGACAATAGGACCTTCCAACCAAATAAAAAGTTACAAACTTCTCATGAATTGGCATACAAAGGAAGCGAGTGTCAATATCTGCTCCAAGTGATGGAGCTATAACGATCATCGCTCACTTGGTCAAGAAAGCCGAGAAAATGGTGTTGTGGCCAGGGTCGGAAAGATGGGCGGACGTAAGGTTGTCAATGGGGCCAGTGCCTGTGTAGATTTCTTGGAACCAAGCACCCATAACGGCCAATATAGCGAGTCTGCCATTCTTTATCTCGTTAGTCCTAAGCTCCTTGAACTTCTCAGGAGAACCAGAGCCCCAGCCAAGAGGGTCGAACCAGAAGCCACCAGGATATCCAACATCTGTGCCTGCTAGCTTGTTGTTGGTGAAGATGGGTTCAGTATTCATTGATCCTCGAGTAATGAGGGCTGAGGGTTCTTTTCAAGGAAATGAGCTCATGAAAAAATGACCCACATGTTTCAAAATGCTCTGCTTGACAATCTTGTGTGTGGTCACGCATGAACTTGAGTGACATGAGATGTAATAGAATAGCTTAAATGAGATTTCATGCGTTGTTTTAAAGCCCTTTCAAAATAGATGATCAAGTTTTGCTAAGATTTTGGAGTAATGTCCAACAATTCTCGGGGGCCATAACCAACCCTGAAAATTGAAGGTTGCATCGAGTTGCTAGGCTGTCTCAGCCTTCTGATGAACTCTCTCTACTCTCTTGGAGTTGCACATCTGAAGGGGCAAGCCAAATATTGGCCTTCACACTTTGAAGACCACCCAGAGGTGTAGGCCTTCAGTTTTCCGCAAAGGGCACAAATATATAGATTGGATGCATTGCAGTTTATTTAGTATATTCTCTCTTCATCAAATCTTCTTTTGCTTTTCAAGAGTCCACTACAGATTGTCAGATACGTACATCTACATTGCTGTCTTCTAGTCTCAAGCCTCAAATTTCAATTTTCTAGGGTTGCTGCCCAATTTCCAAGACTATAGCCTCTTAATAGCTTCATTCCCAAATTCCCCAGATTGAGTAGCCAATTGCAATAGAACTAGGAGCTAGTGAGTCGTGAGTTGTAGACCTCCAATAGCGAAAAACAAAGTGCTAATACGGTCACTCGGGCGCAAGCATGACTCGGAGGATTGGTCTAGGACTACTTGTGCCTTCTTGTCAGCAGATGGAATACCTGGGATGGGGGAAAATCTTGACCATCGGTAATTAAAGATCTCAGAATGACAAGAGTATAGACCTTGGGTATCAAGGATGTGGAGGCGGGGTGATAGGAGTGGCTACCCTAGTAGCCATTGTAAATATGATCCCGAGATGTTGTCATGGCTTAACATGAGCATGACAAAACCTTGTAATCTTTTGGGCTGCTCAATATGATTCACTCACAATTGTGAGTTTTGCTATTATAAATAAAAAATAAAAAATTTTGATGACTTCATATTGTATATGGAGACAGAGAGAGAGAAGTTACAGCTCTAGCATCACTTGGAAAATTATGGGGAATCGTAGGGGTGGTGAGAGACAGAGAGATGCATTCAAGAATTAGGATCGCGTGCCCAATTTTGAGAGAGAGAGAGAGAGAGAGAGAGGCAAAAATCAATTAATGTGTGGGGGGGAATGCCCATCTTCGCCCAACCTAAGAATATAAACTCCACTACAAAGAGGGTAGTCGTATCTGTGAAATACTCGGCCTCTCCAGCTGAGTACCAGCACAAGAAGATTTAGAAATTTTCTCATCTAGGAAAATGGAGTCTTTTTCAGTGTTTTTCATACAATGCAATACATCATGAGCTTCTGCTCGGGAGGCACCACATACCTAGCTAGGTATGCGGTGCCTCCCTCACAGAAGCTCATGATGTTGAGGTAAGTCACAATGTGAAAATTATTGTGAGAATCTGCCCAAAACTTCTTGTGTGCAGGATGGGGTGTTCAAAATTCCTGCTTTGGTGAGAGCCTCTGGAATGAATATTCCAGCATGCGCAGCACCCAACATAGCCCACTTGTAGTGCACTATCTCTGATTCCACAAAACCACTTGAGAAGCTCGGGCTCGGATCCAAGACCAAGGGGTCAAAGCCAAAGTCCCCAAGTAGGGTTCCATCAAGCCATTGCGGAGTGCTGCCAGGGAACCACAAAAGCCTGTCGGCTACTGCCGCCGAAACGGTGAGGGCAGTGGTAGCAATTACCTGTAATCAAGTCATGAGTAAGCCGAGTGCTGGGCATTGAGCTAAACTGTGGAAACTTGGAGTTTTGGATGGAGTGGGTGGATGCAACGAGCTCGACATTGCATGCGACAAACTCTACTTGATAGCATGCCTGTAGGTAATCAATCTTGACATACTAGTTAACATGGTTGATCATTTCTGTATAAAAGAGATTAGCATCAAATTGTCCCATTTAGCTCACTGCATTAAGCCCTATACTTGACAGATTAGTGAACATTGTTAACCATTTCTGTATCAAAGAGTTCAGCATTTAAACACTTGATTAAGCTCGCTGCATGAATTCTTTACCTTCTCGCCAAAGTCAAGCAACTACGGTGATGGTGCTGGATTGCCTCCTTCCTTCTCCTTCCCCCTACCCAAACTTTCAATCAAGTCTTCACTGCACATTGCTTTCCTTTTCCTCGAAAGACTTTGAGTGCCGTGTGTACTTCTTCCCCTTTTGCAAATTTCAAATTTTGGCTTGTGACTTCTCATCCAGCTTGACTACAGTTCGTTATGAGCAGCACAAATGCTCGCATCTTCACACACAGATTCACTCACTTAACGCAAACACACGCTCTCTCTCACACTCATACACAGACGAACCACAGTGCACATGCACTCCCACAACGGATCTCCATTGGTGAGGGCTTGCAATGCCCGTCCACGCTAGACGCTGCCACAGTTGTGAGGCTAGAGGAGCACACTGCAGACGCCATAGCCACAAGCTTGCGCAGTTGCTGCTCTCTCTTCTGGGCTACTACCTTGCAATCACAAACACATATTCTTTTGGGCGCCCTCAAGCACACTGACCTCTCTCTCTCTCTCTCTCTCTCGACTCAGGAGTCACCACACGCGGGGCAAGCGGGCACTCACTGTTGAGAAATTCTCTCACGACTCAGGAGTCACCACACGCGGGGCAAGCTATCCAGGTGCTGCTATTACAAGGATAACGAACAGCGTAGCAGATCCAGTTGGTTTATGGTTCAAGCTATCAATCCATCATTTCCTTCGTACACAATCGACCTCGCCCTGTCGTAAACTATCGAGGGTGATCTGCTCCCATGCTGATGAAGACGAGCTTGCAGTCGCCATGACCGTCGATGACGTCAGGTGCGCTCTTTCTTATAAGGTTGCAGATTTCCTGCCATATTCAATCAGATTGGCGTGATGGTTGGAAGTCGAAGCTGTGTGCTTTTGCCCTCATCCTCATCCTCACAGGGACTATTACGTGAGACTCAGAATTTATTAATCTAGATGACTCACGCTCAGGAAAGCTGCAATTATATATATATATATATATATATATATATATATATATATTGTACTCCTTATTATGGCACTAAAAAGCTTCATGGAAATCACTTAGTGTTCTAAATACCTCCAGTAAGTCGACCTTATAGCCACCACTGAGTCTTTGTGATGCCAAATCAAGCGGTGCTAAAAATAGCCAGCAATGAATTAATAGGACTAGGGTGCTATATATAGAGATACCATATATAGCTCAACACTCATGAGCAACCATGGCAAAGCATCATCTTAATCTAATAATGTGTTGCAAGCAGCCGGGCATCATTATAAGGCGACTCTACGAGAAGTGCAATAGCAAGTGCGTGATTTGCCCCCTGCATAGTGGCATGCGGTCATGGAGGCAGGAGGGGAAGGTGTTTTGCACCCGATGAGGGCCGTGGGTTCATTAGCTAATGGAGGCAGCGTGGGAATCCCGACGGATGAGGAAAGAGGGTGTTGACAGTCGCTAGCCTTGTAGCTAGAGAGAGAGAGAGAGAGAGGGCGGGGGCCTCACCGAATGTGAGAAGCAGCTTCAGCCTTCCAAGATTGTTTAGTGGCTACTTCCAGACCCTTGACTCATAGAAACCCTAAAAGATGTCGATTTTTCTCTTCACTTAGGAGTCAGTGAATTAGGGACATCTAGACAAGCTGTGGGATCAAGGGTCTAATGAGTGCTGGATGCAACCTACAACACGATCAAGAGAGGAGGGTGGCTTGTGAGACGTGCACCAAGACTAGCACGGTGATGATCTTTGGTGAGATTACCACCAATTATGGTAGATATCAACTATGAGAAGATTCGAGACAGTCGCTGGGAAATTGGTTTGTGTCAGATGATGTGGGTATTAATGTTGATCATTGCAAGGTTTTGGTTAACATCAAATAGTAGAGCCTAGACATTGCTCAAGGTGTGCATGGACATTTCACAAAAATAAGGCCGAGGAGATTGGTGCAGGAGATCAAGGGCATATGTTTGGTTATGCTACTGATGAGACTGATAAGGAGCTTATGCCCCTCGGCCATGTCCTGGCTACCAAACTAGGTGCCATGCTCATAGAGGTAAGAAAGAATGGAACTTATGCATGGTTGCCCAAACGGCAAAACTCAAGTAACAATTGAATACAAGAATGAAATGGTGCCATCACTGCCATGGTACCCATCATAATTCATACGCTCTTGATCTCTATGCAACACAAGGAAATAGTTACCAATGACAAAATTGCCATTGATCTGAAGGAGCATGTTATCAAGTGTGTGATAGGTGAGATGTACCAGGATGAGAAGACCATCTTCCATCTGAATCCTTTTGGAAGGTTTGTGATTGGGGGGACACAAGGTGATGTTCGCCTAGCAGGAAAGAAGATCATTATTGATACATATGGTGGTTGGGGAGCTCATGGCGGAGGTGTTTTCTTAGGCAAAGACCCTACCAAGGTGGATATATAGAAAGTGGAGCCTACATCATGAGGCAGGCTTCCAAAGAGTGTTGTAGCATCTGGTCTTGCACGCCACTATTGATTCAGACATTTTGGAAATAATCAAGTTTCCTCATCCCCGCCCCTACAACTAGTATTCTCCTCCTCTGTAAGAAGTGTGGAGAAGAAGTTGTTGTTTTGATGCTCTCTAAATTCTTCTGACATTTAGGTATTCCATCCTCATTGCATTTGCATAAAACATCTAGAGTGGAATCAATTTGTCAGACGTAATATAACATCAACTAAATAATCAGAGTGTAGAATAACATTTCAAGAACTCATCATTTGCCCTCCTATTACCAGCATATAAAATCATGCACAAGAGCACCCACACACACAGAATCGGTCCTGGTATGATCTCTATCAACCTTAATGACCTTCGCCGAGAAGCCTACCGCACTTTGGTCGCAACGAACCTGATTTCACCTAGGAAGTAGTTAAGCCTTTGAAGTTGAGAAGGCTTAAGATAGCCCTTAAAACTTGCCTTATATTTATTTAGTTTGAGTGGCACATTGGTATCACTACTACTAAACTGATTGTGGGCTTGTAACATTCACTTCTTTGCAAACGTATAAATGTAAGACTAGAATAATAAACTCCATGGTTGAAGTGGTTATCGTAATATATAGAAATTCCTTTTATTGAGTGTGTGTGTGTGTGTGTGTGTGTGTGTGTGTGTGTGAGAGAGAGAGAGAGAGAGAGAGAGAGAGAGACTATTCAAAGGGAAATGAGTTTTGCACAATATGAGGGCCGTGGGTTCCGCAAATGGAGCACATTGTAGGCGTAGTTTAGCATGAGAAGCTTGAATGAGGCAAGATCATACCTAAATGGGCAGCTAGGGTGACATTTATATCAACAACCATGTGGAGAGAGAGAGAGAGAGAGAGAGAGAGAGAGAGAGAGAGAGTATTCAAAGGAGAGGTGTTTCGCAATGGATCAGGGCTGCAGGTTCCCAGAAGATGGAGGACAGTGTGGGTGTAGTTCACCATGAGAATCTTGAGATGCTAGGATGAGCCTCAACACTAAGTAACATACAGCATTAAAGAGGGGGGGTAAGGGGATCGACGGCCCAAGAGTGGACGTGGGAAGGCCGAGGCAGATTAAACCCGAATGCACGAGAATTGAGGTAAAATGGGGATTGGCCAGTGCAAAAAAATGGTCCGGACTTAGATCCAATTTGGACCTAGGGCCTAGTTGCCCAGATTGAGATGCATGGGCTAACTATCTCACCCGTGTGCACATGTTGTTACCTTGTGCCGTTTTTATTGGGTTTTATTATTGAAACATAGGCACTACCCGCGTTTAGTATGTGCCAGGTTTAGTTATTAAGTGTATATCTACGATTGCGATCTCCCTGATTTCTGTGCGCGAACTTCTCTGCCCTCGATCCCCTTAGCCCCCCCTCTTTAATGCTATGTGTTACTTAGTCTTGAGGGCATGATGAGGCAAGAGCAGGGCTCAACAACTAGCTCGACTTTTGATTGTCGTGTCAACAACCCTATAGCTAGAGAGAAAGAGAAAGAGAAAGAGAGACTATTTGAAGTGGACCCCCAAAGATCCAGCTTTGCATGGTTTCACACAGACGTCCTGGACTAAAGCCGGTAGATGGCCACGGGGTTATGGAGCCTTTCCCTCTTCCTCTTTATCCTTTTCTTTCCTGCCTTCTCCGTGCAACAAGATGTCCTCTACATCCACTACATGTGCAATACCACCACCACGCTTAGTAGCATCACGTTCGTAAGGAATTGGAGCCCAGCTCTATGTAATTTCACCTCATTGCAAGGTAGAAAGTATGGTGCATAAGTTGCCACTGGAGATCTAAAAGTGGCCATGGCAAATCTTGGCACTGTGGTTCTCATAGCATGTAATTAAAAAATTACTATTGTATGGCTATTTTCTTGCAACTAAAACCCTTGAGCTTTTTTGGAGGAACTTGCTCGGTTATTGCCTTGCTCGGAAATATTCACTTGCCATTCCATAGGACTCCAAAATATATTGAGTACTAATTTGACACCAGGAGAAAGAAGGGAGTAGTTAGCAATGTTGGACGCGTTTCCAAATCCTTTTATTAGCTCATATCAAGAAATAACGGGTTTTCTTGGGGATCCTGTAAAGATCAAGCTAGTTGAAGGGAAAAATCCAATACGGCAAAAGTTAAGAAGGATGGGTAAGGAACAGATGAATGCTTTAAAGGAAGAAGTGGATAATCTTTTGGATGCATGGTTCATTGTGCCAGTGGATAATGTTGAATGGGGTGAGACCTGTAGTAGTCACCCCAAAGAAAGATGGGTGTTGGAGAGTTTTGTGCTGATTACAGGCCACTAAATGTGGTGACCAAGAAA
Organism: Adiantum capillus-veneris; assembly: GCF_014529385.1. NCBI lineage: Eukaryota > Viridiplantae > Streptophyta > Polypodiopsida > Polypodiales > Pteridaceae > Adiantum > Adiantum capillus-veneris. The sequence goes on from NC_140944.1 coordinate 79,522,761, forward strand.
GATCCTTACCCTTTGCCTTTTATTGATCAATTGCTAGATGCAGTAGCTGTTTTTGAAAGATATAGTGTCTGTGATGGGTATTCAAGATACTTTCAGCTTATTCTTGCCTATGAAGACTGGAAAAAGAATACTTTTATCACGCCATGGGAGTGTTTCTACTTTTGTTGCCTTCTTTTTGGGTTAACAAATGGGTCACAAGCTTTTGAAAGGAAAGTGGATTGGGTCCTTACCACGTTCTTTGGAAAGTTAAAGGGTTCATAGATGATTTTTGCATATACAGTTCAAGGAAAGAGCATGTTCAAAATCTTGAAATGACTTTTTCAAGGTATGATGAATGTGGGGGTCAACTAAACCCTAAAAAATGTCATTTGGGACAGCCACTACAGGTGAAGCTTCTTGGGCATGTTATTTCAGAAAATGGGATTGAAGAAAACCCAGAGAAAGTGGAGGCTTTGTCGTTATTTTCATCCCCTAAAGATACCAGACAGTTGGCCACTTCAAAGAGAAAGTTAAATATGTGTCTCATTTTGTACCTTTGGCATCACAGCTATTGTAACCATTGCAGCAAACAGTTAAGAACGATCCCTTGGAGTGGTCTCATGAGTGTGATGATGTTTTTGACAAAGTTAAAGAAGTTTTGAGTACGCTACCTATTATCCAAGCTCCTGACTAGTAAAACAAGTTTTATGTCAACCCATTAGTAGGACATGATGCTATTGGAGCTATATTATTGCAAAGGGGGAAGGAATCTCAATATATGAAGCCTGTTCATTATGCTAGCAGAGAGAAGACTCCTCATAAAAGAGATTTTTTTGAAATTGAATTGGTGATGATCAGTATGGTTTATGCTTGCAGGCGATTCGGACACTATTTGCTGCAAAATTCATTCACCTTTATTACCAGTTATTCATTGCTTCCCCAGCTATTCAATATTCATTTCACCTTTTTGGTGGAGGAAAGTACTAGGGCTACCTTAGCAGATCTTCTCACCTATAAGGAGTCATGATGCTGCTTCAGGAGGAATTGTCATTTATGATGCACAAGGGAAGATTATGGGAAAGCAAGGGTTAAAACTTGACTCAAAAAGTAACAATGATGTAGAATACATGGCTCTTGAAGGTGTTTTCATATTTGCTTACAATTGTGAATTAGACGCTTGCAAATTAAAAGAGATGCTTTGTCAGTTGTGAAGAAAGTGTTGGGAGTATGGAAGAATAAGAACCCTAAACTAAAGAGTTTATGCTTCAAAGTGAAGGTGTTTCTCAAAAAGCTTGAAGCATGGAGTTTGTAGCATATTGAGAGGTCTCTAAATGAAGAAGCTCATGATGCTGCCCAAGAGATGATCACTTCTGTGTTTGTGGTAAAGGAAGATGCCCCTTTATATGATGGGAGAGATATCTTATCAAAGGAAGTGGATTTTTTATTGACAGGTGTTCAACCTGAAGGTTTACGTCTTCTCAAAACTATACATTCATAAGAAAAGCAAAGAAATACAAAATACTTGATTATGTGCTTTACATGAAAGGAAGTGATTAAGTTTTGCGTCGTATTCTGGAAGAAAATTATGAGGGATCTTGTGGAGGCCATTTGTCCATGAAGATCATGTTGCATAAGGTTTTGCAAGAAGGTTATGTATGGCCCAGTATTCAATGGGATGTAGTCATTGGTGCAAGTCGTGTTTGCCTTGCTAGAGGATGGGAAAGAGGATTTTGAATCCTGAATTGTGAAATAAAATCCTAGCTTTTGATGTGTTTGAAAAATGGGGACTTGATGCTATTGGACCCTTACCTATGACCTGCAAAAGAAATGCTTACATTTTGACAACAGTGGATTACTTGTCACGATGGGTAGAAGCCAAAGCTGTCAAACAGATTACTAGTAAATAGGTCGGAAAATTTGTTTATGAGCATATATGCTGCAAATTTGGTGTATGCCTAGAACTATTTTCTGATAGAGGACCAGGATTTAGAGGAGAGTTGTTTGATTTCTTATGCAAGAAGCTCAATATACAGCATAGGTATAGTTCTCCTTGTGATCCACAATGCAATGGTCTCAATGAGAGGTTCAATGGAGAGTTAGTAAAGATCTTGACAAAGATGACTTAGACACATGGTAAGACTTGGGATTCAGAGTTGCGTTGTGCGTTATGGGCTTATAGAACTGCTATCAAAACGAGCACATGATTTTCCCCTTACCACCACTTGTTTTATGGCAAGGAAGCTTTATTGCCAATGGAAGTGGAAATTCTTGCTCTCAAGTTGTTGTCATTGGAAGATGAGGAGCAAACAAATGCATGGCAAAAAACGTTGTTGGATTTACAATGTTTGCAATTGGAGAGAGTTTTAGCTTTGAGCTACAATGAGGAGGTATGAAAGAAGGCTCAACTAAAAGCCAACGAATGCGTGGAGGACAAGAAAATTTAAAAGGATGATTTGGTGTTATGTTACAATAGTAAGCTAGACAATACCTTTCAAAAGAAATTTCAAATTAAATGGGAAGGCCTTTTACTGTTGTCAAGAAGTTTGATAATGGAACATATCAGTTGGAAGATTTGAGTGGTGCACAACATAAATATCGTGTCGATGGCTATAGATTGAAGAAATATCTGGAACATTTGATGAAAATTGTGACTGATGGAATGCTATCAATAGAAGGAGACAATGTGGAGAAATTTAAAAATGTGGATGAGGTTTATGGGGTTGAAATGCAACAGTTGTTCAACCTAGGGACCTCTACTTGTCATGAATGACTAAGCAGTCAAGGGGTGGGAGGGGGGGGGGGGGGGGGGGCGGTGGGGGTGGCAAACTATGTCAGGAATTTTTTGGATGAGCATAAAGTCACTAATTCATCTAAAAAGCTTGCTCACTAGCCTCGTGTATATATGTACCCTACGAGTTTTGGAAGTGGCTTTGGAAAAATTCACGTACAAAGGAGTGATTTTCCAAGATTAAATTCTGATGTTTTGGGTTGTTCAAGACTCCAAAATATGGATTTTAATAAGTATTTTCTGCCGTGCTTTATAGCTTGTGAATCGGACTCGTACATCATGAGTTATGAACATCCGAAGCGGGCGGTCTCAACTTAGAAGGTGATTGTAGGTGCATGCAAGAAGGGCAACTAGGCCAACTTGGGGGTCTAAGATTAGAAATGCTGAAGTTTTATATTTTTGGAGATAGCCGAGGCGATGGGCTTTGAGCCGTGTGTTACGGTGCGTCATTCAGTGATCGGAGCAGCAAGGTATGCCTCGGGGAAAATTGTTTGAGAAATCCCCTCATGCTTTGGGAGAAGCTGGAAATTTTAAGTGAAGTTGGGAAGCTTGGGGATGGTTCCAAGTGGCAGCAGAGTAATCCCACATGGGGGGCAAAAAGTGGAAATTGGAGGGTATAAGGGGGGGAATAAGGTCCCTCCCCAAGGTTGTATCAAAGTAGCAAATGGTGCTCACTTGCCTAGCCCACGAGGGCTCGTCAAATTTGGGGGATGAAAGGGTGCCTATTTTGAGCTCCCACATCTTGGACAGGCACCTTGCCATTTTTTTGGTTCCCGGACACTTGCCCCTACCCCATTCCTTGGTCAAATGGTCATCGACAACTCATTTTTCACCCAAAAAAGGCCAAAATTGGACCAACTAAATGATTCTCAAAGAGAGAACCATGTGGGCTAAGAGGAGATAGAAAATTCTTGGGGATAAGAGCCAAAAAATCCCCTTTTTAATAGCTACAATTCCTTGTACACTCTGCTTACATAGACTAGCTTTTTTGGAGCTTTTGAGAGATACCCCAACTTCAGAAGCTTGTAACTCTCTCGTTTGTTGTCAGAATCGAGCATATGGATACTCTATGGAGGTCTACATGACACAAGATTCATATTTATGGTCTTGTTTTTCATCAAGTTTAATTTTGGTTTGGGTTACGGTTGTTTCTCGCCAGACTTTACAGGTGTTCGACATAGGTGTTTTCTGCATTTTTATGGTGTTTCCTTCCGATGGTGTGGTGTGTCCAAGGCTATAGAGGTTCTCGTTTTCCTTCTTGTTTGCATGCTAACAATGTGAAAGATCTTATTACAATTAGGGGCTTGCAAAATTGGAGTAAAAATTAATCCTTGCAAAAAATTTTGAAAAGCCTTTCACATTCTTTTGTCCACTCGAACTTGGTGATTAGATCGTAAAGGGGTTTAGCTATAATGGCGTACATATATATGAATTTCCGTTAATATCCCCAGTTTTCCGTAAAAGCTTATACCTATTTTAGTTAGATTGGTCTTGGAATTTCCAAAATCACTTGTTTTTTATCTTGATCGGTAAAAATTGCATTTTTTGACACAATATGTCCCAAAATCTTACCTTTCCTTACCATGAAGACACACTTCTCTGGGTTTAAACAATTATACTGAGTCCGTATTTCTCAAAGACTTTCTTTAGGTATTCTATGTGCTCATTTCTTGTTTGAGAGTGGAGACACAAATCATCCATGTATATCTCGAATAATTGTCTGAGATATTCTTTGAATGCATGACTCATAAATCTCCAGAAGGTGGCTTGTGCATTGGTCAAGCCAAATGGCATCACTCTATATGCCAATATGCCCCACTCGGTTGAAAAAGACGTGTTATGTTGGTCTTTATATTTTATGATTAATTGTTTGTAGCCATAAATATCATTCAAGAAACTATATGCCTCTTTTCGTGCAACTCTTTTGATCACATGATCTCTCATTGGTAGGGGATAGTTGTCTCTAATGGTGGTTTTATTTAGGTGTTTGAGATTCACACATACTCTTAACTTCCCATTTTTCTTGGGTACTACCATAGTAGGAGATATCCAATCAATATGTTCAATCGCATAGATGAGATTTTCATCTTTGAGTTTGTCTATCTCTTTCTTAATTATTTTGGAAAATGTCTCGTTGTATGTGCAAGGAAGCTATTTTCAAGGTTTGGCATCACTCTTGAAAGGTATCATGTGTTGATAGATTTTTGGATCTATTCCCTTAAGATCCTTGTAAGTCCACGCAAACACACCTCTATAATGTTGGAGTGTTGCTATCAATAACTGCTCTTCTTCTTGCGTAAGATCTATGGTACCTAATATATGTTGGTTTTGGTTCCTCTCCTGGTTCATCAGCTAGGTCTATACACTTAGCTTTTTCGGCCCATCATCATATGAGGTTCCTGGTTCTTTAGGATTTTTTTGGGTATTTGAACTACAATTTTTTTATCTTGGATTGTGTACCTCTTGTAGTGGGATGGCACATTGAATTTATCATCAGATTCTTCTTTAGTCCAAGTCACTGTAGTCCACACTTCTTTCAATGTTTGTTTCAGTTCTTTGTATTTTTTCTGCATTCCATTTTTGACATCTCGTTGATTTCTCATACGTGTTCTCGGATTTTGGTTTTGGTTTGTTTTTCATTATCAGGTCTCCTTCTCCTGTTGAGATGTGTTTCTTGAATTTTCTCGAGCTCTTGTCTTTAAGACAATTGATTGCTCTACTAGCCCTACGTATTGCATTTTGTCTACTAACAAACACATGGGCTTTTCAATTCATTAATATAGTTTTCTAGCACATCTTTTTTTATACCTTTGTTGTCTTCGTGGTTTTTGTTTGGATACTCGTAAAAGGTTGCTTGTAGCTCCTTGCGCTCCATGTCAAGATCAATACAACTGGAACATTCATCCTCAACGTCTTCCTCCGATGGCTTGTCTTGGGAATCTTGGAATACTTCGCATCACTCTCACCAAGGTCTTTGATGGATGTTTGTCCCTTATGCATCTACAATCTACAACTTCTTCCACTCCAAGCTCTTTCAACCTTCATTTTGAACTCATAATGACACTCATCACCTAGAAGGGAATTAATTCATATCCTTCTTTGTCACAAAATTTTGTTATGTCACCTCATTCACGCACACATCTAGAGTGGCAAGAATTTGCTTCCATCCAAATGGTTCCAAAATTTCTTTAGGAAAAGGTTTTGGAATATAGTCTATGTTCTCCACATGTTGATCAAGAATACAATTCTCCTTCCTGAGACTTACACTCTCGAGAGCTTTGTACATCCAATTATGTGCTTTGTCTTGGCCGGTGTCTCCTCATCCTGATCCGTATTAGACTTTATCTCTTCTCTCGTATTCTTTGACACTGATTTTTCTAGTGCTTTCCTTGTGTCTTAAGTAGATATAGTCTTAGCCCCAATTTTGTACCATTTTGAGCTTTCGCATAAATGATATGCACAATATTACATCAAAGTTACTTCTCTTGTCAAACTTCATTATGGAAAAGGTGTGTTCATACGCAATGCCACAAGTGGATACAATGATTTTCTCTAATACTCCAATCGATTTCTCCATGTATCCATCTGCTAATTGTAGTTTCATTTGAGTTTTTCTTAGAGCAGTCTTCTCCCATTTTATGCGCATTGCCTTGGTTGCTATGGAGATTTGAGCCCGGCTATCCAATATAGCCTTGGTCTTGACCCCTTCATATTCCACAGGGAAGGTAGTATTTTCATCTTCCCCCTCACAGTAGTCTCCAATTTGTTTATAGTACAGGTTCTGCCTTAGGCTTTTTGGTGTTTAAGAGTTTGATTCTTTTGACGAGTTCAATTGTTGAGGGACTTTCAACCCTAGTTTCTCTAAATTTTCTATCACCTCTTCACAAAGATGTGGTCGAATTTGCAGCTACTCGAACAGAGTTAACGTACATTGTATGGGAGATGACATCAACTCATGAAGAGTCTTAGTATCCATCATTTTAGGATCACATTTCCATTGGGATGGTAATTTTTTTTATTTTTGTTCTTGTTTCATGGTCATCAATGAATGAAGTAAATGGTTTTAAAGTCCCAAGTTTGTTGTCCTCTAATACCTCTATCCCTACATCACCATATAGTGATCAAATATCACCAAGGTAGAACTCATGGTCTAAGTTTATCTCAAGGATAGGTGCTGATTTAAGAGTTGCAATTCTGTCTTTTTTGTTTCTAATGCCTTCTCATAGATCTTGTGGCCACTCCTCTTATACTTATGAAATCAACATCACTGCTTGTGAGCCCATTCCATATGCGGTGTTGGCTACTTTCCTCATGTCTAATGGTGTCTTGACTTTAGGCCCTTCCTTCTCTTTGTTTTCAAATATCCTGGTTTGTTATTTCTTGGATCCTCTTGTGGATTAGGACTTCAGTCTATGGAGCGTCTAGAACTTGTGGTTCCATAAGGGCTTTGGCTACCTGGATAAGATCTTTGCACATCACTAACCTCTCTTTTTCATATCGTGGATGGGGATAAGTCAATGATCTATTCTCTTGGGTTTGATTAGATTGTAATTTAGTTTTGAAAGCCTTCAAAAAAGCGTCGAAAGGCCCTAAATGCTTGTCCACCAACATCGATTCTCCCGAAGGTATTTCAAATTATTTCTTTGCATTTGCTTTTACGTTATGGTTTTGCTCTGAATTTAATTTCTCTTTTGTTTGTTGTACCTTGGTTTCTAAGGCTGATTTCTCTTTCATTCGTTTGGATTTTTTCTTGTCCCTTTTTTCCTTCTAAGACTTTTTGGGGTTTCTAACAGACAAGCTGTCTATTTCAATTTGACAGGACAAAGCATTGTTGTCTCCCATTGGCTTATTTCTTTTTGCTTCATAAGCTTGTGCTTTGGTCTCACCGCTCTCACCGGGACTCTTGGTTTTGTTTCTAATTCACTTGATCTAGGTATGATTCCAATTTTGATTAAGAGGGCATCCCTATGGTATTTGGGTTTTTTGGACATTGGGAACCAAATGATTAACTACGCATCCTTCACAAAATCCAAAGATCTTGATGCACTCTCCCTTGTGGGAACAGCTTCTTGCCCAATGATCAACTCCTCCACACTCATAGCAATGTCCTATTGATGGTAATGAAGCTTGAGGAGCTCCAATAGGTGGTCGTGTTCTAGGAGGTTATCTCATCGGTTTTCTATAAATATTAGCATATTTTCATCGACGAGGTAATGGATTTTTGTGGGTTGTGTTATGTAAGATGGTTTGACCATTTCTTCAAAATCTATCTAGAGGGTTTGCTCTCCTATTGTATAAGTAATGTTATCTATCACTCTCTCACAGTTGTTTTTGGACTCTTCAAGGTAAGTGTCCATCAATCTCATTCTTTGATCCACTGGCACCTTTATTGGTTGCAAAATTCTCACCATAACCGTGTTTTTTGCGGTAAGGGAGCTCTTGTCGCAACACTAGTTGAGGGTTTTCTCCCCCTTGCACTGCGTTATTCTTCCCTATTGGGTATCTTGGACGTGGTGGCAACTACTACGCTCCTTGAGGACCATAATGTTTTCCCCTACCAAATTTTCTATTATACAAACACTCTTGGGTCTCCTGCTTTGTCCATTTTTCCTCGATAGCATGCCACTTCAATATAGGTCTTTGATGCATGTTGCACCAATGAGTAGGATGATCCTCCACAAGTGTCATATTTTTGTTGGCCCGATTGTCGTTTGTTTGGGTTTGATATTCTACCTTGGTTCATCCTTCTGATCACTTCCTCGATCATTTGACCAACGTTTGGCATAGTTGGGCTTTGGGCCTCTAGTTTCAATGTGGATTCACTAGCAATCAAAGAGGTGGTACTTGTCTCTTGGTTAGTGACCTTGGATACCTCCCCATATGCCTTGAAATTGTCTACTAGGTCCCGGGGGATTCACCTTACATAATATGTAACCTATCACGTGAGTTCAACAAGAGGTTATTTAAATCCCTGAGAACCTATAGAAATAAATTTACATAAGGATATGTTTTCTACAAATTTAAAAAAAATTACAAAATTTAAAAGAAAAGGGTTGATTATATTCCCTAGAAAATTCACAGAATAGGGATTTTAGAAAAAGAGCCTGAACGCACGTGATATAGTGGTCTTAAATATAGTGAACCCCCCGTGTACTAGGTACAATGCTTCCTTAGTGACTTGCTCAAAGGTAACACATGCCTTCAATTGTAGATTCTTTTTTAGGATGTCATTCCGCAATCCTTCTATAAAAAGAGCAGATAGTCTCTCATCTTGAGGTAGTTCTTGGGCAGGACATCTTTTGATATATTTCTTGAATCAAAGTGAGGCCTCCTTCACCTTCTCCTTCTCCTTTTGCCTAGATGCATAGATTTGGGAGACAATATCATGCTTGATTCTTCTCTTTAAGAATTCCTATGCAAATTTTCATAGAAGTATTTGGAAAATATTGGCCATGTAATGATTGGAAGCAGGTCAAATCCGTTCCTTCCAAAGTTAGTCCAAATCCTTCATATTGAGTATGGAAATCCATGAATTGCTCCACCCTCGACACTTTTTTGAAGATTAAAACATGTACATATGGATGTCGCGACCCACTATACGTCTTTGGTACACTCTTGGCTACTTAATATGGTTGCATATGTCTTGTCCAACCACCATCCTAACCATTCCTGCTCCTCCTGATGGAGTGTCTCTTACTTTGTATTCTCTCCTTGGTACTATAGACAGTTTCCTCTCTATTTCTTGTTCATCTGATCTTATCGTTCGGTCTCTTGTAAACATATCAAGCACTTCACTACCCCTGTGCACATTTAGTGAAACCCTAGAGCCGAAGGATCTCAAGGGATATATAGTAGAAAATTGGTGGTGATTGACTGGATTTTCCATTCTCGTTTTTACTAGACTCATATATCTGGTTTCCAGTCTAGTTTGAGATATCAAGGTTCTAACTTTCTCAAGGTTTATATAATATTGATGGAGTGGTCCACCAAAATATGTGTAATGTTCTAACTCCTTGCGATCTACAAGAGAATGTTCCTCCCCTTGGTGTATGTAAATACATATAAACCTCTTGTGGTCCATCAATTAATCCTCTATGCAAGGTTCATCACATCTACAATAGAGTATTTTCTCTCCATTATTGTATTTATACAGGCCCACATAAGAGTTCTATGTATTGACCAGTTTTGTCTTATATATGCACCTAAGCATAACATTTTGCTTGTCTAGATTTGGTGGTTCATCTACTAATTCCTCATCCACCTTGTCCTTGGTGCTAGAGTCAATCCCCATTTTTCCATGGTGAAGGGGTTGTGCACAATTAGATACGTCATTCCTTCTTGGTCAAAGTATCTATCCACATCATAGTTTGCATCTACAAGGTCTCCGAACTCGCTTGGTTTACTCTCCAACTTAACATAGTAGCGGTCCATACCATCCTTATAGATTTTCACTTTTAATTCATTCTCAAATTGAAATTTTAAATGCTATAGCTTGACATTAGTTGATGGTTGTGAAGGACCTACCATGCTTGATGTTCCCTCTTTGAAAATCACCTTGTTAATTCATTCACCCACTATAGTATAGGATCTTTTTGATGAAGTATCATATAGAATATCCTCTACAATGGTCTTTCGTGGATATTTTGGCCCTTGATACACACACTCTTCAGTTGAATTGTTGCTTACTTGGTCTTTTATGCTGGGGTTTCTATTATGGTACAATATTCTAGATCGTAAATACATGAAGAAATGATTTTCAAAACCCCAACCTTGTTACCTCATTGATTGTTTCGTGTTATTCCATTTTGAATTTCTTAGCACGCCACGCATTCTCACACTTATACCCTGTACATAATAATTGATGGCTATGAGTTTACGGCCGCTTAGTTAGCCAAGACCTAAAGCTAGCTAAATTTATTTCTTACTCTCTCTGATCACAATTCTCCTTATAATTCTTTCAACTGAAGTCCAATCAGTTTTGAAAAGTCCACAAGGGTTCTTGTGACTATCCTTAACCTTGGTCCAGTCCTTGAATAAATTTGTCTCAAAGGAACATGGATCACGATCCATGTACCTTGGTGCAATTTTGGAAAAAAAAATTCTTTTCCACCTTGCCCTTGGTCTAATGGTCCCAACTAGATTTTTTTGGTGAGGTTTCAGTCTCACTTGGGTGATCAAAAGCTATTCACTTGGTCTATGTTGACACTTTGTTTGTCCAGGCTGTTTCCACCTTTTCACACCCCTTTATGAGTATCTATCCACTTCCTTGCTTTGGAATTTTTTTTCAGTATGATATGAACTCATTATTGGCCGAAGTTTTGTGCCAAATTCCAATATAGGTACATGGATCATGATCCATGTTTGAAAGCCACATGGAATTTTGATGATACCATTAGGACCATCAGGTTTAATAGGTGCTATGGTATCAAGGATTATTTATTTGACTTAATTTTTATCAACCAAAAGTGTATTCTTGTGTTTGTTTTTGAGGTTTTTGGATATATACTATTTCTGGCCTTTTAGCCCTCTCCTTTTAGCTTTCTTCTCTTGATTCTTTTGGGAAATGTGTTCAAAACTGTATTAATTATCCATTGGACAGTGTTTTTGTCAATTTTATTGAGTAGATACGGATTGCGATCCATGTTTGGCATCAATTTGGCATGGAAGTTGGTCAATATCCTTAATTATGTTAAGATGATCCTACTCACTTAGTTGTTTTGAATTTGGATCAACTATACCCACCCAAAGCCAAGATTTTGTGTCTACTTTGTGATTTTTGGCAATCAGGAAGATTTATTGTTTTTTTATCATCTCTTTACACTTTTTTTCTAAGGTCTCTTTTGGAATGTTTGGTTAGTTCTCAGGAGTGTACAGGTCAATTATTATGTCCAAATGTCAACTTAGTACATGGATCATGATCCATGTTTGGAAGCAACTGGTCATGAAATTTGTCTTGTTGTTTCCTTGCCTCTTGTTGAACCCAAATCTCACCCATTTTTTGAATTTGGACAACTATAAGTTTATTTCTTCCAAATTTTACTTAATTTTCAAGGTTTGATATATATTGGCCCAATTTCTTGATTTGGATGTTCTTTTAGCAAGTATCTAAGAGTTAGTTTGAACAAATGAGGGAAATTTCTAGTTAATTGGGGATTACAATCCATGTTTGGTAGCCAATCTGGGAAAGACTTGTTTAGTTTACCTCCTACAAGCTTGTGTATCCCTTTTTGCCAAGTTATGTTGAATTTAATTCATCTTTGAAGCTTTGACCATCAATTTTACAAATTTACAAACTTATGGTCTTTGGTACCAAAATAAGGTTTCAAACAGTTTTTACCCTGATCCTTTTAGCCCCAATTGATGGTGGAGACTATTAATTAACCTACTCCTATAAATTAAAATGTGTTTACAAACATAAATGAGTTTAATATTGCAGAAATGACAACAAAATGTATGGTGAAACAGTCCTTTTCAAGCATAGGGAAAATGAAAGAACAAAATAGCTTTTGTAGTTCACTCACAACTGTCTTTGCTTATAAAGAGTAGAGATGGTTGGTCCTCGACTCAAGTATCTACTAAGCACTAAACCTATGTCTAGCTACTTTATAGTCTATGTGTGAATGAAATGGGTGTCCAAATCTATGGAAAGGATTTTTTTGTCCAACTAGGTCATTCACCACCTTAGGATTGACTTACACGGAAACGGTGGCAATTCCATAAAAGCTTATACCTATTTTAGTTAGGTTGGTCTTATGAATTTCCGCAATGGATGTCTATAACATAGCTATGTGGCACTAACATAATGTCAGTACACAAGAAAGCGACTCATGATGGGGCACAAACACCCAATGAGGTTGTCAATATCAAAGATCTAAATCTAAAGAATTGTTCATGCTTCTACAATAGAAATCGGTCACTTCTTGATCAGAAAATATGCCTATGTCCAGTCTCACCGCTCTAGGTCATCACGCCTTTTTGGCATCCAAATGGATTCAAAATGCAATGAAACTTAAGGAGGGGTGTTACAACACAGAACGACATAATCCATCCCAAAAAAATGTATAGAAAATTGAAACAAAACGACACAAAAAGATTCTCTTCAGGCTTAGAAACACTCTTCCAAGGTCAAAACATTAAAAAATAGCCATTTGAGTCCTCAAATAAACACATTTAGCTCACAGACAAGACACCGCAAACCACATCAAAATTGAGAATGATTACACTTAGATTAAAGAGTAAGAGACAAGGAACAAATGTGATATTCAGAATTGAATTTCGACTACTAGACAAGGTGAAAGGTTGATTACAAATTATAGCAGAAGTGTATCTCTCAATCGACGTCTAAAAACTCTCCAAAGATAATGATAATGTCACTTTGGAAACAAAGGGTTAAGACAAAAAGGCTTGGGACCCTTTCCCAAGGTCATTGGACATTTACAAGGCTTCTTGGGTTTTGTAGAAGAATACAAGGATTCAAGGACTTTATGATTACATTTCTTGACTCGTCACTCTATGATTACAAGGTTTCCTCCAAAACCCAGAAAAAAGATCTACAATATAGGGGTTGTGACATGTCTCCGACTTCCTTGGGTGTGCTTCTATTGTTTTCCTCCAAACAAGATGTCACATGTACCCTGCATGTAGCTGTGGCTTGGTTCGTACCTACCTCTTATAAAAAATGAGGTAGACATGTTTCCAAGCTTTCCCGAGTTTGTATGCTAATAGAATATTCTTACTTTGAAAACATCTATACAAGATGCTTGGAAGTGCAGCCTTGCTTTACATAAGTTCATCAGAGAGATGAGAGATACCAGAGGGCTAGCCTTGCTAGATTTTGTAGCTTATTGAGATTCATGAGATTGCTACAGAAGCATAGGTATCAAATTTTATCTAACTTGCAAACTTTGCTTGACTAAAGAAACCTTTACTTATCAAGGTGGCATTGTAGAAACTTTTGCAATTTTGGTTCAAAGCTCTAAACTGTAAATTGCTTACCAACTTGATTGAATTGGTTGTTTTGTAATTTTAGGCATCAGACCATGCATTGATGGCACCTTTGATAGTTTTCACAATCACAGTAAGGTAGAGGCATTTTATGTAGTTAAAAACAAAACTCACCATCTTGAGGTATTGTTGCAATACTGAGGTAGGTAGATCAAGGGGTGAGCCTTGGTACCAAAATTTGCAGCACCCCCTAGTGTGGTTTTCTCATGTGAAATCTAGTTTGAGTTTCTCAATACTGCTTGCATGCGTTTGTTTCCAAATGACTTTCAAACCGTTTGATGTGGAATGTTGACAATGGGTTGATCATTTTTTTTTTCTTGTATGAGGTCCAAGAAACTTGCCTAGGAGCCATGCTCTAGCAAATTTAAAACTCCAAACAAGAGAAATAGATGCTTGCTGACTTTTTGCAATTGTAATTTATGATCCACCTTGCCACGTACCTTTTCCCTACAAATCACAGGCCATGCCTCACTCGCCTTTATTCCTAGGAGACCTTACCTTGTTCAAAGTTGAGAAGTATCATAGAAACCCTTGTGGGTTATCCTTGTCTGAGGCCTTTCTCCTTAATCTAAACATTTGGTTTGCTCTAAGACTGTCTCCTTTGAAAGCGCTAGTTTTCGGCATTGCATAAACAATTGAAAGAAATATCCTTAAGAGACCTACTTATCACACTTGTGCCATCGACAACTTTTTTTTTTTTTTTGCAATCTATGTAGAATCTTTGGCAATTCTGAAAATCCGTGATCTCTTTGCAAAATTGAGATTCCTACAAACTGTAGGTCAAAATTTCTTCTAAGTCTATGCTTGATCTCGGCTGAAGTGCGATAATTGGGTAGGCAAATGGGACCTTGGCCACCTCTATTGGCTAAACCAAGGTCACATTTAGGCCCATAATGTGAATTTAAAAGGAAAATGCTTCTCTATATACAATGAAGGTAGTGGATGACTTCATAGGAAAAAACAAGAGGACTATCAAGCTATCTGCTCCTCTTTGCTCTACTACATTGCAACAAGTATTGCTATCCTCAACACCATGAATCTGACAAGTCAGAGAGAGACATAGCGAGAGAGATAGAGAGAGAGAGAGAGAGGAAAAAAAAATTGTGTTGGTTTGCGGTGTCGGAGTGCGGGGTTCTCCATAGGGTGGAACGGGAAAGCACGGGGCCTCTGGCTATAAACAAGAGCTTAGCACACACTCAAACTCGGATAAAAGAGTGTCGACGAACTTAATTAAGGGCTTAATATACGTAGACTTGTGATTAGAGAGAGTTTAAGAGAGAGCGGATTGGAAATAAGAATGCTAGTAGTTGATATGACAAAAGGAAATAGAGATTCAAGACTAAAGCAATCATGACAATTGACAGCAAATACATCTTAAGAATTATGATTGCTTTTTTACAATTTCGTTGCATACTCCCGCTTCGGTTGCCAAAAAGACCCCAAATTGATTTAAAAATGGCCTTTATAGGGAGGCCTGCTCACTTTTAGAAAAATGGTTCAACTAGCACTTTAATTTTGGAAATTTTTGATATGCTTGCATGATCTAGCTCCATCTGCAAGCTCTCATTTGCCCACCTTGATTTGCCTCACCTTTGAATCGTCCTAGCCTTGAACTTTGAGCACCCTAAAATGCCCACTTTGTCCGGCTTTGGCTTTGGATGTCCATCTACCTCTTTGCTCTCTCATGTGATCCTTCCCTTTGCTTTATCCTCTTGGCTTGGTGTCTTGGACGCCCACTTTACCCTCTCTCTCTCTCTCTCTCTCTCTCTCTCTCTCTCTCTCTCTCTCTCTCTCTCTCTCTCTCTCTCTCTCTCTCTCTCTCTCTCTCACTCACTCTCTCTCTCTCTCTCTCTCTCTCTCTCTCTCTCTCTCTCTCTCTCTCTCTCTCTCTCTCTCTCTCTCTCTCTCTCTCCCCCCCCCCCCCCCCCCCCAGCTTGAGTCCTCCCCTGTCAGGTTACTCTCACTGTCCACATTGCATGTGCCTCACCTCGTACCCCTAGCACTAGGGATATAGCTAGTTTGTGTGTGTGTGGGGTGGGGGGGTTCTTTGATTCTACTTCTAAAGCGGGGGGACCTTGAGCGGCCACGAGAACCCTTCCCTTTAAGATGCCACGTGACAATGCCGACTTGAGCACCACTGGATGTCGCCACTGTCAGGAGCCCACAACATTGGTCATAATTCCAGCAATGTGCACCTCTGTAGGGTCGCCATGCATGTGACAGGCCACCACCCCCAGGTGTAAAGTACCTCGAGGCCCACCCTCAGTATCCATGCACTGGAAGGTGTGGCCCCCCTTTGTGATGCTTATGGTACCTCATGCTTTAGCCCTCATGCTCTTGCTCACTTGGCCCTCCATGCGCATGTGGGATATCCCCATGCCATGTGGCAATCCTTGGGCACCCCCCCCCCCCCCCCCCCCCCCCAAAGCTCCAAAGATTTCCTAAAAAATGCCTTTTTAGGCTCAAATGATGTCTCCCCTTCAACCTCCTACATTTTTTTGCCCGCTAGTCCGATGATGAGACAAGGAAAACCAGTTGGAAGATCTTATTTCCATCTTCCAACCTACTAGTCCATGCCATAGCCTGGTCTTACCTAGGCCTCAAAGTACGTGTTTGAAGGATGGAAAAAATCACCTGCAACCATTTGCCTAGCGTCGGCTCAAACATTTGACCCGCCATATGTTGGCCGTTGAGAATTTGATTCACAAGTTGTCACTTCTTGCCAACTTCATATGATGCACACTACCTTCAAGATCACTGTCAAAGCCCAAAAAACATTAGATGACACAATTTCCAAAGTGATCAAACCGGCTCAAAATCGGCCCCTGTCAAAACTTCATTGCTCCTTGACTTGGCCTCTAAGACTCCGATTATTGATTTGAAAAGACCGATAGGCTCCATAATTTAGACCCTATGCATTTGTCACTTCAAACTGCCTTTGACCACATGTTCCCATATCCGTGTCAGATCTGCAACCACCTCCAATTTTAAATTGCAATAACTTCCTCACCAAGGTTCCGTTTGATGAGTCGTCTCGACTGGTTTACTCGGCACTTCAAGCTCTACATTTTTTATAATAAATTGAGCCCTTCATTCATTCTCCAAGTGTCAGACCAATTGAATCACTTTGGTTTGCAAAAGAAACCACATATTTCATACATTCTTGCTAATCTCATGCTATAAACATTTCTAACATAGTTCATAGATTTGTCAAAGTTCATAGATACAAACAAAAATCTATTTTTCAACTTGTGCACACAAAGCAACACGACATCCACTCCCTCTAAACCTTCACATCCTCCGGTATGTGCGAATATCTAGAGGTTGTGCATGATAGCATCTTCATCAAAAATCACATCTTCATTATCTAAATCCTTATCTTCATCCACATTGAAGCCTTTGTCTACAATTTGAAGCTCTTTATTTCTCCATTTATATAGCTTGACGCACTTACTTGCAACTAGAAGTTTCAACTTTGTCCCATCCATCTCTCATAATTTGTAGGTAGCATTAGGAAAAACATGTTTTAACCACATACGGTCCAAACCACCACTTAACCATCTTTTGCATAGATGTGTATTGGTTGTCCAAACTGATATCATAACCAAGAACCCAACCCCCTTCTTGAATAGCACGTGGCCTTGGCCTAGGCCGATTGTCAAAACCTCCTTATTTTTTAAAAGAGCACTCCTCGATTCTCTTTTGTACCTTCTATATCTTTGCTTCTTCGCCCTAGCTGTCGAACCCTTGAAGCAAGAAAATATTCTATGCTCATTTCTAAATCCCAAGGAAATATGCTCCATGTAGTCACTGCCTCCTCAAGAGGAATAATAGGCTTTTATCCATACATAAGCTCTGATGGCATAAAACCTGTAACTTTGTTGTGTAGTATGGTCCGCCCATAAAGCATAAGGAAGTAGTTGAGGCCAATCGCCAATACGGCCTTTACATGCCTTAGCCAATGCCTTGACAATGGGTGGATTCCCTTTGTCACTTTTACCATTCCCTTCAGGGTTGTATGCAGTAGTGAGTGATAACCTGACACCCATACAAGCAAAAAATTCTTTCTTCGTCAGCATCCAAATCTTCTCTATCTGCAATAATTCTTCCAACACAATCATATCTACATAGTACATCTTCTAGCAAAAATTTTCATGTCATACTGGTAGCTTTGGTTCGCAATGCCCTACCTTCAACCAGGCTCATCAAATCTTCCCCAACAAGCACGAT
The DNA here is from genome assembly GCF_014529385.1 of Adiantum capillus-veneris. Classification (NCBI taxonomy): domain Eukaryota; kingdom Viridiplantae; phylum Streptophyta; class Polypodiopsida; order Polypodiales; family Pteridaceae; genus Adiantum; species Adiantum capillus-veneris. Next base: position 79,540,762 of record NC_140944.1, read on the forward strand.
GTATCTCAATTTCCATAACCCTATGGGCATTGTAATCAAGTCGATGCATGCACAATGGATATGTTGGATGCAATCCATCTCAATGCTTAATATTTGAGTATATTTGACATAAAAAACAAGTTTCAACAAAGTGCTCCACATCTTTATACATATCCTTCCACCAAAACCATTCTTTGATTTTAACAAAACTGGCCCAAACTCTCATGTGTCTTGCACATAGCAACTCATGAAATTCTTTAAGTACTTGTTACCTTATCACAAACAAATCGTTGAGGGATTCCTCTTCGCTTCGTTGCATGCCACCATAGAAACCCGTCCTATAATAAATACCCATAAGACTTCTTTTGAATACGTTTAAACTCTTGTTCGGTCTATTGCTATTGCTTCTTTAGTGTACTCAAATATTTCCCAATTAGCAACCATTAACCTTCATACTTGTCCTCGACAAAATATTGTAATGCAAAAACCATGCTTTTACATTCTACATGTAGTTTTGAAGACGTAAATAGCCTCAATCCCACATCTTCAGCTTCAGAAATCATAGTCTCTTCATCTTCAAACCTGGCTTTGGACAACATGTCAGCTATAGGAGTGTCTTTCCCTGCAATATGAAGGAACTTAGGATAGCTATCCCGCGTAGCATGGCTATATTTGGTGTACAAGAACTTGTGATCATCCCAAGAAATGGAAAGAAATATTTCTCTATTGTTACAGAAGCACCAATAAAGTACTCTTTGTCAAACCTTAGGGAACTCTTTGTCAAACCTTAGGGCAGTTGCTACACCTCAAAGTTTCCTTTTAACCAGTGGATATTGTCTTTATCAAGCACTTAACACTTTAGCACCAAATCTGATAGCATAACTTTGTCCTTGCTCATCATCATGTCCAATAGCCCATCCAATATCTGTAGGACTCGTGTCAACCATCACAATAATTGGCTTACCACTTTTATAGTCTGCCTTCCTTAATGTAGGAGCCTCTTGTAACATCTTAACTAGTTTATGCACAGCTTTTGAGTGTTATTCTTTCCAAACAAATTCTGTCCCTTCCTGATCAGCTGGTATAAAACCTCTGCAACATGTGAAAAATGGGATAACCATATCAAGTAGAAAACACATGCACCTAAACATTTTTGCACTTTTTTAAGTGAACTACATGTCTCTTTCATCCTTTGAATAGCCTCCAACTTGATAGGGCTTGGTCTTCTACCAGATGGTCAACATAAGTGTCCCACAATCAAAACTTCTCTGACCCCGAACATAGACTTTTGGAATGAGAGTGTAAGGTTGACCTCTTCAAGCCTCAATAATATCCTATCACAATCATCAATATGGTTAGCCACAAATTGTTTGCACCCCCTCTAATCTTTGACTTCATCTTTTTCACCCTCTTCACACCCTTTTATCGGCACATCTTCCATCAATAAATGGCATGGTGATCTGAGGAATGAAATCCTATAGCACTTTTTTCATCCCGTTCATCATGTGCGCAGTTGAATTAGTTGCAACCTATGACAATGTACACATTATTACTAATCCCAAAGGAGTACGCATGGCTGTCACATCCCTTCTTTGTCTAGCCAATTGAAATTGGTCATAACCTGACTACAAGTTTCCCATAGAACAGATGTCTCTCCCAACAAAAGCCTCCGCAAATTCATCAACCAATGGACTTGTACCTACATTTCTTGTAGTTACCTTATTCATTGGTTTCATATCTTGTATAAACCTTAATGTACCATTATTCTTGGGAACTGTAAACCACCTGTTAGAGTAAGGAGCACAGGAGGGTTCCAAAATCCCATCTTAATCTTCTCATTTAACAAATCAACCAGCTTAGGAAGATGAGCTTTTAGAACAGGTATAGGCTGCAAATTCCAAGGGAGATGTGGCACAATGAAGATCACCATGAGATCCACAACATTAGGATCTACACAACCAGTCTCACTTGGTTGGAAAGCAAAAGCCTTCCCATGTTTCTCTAACATTTCTCAATAACATGCTACCTCTTCTTGATTTAAAAATTTTGCATCACCGATTTGCAATTCCTGTAAAGTTTCCTTAGTAAATGAGTTCCCAATTTTACCTGGATCTCGGAGAATAAGATGTCGAGATTCTTTCTCAATAACGGTGTCACTCTCTTTTGGCAATGGAATAGCCATAGGTCTGACCTTCTTTGCCACTGTTTTGTATTCTATACTCACATGTATCTCCTCTACATCCAAATCTGCTTTGAATTGGAAAAGGATGTCATATATATCAAGAGATTTCACCTTAACAATCTCAATTCTGACTTGAGCATTGGATTGCATGGCTGCATCAAATTCCCCCATTATGTCCACATGAAATGCATATTCTTCATAAATCCCTGAAATTGCTTCATTTGGATCCAATAACTCACATTCTTGAAACATACCTTGGGCATTGCAAGCAAGTTGCTTATTTCATTTGCATGAGTCGTTGAATTTCCTCTAAGATACTGATCCTTCTAAAGAAAAAGCCTCTCTAGAAACACTTGCTATCAGCGAGAAATTCTCCTTCAAAGCACCATCATAGTCTCACTTTACAATGGAATTTGGAAAAAATCCGAGAATCCCCTATTCTCTTTAAATTACTTTGTTAACTTCGGAAATAGATGATTCCTTAAGGTGTCCCTGTTCCTCGCATGGTCTACACAAGCAGTTAGACATTGTATCGCTTTCTTTCCATTACAACTTCGGATCCTGGCATATGCAGATCCAACATCCAAAACCTTTGTTTCCATTCGCAATGATGTAATATAAGGTTGTCCCAATATAATTATGTTCATCTCTTACATCTCTTATAGTTGTTTTAACATTAAGACATGCACCATAAAAATCACATGATTGTGTATTAACAACTCGGATACACACCCCTGTTCAGCATCAACGGGCCACTTTCCTTGCGAATATAAGCTCTTTGACATAAGGTTTACTTCTGAACCATGGTCTACCAATGCAACAACCGGCTCGTCTGAATCCCCTATCTTCACAAAAGTTTCAGTAGTAGCTCCGGACCAACGCTTTTGTGTAAAATGGCTTTGAGGTAATTCTTCACAATACTCATCCTCACGAAATGTGATATGCTTAAACCATCTTGCAAGCTCGTTGTTGTCGACTATTCTCCCTCATTCATCATCCTCAAATTTTTCTTTATTAAAACTGCTCAATATGGCTTCAATTTGTTCATAAATGCTCCATATTCTCTATGTTCTAGTTGGATCATTCTCAGGATCGTACAATATTTGACGCTTCCTTTTCATAAGGTCAATCATGTTGTCATGAAATTCCCGCTTTGAAATACCTAGGATCTCTCCTAGGGTAAACTCCATCTGACTCTTCAAAATTTTCTCCTCAAGTACCCTCTTAACATCAGTTGCTTGTTCAATATCATACCTCAATTTATATGATGAGCCTCGAGCTTTCCCTACTTGCTTCTCCTTCTTGGCTTCATCCATTGGGACATTAGGTGGGTTAGGTGCCAGACGAGCTAGATTCCTTTTCCTTTTGTACTGCTGACCTACTTGCCTTATTTGAAGTTCTTGCCAGATCCTCTTCCCTTTTCCACTTTTCTTTGACAAAAGCCTCATTGTTTTGACTTTGTGATATATGCATATATTGAGAGGGAGTTGACAAAATCCTCCCACCCAGTAGTATTTCTAATGCAGTCTCCCACTTGAGAGGGAGCCGACAGGATCCTCCCACCCAATAGTCTTTCTAATGCAGTCTCCCACTTGACATAGCTGCTGATATCCAACCTTCCCCTTTTTTGCCGTTCTCATAGCATATGGCCAAAAAATTACCTTTTTGTGGGAAACTTAATAGGTTTTTCCTGTAAGTTTCCTTCAATTTGCACTCCTAAGTCAATGCCTCAGCTACACTTGCATGATGTTCCTACAACATTTCTTTCATACTCTTCTTCATACCTCCTTTCCCATATTTGGTCTTTAAGGGCGAACTTGTTTCCCAAAGATGTATTACCCATTCTTCCAAAAAACCACGTCTTTATGCTTGGCTTTTGCAAATTCATTGCACTCACTCCTGATATGATCAGGACTGTTGCACCACATGCAATTTTGATAAGCACTTCCCCTCTACAGCCATCTTGTTTTGATCGAGATGTTGAATTTTTTTCTTCCAGCTTTACAGCTTTCAAATTGATGTTTAACTGTTGGATTCCCTTCACAAGCTCGTCCATGAAAGACTCCTCTAGCTTTGGGGTCTTCTCCTTAAACAACACCAGGATCTCTTCCTCTTTTTCTTCCACATCAGTAGTCATCTCGACTAACTTGTCCAGTCTTTTATGTTTCTTCACCACCATATTGACTGCTTCAATCGCTTCTTTCCAATCAAACTTCAGCCCTAACTCCCATGTTGGAACCTCAAGGAGATCCACTAAGCTCTTTTGCAGTTTTAAGTTTGCGGCGTGCACAAATCATTCTACCTTTTCAGAGTTCAAAGCAGTACGTTCCGTGGTAGGTAATTGACCAAGTTTTTTCTCGATTTCCCATAGCAACTCAGGTGCAAAAATCCTTTTATTGCGGTGTTGCACCCACTTCAAAAAGCGTTTCTTTGTAACACGCTTCTTATCTTCAAGAAAGTATTCATCTTTGAGAGCTTGTTTGAACTCCACCCAACTTCCCCCATGCGCAATCCGGAGCTCCTCAACCCATGCCCGCAGTGCAGGCACAACTACTAACACAAAATTTTCCACTACAGCTTGTTTATCTGTTGCCTTGTCTTTCGTATCCTGTTCATATATTTCACAGAATTTGGTAACATCACGGCCGTCAAACCGCCCCACTTTATCTGTCACTATTTGTCTAGCTACACGAATCCAAGCTTCCATTTCTCTTTTTGAGCTTTGAGTCATCATCTGCTGATGGTGCAAATCTTGTTGTTGTATAAGTGCAGCAAATTAATGCATCAATTGATGCATCCAATAATCTTGGCTTGACGACATGGCTGACTTCGTCTACCCTAGTCAATTTTGCATTGGGTTCACCTAATTTTGTGAGTGCGGGGTTCTCTAGGGTCGATCAGGAAAGCACTGGGCCTTTGGTTGTAGATAGGACCTTACCACACACTCAAACTCGGATAACAAAGTGCAAATAGATTTAATTAAGAGCTTAATATACGTAAGATAGGTGATTAGAGAGAGCAGACTGCAAATAAGAATGCAGTAATTGATATGACAAAAACAAATAGAGATTCAAGACTTAAGAGATTGTGAAGGACTTCTAGCAGATACATCTTAAGATTTCTAATTGCTCTTTTACAATTTCGTTGCATATGACCACTTTGGTATGCCCTTCGAATTGCAACCCTTGAATCAAAAAACTCCCCAAAGTTGCCCTAACATCCACTCGTTTTGTGCTCTCGATGCATTTCCTGCCCTTCCCTTGTCTTCTCCAACTGCTCTCCCAATGTTCCCCAAAAAATGCCAAAAAGACTCCCAAATTGATTAAAGAAATGGCCCTTATAGGGAGGCCTATTCATCTTTAGAAAAATGGTTTAACTAGCACTTTAATTTTGGAATTTTTTGATCCGCTTGCATGCTCCAGATCCATCTGCTAGCTCTCATTTTCCCACCTTGATTTGCCTCACCTCTGACTCGTCCTAGCCTTGAACTTTAAGCACCCTTTAATGCCCACTTTGCCTGGCTTTGGATTTGGCTATCCGACTACCTCTTCTATCTCTCATGTGATCCCTCCCTTTGCTTTATCCTCTTGGCTTGGACTCTTGTCCTCCCACTTTACCCTTATTCTCTCTCTCTCTCTCTCTCTCTCTCTCTCTCTCTCTCTCTCTCTCTCTCTCTCTCTCTCTCTCTCTCTCTCTCTCTCTCTCTCTCTCTCTCTCTCTCTCTCTCTCTCTCTCTCTCTCTCTCTCTCTCTCTCTCTCTCTCTCTCTCACCCGGCTTGAGTCCTCCAATGTCCGTTCACTCTCCCTGTCCCCACTGCAAGTGCCGCACCCCCTAGCACTAGCACTAGCGATATTGCAAGGGGGGGGGGGGGGGGGGGGGGGGGGGGGGGGGGGAGGGGGCTTTGGTTTTACTTCAAAATCGGGGGGTCTTGAGAGATCGTGGAAACCCTTCCCACCGAGATGCCACTGTTGTGCACCACCGACATTGGCCAAAATTCCAACAATGGGCGCCCATGCAGGGCCAACGTGCGCCCCACGGGCCACCACCCCCACCTGCACAGTGCCGCGATGCCCACCCTCCATATCCACACAATGGAAGGTCTGTCCCCCCTTTGTGATGCTTATGGTTTCTCGTGCTTTATCCCTTATACACTTGCTCACTTGGACCTTCGCGTACATGTGGTAGCCCTTGGACAAACACACCCCGTGCACCCCCAAAAGCTCCAAAGATTTCTCAAAAACCTCTTTTAGACTGAAATGACGTATCCCCTTCAACCTTCTATAGTTTGTTGCCCGACAGTCCAATGATTAGGCTAGGAAAACTACTTGGAAGCTCTTCTTCCCGTCTTCCAGCTTGCTAGTCCATGCCATAGCCCGGTCTTACCTTGGCCACAAACTACAATTCAAAAAATTGAAAAAAGAACCTGAACCCATATGCCGGTCATCGGCTCATACATTTGACATGCCATATCTTGGCCATCGAGAATCCGTATCACAAGATGTCACTTCCTTCCAACTTCACACCATGCACACTACCGGGGCCCAAAAAATATCAGATTACACAATTTCCAAAGTGATCAAACAAGCTCAAAACCGGCCCCTGTCAAAACTTCGTAGCTCTTTAACTTGGCCTATGAGACTCCGATTATTGATCTGAAAAGACCTTCATGCTCCATAATTTAAGCCCTATGCATTTGTCACTTCAAAGAGCCTTTGACGACCTGTTCCCATCTACCCTATTCATCTCAGATCTGCAACCACTTCCAGCTTTAAACTGCAAGCTTCCTCATCAGGGCTCCGTTTGATTAGCCATCTAGACCAGTTTTACTCAACACTTCAAGCTCTACATTTTTAAGCATAAAACCAGCCCTTCATTTCTTCTCCATCAACCCAATTGGCTTACTTTGTTTTACAAAAAAAACCACATAATGCATACATTCCTGCTAATTTGATGCCATAAACAATTCTAACATAGTTTATAGATTTGTCAAAGTTCATAGATACAAACAAAACTGTGTTTTTTAGCTTGTGCACGTAAAGATGCACGACACCATTTGCAAGTGTGTGTATACAAGGGTTGTCTTCTATGTGTCATGGATCCACCATAAAGACCTTCTCATAAGGGGTCTTGCCCATTCCCTTGGTAGCTTGACGATGAGACAGAGAGAGAGAGAGAGAGAGAGAGAGAGAGAGAGAGAGAGAGAGAGAGAGAGAGAGAGAGAGAGAGAGAGTCCATGCCTTATGGCCTTCCCATACCCTTCTCCCCTGAGCTTTGATATCAATCTAAGGCGAAGGGGTCTAGCACATGTTGTTAGCAACCCATCCATGCCCTATATAGGCCTTTCGCCCTACTATTTATAGGACCCTTTTAAAGCATTTTCAACGCTCTTAGCATGTTATACTTACCTTAGGTGTCTAATAGAATCTACATGCAGCGTGTCTTCCAAGGATAATGCAAGATATAGTAGTGCACCTCACATCATAAGAATGAAAATCCCCATTGTGAGCATCACTTCTAATCATGTCCAATGGTTCTTGAATTCCTCTATTGTGGTATTGCACATGCGGACACACACACACACACGCACACATATGTATATGGAGAAAGAGAGAGAGAGAGAGAGAGAGAGAGAGAGAGAGAGAGAGAGAGAGAGAGAGAGAGAGAGAGATTGCAGTAGAATTGAGTTGTAGTTCAAAATGTAATACTTTCACACATGAAGTTATATAGAGCCAATACAAAGTAGGCTAATGAATAACCATCACTGTAAAAGATAGGCAGGGTTTGATTTCAATCATCACTCTTTACGTAGTGCTTTATTTAAACCTTTTCCTTCTTTGATGTATCTTCATAGAGATCCACATATTGTATGTTCATAGCCTCCACATCAATAGCTTCCATTTCATTGATCTCTTTTTCCACCAATGTGATTTCTTTTTACATAATTTTGCAAAACTAGTGAAAGATTCTCTTCAGAAAGTTTGGAAAATGTATCACCCAAAACACAGAGTTTAAAATAGAGAGCTTACAAACTTAAAGGTATAAATGAAATAGCAAAATTTATGCTTGTTTTATCTCACACATATCACATGACAACTTTCATGGCAGCACTCTTGGATTTTTTGTGGAGATTTACTTAATTTTCCTAAAGTAAGAAAACAAAAACAGATCAAATGTGAAAACATTTCATTATTACACCTGATTAATATCATATACCTTGTTTGAAAGACTTTCAATGTACCACTTTGGTCTCTTTATAACTCCAGAAGACCTTGAGAATAGGGGAATCTGTTAATCCACTATAGCATAAGATAACAATAATATTACACATGTCAAATATAGTTAGCATAGATCCCTAGTAATTTGCAAATTACTTGGACATTCTACTTATTTCTATTTGAGAAAAACAAAAGCAAGAGTCTAGCAACGTTAGAAGCATTTTCTATTGTGGTCTAACTTCTCTCATTAAGCACATCATTCAAATCCTTAAAGCAATAAAGCATAGTGTGATCTCGAGGAGTGGGCGTAACCCACGAGTAGAGACTCCTTTGGGTTACAAAGAAGTCAAGCAAAGGTGAGAATATGTGCTTCTCCCCTTTCCCAAAAACATTAAGGTAATCAATTCCGTTATGCTCCATTTTATAGCCTTTAATGGTTCGTGCTTCAGCTATCTAAATGCAACTAGAAAGAGATATCAAAATTAGTAAAGATATTTCTATGGAAGAACAACACTAAAGACTCCATGCCTTGGTAGTGGGCAAAATGGGAGACAATTGCGAGACCTGTGGAGGCAGACGATCTTGGGATTCTTTAACGTAGCACTCATGTGGATGCCCAAAGTGCCATTTTTTTGGTTTCCCTCGCAAAGAATTACCCGTCTTGGGCTATTGTGGCTAAGGCTATAATAGATAGCTCGAAACTACGCTTGAAAGAGGGATAGTGGAAAGGGCTTGAAGTGCACCAGAAATTTGTCAAGTTTCTTGCCCCTTGATGGGCCATCCTAAAACCTGGGGATTTGACATGCGAGCTCGTTCAAAAAGGCCATAGGCGTCCGGAGTCCTTGGTATGGGGAAGCTACAAAGATGTTTTTACATTTTGATCTCATTGGTCCCCTTTGATTTCTAAGGCTAGAAGCATCCTTCTAACCCCTTTTTGGAGGGATGTTGCCAAAAAGAGTAATAGCAAAGGTATCAAATGTATATGCCAATTTTGGCATTACAATATTGGTAGCTGGAAAGAAACAGACCAACTTGCTCTTGAGTATAACCTAAGTGGAGCTGAAAGATTATTTATCAATAGAGCCTTATAACGACTAATTAGGTGGTGTCTTCCAACAAAGTGTAAATCGAAGCTCGAGTGGAAAGCTTGGTAGTGGTCTAAGAATTGGCATTTTCTTAAATTGAAAATCAAGGAAGTGTACTTCATACTTATGTAGTTGAAGGATTGGTTCCGTCCTCTTAACAAACTCATTCTCTCCTCTTAACAAGCATTGGGACAAGCATTGGCCAGAGTCGAGATGGGATTCATTGATGAGATGAACATATGGAGGTGGACACATGGGATGTAGGTGTTCATATGGGGATCCTTGCCAGCAGTTGTGAAATATCTCACCAGGGAAATTGGTCCAGATAGATGCCTGCAATGCAAAAAATGCTAGCGAAGACCACCCTCACATGTCCAAGGAGTGCCCATCGATTTGTGGCCTAGCAGGGAAAATTTGTAAATCGGTTCAAATGACCTTGAAAATAGGATTCTTCAATAATGATCGCTTCCTAGGAGGGAAGGTGTTTGAGATTGAAGCTCTGCTTATCGCATAGTAAATCATGAGATTTTGTTACTTCAAACATGTTTAAAAGGCTAGAAACTATCAGATCTTTGAGAACACCATGGTAACAACTAAGTTCACGGAGATAATCCAAGATAGCAAGGGGGCGATCCTTGCCATTGAAAAATAGAAAAACTATGAACAATGAAATAGAGCCTTTAACGACTTGTATGGATAGAGGTGAACTCATGTCTTGTCAGGGGGTGGCTCCCCTGTCAATCGATGTATATATGACCCTTTGAAGTTGTCATGGCTCAATGAGAACATGGAAAAAAATTGTACTTTTTTGGACATGATGATATAATCTACTCACAATTGTGAGTTTTGAAAAAACAAACATAGTGTCTTCAAAATAATAGAACACGCCTGTTAGAAGCTGGACACACCCCACAACATCTAACTACTCGGCAGACTATTATTTTTGTAATTATTCATTCATTGAGGAAAACCCGATTTTTCACCTTGTAAATATTGGGCCTTACAGAAGTTTCCAGATTGTATCTCAGTTTTGATAGTTAGATTGAGTAGATGGTTGATTTTGGAACTTTAGGGTTTGAGAAGTTGTAAGGTATATATACCACTTTTTGAACTTAATGAAAAACCCTTTTGTCATTTAAAAAAAACAAGTTTGAAGTCTGTGAGTGAGCGTACTGTGTACAAGAGAGAGAGATTGTGAGCTTCATCTTGACGCTACGTGTGCTAAGGTGGTCAGAATCGAATGCAGAGAAGTGCAGCGTGTTGCCCCCGACTAGAGCTACGCGCCAATACCAACATTGCGCGCGTACGATCCGTCTTTGGGAGCTCCTTCTACGAGCTTCATCGGTTGTTTGGGTGAGCATATGTTATCCGATTTTGCATTGCAGCATATCCACGCGTTCACATTGAGTAGAACTACGCATTAGGCACTTCAGATTTCAGAAACGAAGACCTGCAGATTTTGGCCAGACATCCTACGTGTTTCTGCACCGGATGTTTTGGGTCGTGATTTTGGTTCATAGAGCTTAGGGAGAGCGGCCTATTGGTATTAGTAGGGTCTCCTTCAAGTTCTATGGTGTTTCGAGATTGTTTGATGGGTATTCGGCTCTAGCAAGCGTTATAGGAAGTTTCCTCTTTTGCACTCTTGAAGGCTAGGATTTAGACAATTGGTAGAGACCTCTGTAGGAATTAGTAAGGAGTCAGTCGAGTGTAGGTTGACACGTTATGCTTGATTCTACGCGCCTACGGGTCAAGCTTTGTCCTTAGCTGAGATTACATGTTAGGTGAGTTCTCGCTGTGCTGACGTCCGTCGCGACGTATCAGTCCAACATTGGCGCCGCTACCGGGGACGAAAACCTTAGGTAGGTGACCGAGATTAGTCCTTGAGGATTGAGATTTTCGGTTTGCCAAGAGTATCGCTTTACATTTAGATAGGATCAGAGGGTGGAGGACTCTCTAGGTCTTAGAGGGAGTCTAAGAAGCATGTGTCTCGCCTAGATCCTTCAACTTAGGTAGATGAGGTAGACTTAGGTAGTTTTAGATAGTAGTCGAATTCTAGGGTAGGAGTCGGAGTGGTAGAAGCGGTGAGAGGAGAGCTTGAGAGTCCGGAGAGGCCAAAAAGCAACCAAAAACACCATTATCACCATTTCACATGATAGGTAGGAGTAGAGTAAGTAGGACATCATGATTCAGGATCTAGAGCATTTCATGCATGTACACTTGCTTGGTAGAATCATTACAAGTTTGTAAAAGATGCAAAAAGATGCAAAAGTGTGGTTGAAAGCCTAATTGAAGTCCAAAAGTTACTGTGAGTGTTTCTGATAGGTCTACAGAGCATCAGGAGCATTCCTGTCAGAAAAAAACTTTAATTTTAAGCCAGGAGACATCCTACGCATAGGATGTCTACAGGCTAATCTAGGAGGAATTCTGGGATTTTGAGTTGACCAGTGTGTTCAAGAGGTGGGGTTTACCCTAATTTCAACTGGAAAGTTGAAATTTGGCCATATCTTGACAGGATAAGGCCAGATAGACTGAAATTGCTCGACATCCTACCCAAATAGTGCCAAAACATTATTTTGAGACCAAAACCATAAGATGGCTGCATGAGCATGTCTTGCATGATATATTGAGTGACTGAAAGGGGTTTCACCTCATTTGGGTAAGAAAATTGGGTTCAAAGCGGACTTTAGCACTTTTGGCTGAAAAAGCAAAAACACCTGAAATTTGGGACTTCTGACATCCAAATCAAAATATAAGCATACCACTGGGTTACTAACATCAAGGGGAAGCTCTGGGACAAATCTAGGGTCAAACATACCAAAAACACATCCTACGCGTAGGATGTCTTCGAGTGATTTGAGACTCCAAACTGAATTCTGAGTATACCAAAGTGATCAGCAACTCAAGGGGAGCCTAGGCTTTGATTTTGAAGCCATTATGAAGAAAAATACATCCTACGCGTAGGATGTCTAATGCAAGGGAGTGAAGCAATACTTTGACTTTGAGCATAGTAAGTTGTTATCTAGCCTAAGGCAAGCCTCCTAGTCAGTTTTGGTCCAATTTGGAGTTGATTAGACTGATCAATACCATCAATAGGCCGTCGGAACAGATTTCTGACTCATTGACCAGCTAATAGGAGTCCAAATCAAAAAGTAAAAGCAGCTGTAAGCTCAGCACAACAAGAGGAAACAGCAGTGCAAAAATTCAGGCAAAGCGCAGCAGGAGACATCCTACGCGTAGGATGTCTATTGAGGCATACTGTAAAGAAAATTTGACCTGGCATAGACATTGAGGTTCCATTTGGCTTAAGGATTCCATAACTTCTTTCAGAAGTGAATTTGGACCTTGTTTTCCCATTTGGCTGAGCAAAGACTGAATTCAGACTTTTTTGCGTTAATTGACCAACATTTGAGGGAAGTACTGTTTCAGATTAGCAAACCTAATCCAGAACATCAGCAGTGTATGAAATACAGTAGTGGTTGAGATTAACTCTCCAGTTATACCAATCATTACTAAGATAACCTCTATCAGATAAATGTTTTAATTCAATTGCCGAACTTAAAACGCTTGTGTACAGGTATATTCAGCAGCAAAGCAAGAAGTTGTGCAGAGACTGACCCATTGCCAGGTGAGTGGTTGGAATTGTGATAAATTGCATTGATAAGTTTGATGAGTTTAAGATCAGGAAGATACATTGTTAGAGACCAGAAAGTGGCAGGTGACCAAGGTAGCTTAGTGTCCGCCGAAGAGAGTATAACTCAGGCAAGGCTAGATCCGCTAGCACCGATTATAGATGAAGATAGTGATACTGACACTTCGTCAGACAAATCTTTCTTCATGATGGGTAGTCAACAGCAGGGAGGATTCACCTATGATGGACCTATGCGAGGCGGAAGCACCTCTAAAATCCTTTGAATGATTCCAGGCTCACGGTGATCTTCTTAGAGGGAACAAACTTGAGAGGAGCCCTAGTCTATTCTGACTATCGAGGCTGCAAGTGCATTTATATCAAAGATAGGCCAGCTCAAAGGTTGGAGATAATCGGAGTCTATGATGATGGAGATAGATTCCGAGACAAAAAGGGGAACCACTATTTAATAGTTAGTAACCCTCAAGATTACAACAGATATGGAGATAACGTGGCGAAAGGGAAAATGGTTTGAGAAACTCAAGAGCCATCACCAAACATTGATCGGCCCGGAGCTATTTTTATGTATGATAAGAAAACAACCAGGGTTCCAACTTATAACGAGAATGTGGGAATCTACAAGCATGAGAGTGAGGGTATTGTCTCTTACTTTCGCAACAAAGAACCATACGTAAACGAATTAAGCAAAGACAAGGTTCTTTACTTATTCTCTTATGAAACTGCTATGGGGAAGGGCATAGTTTTTGTTGATAGATACGGGCGAGAATACCAACGTATTCTCCCAGAGGAAGTAGAGAGAGCAACAGGTCCAGGAGCATCTGCATATGCCCCTGAGGAAGTTCCAAGAGCCACCCACACCCCAAGAAAGTCAATGAATCCATTTTCATATGAGTATGACACTACCTCTCATTCCACCCGACCGCAAGCATTCAACAACCAAGACCAACCAGCAAACCATCCATCATTGCAGGCATGGCTTCGACAAAGTGCAGCAATGGAACCAGACCAAAACCGAGATGGTTATCACACCACACGAGGGCTCAGGGATTTGCAAGAACCACCACACTATTCAAGGTATCAATCAGAGAGTAAGCCAAAGACACAAGGGTCGACAGAGCCTGGAGGACCACCCATGGAACGAGTTCAAAGAGAACCACCTCCTGCGAGAAACATTAGAAATTATGGCTTAGGAGCACCATTGGGAGAGGAACCAACCTATTACAGAAGGCCTGAGAATGTGTATCGACTGGGACGGGGTGATCCAATGGTGAGGTTTGTAGACCATCGCAGAATTAGACCTTCTCAAGTGCAAAAATGGTAAACAAGAAATACACAGGAAACTGAGACCCAAGAGATCATGTAGCAGCCTTTGTGCGTGTAATTAGAGCCAAAGAGGTGTTAGATTTTTCCACCCAATTTGCAGGGTTTGGACTAACCCTAGAGGATGATGCTGCCACGTGGTTTGACTTTGTAGAGCGTAGAGACTTTGAGTCGATGGAGGAAGTGTTTGATGAGTTTATTGAGGAATTCTCTCAAAAAGACCATATTAGGTATTTTGGTAAAAATCTCACATTATGGGAATCTCCAAATCGACCGAATTCATGTAATTTGGGAATTTTCCACTTAAAGTGGGAAAAATTGAGGTGTGTGGCTAGTAAATAAAGTGAAAATCTCATAGGATTGTGGTGTTGATAAACACCAAAATTCAAGAGGATGTACAACACATGGATTTGAATAATAACTATAAATTACATAAAACAAAGGAAGATACAAAAAAGATTTTGTTTACAAATTGACTAGTATAGTCACAATAGAAGCTCCACATAATTCTACTCCACATTTGATACCATATCTGAACTTTGATCCAAGTGTGTCTGATGTGCACGAGTGAGGCCTTCTTTGGCTTTTAGAGCATGTCTTTCTGGAATCTTTATTCTAGAAAATGGTCCTTCTTTGTTGGGTCTCCAGGACCAAACAATTGCATCTATAGTTTCCCACACTTGTGGGTCCTTATAGTTGACAGCCCAATAACCCTTCCAACAATTACTGTAAGCTTGAGTATCTGTCATCCCACGTTTTCTCGCGCAAGGTGCCCAATATTGAATCAAGAGTTTTCTGTAGTTTCGTGATGTAGGCTCATTATCAATGTCAGATAAAGCCATTGCAAGCCACACTTGATAGATTTCTGTGTCACTCGGAACAAGCATAAGAAAGTCACCTTGGTGCACATCAGACATAGGGTCAAACTCTTCCCTTGGCCTATCTCGTTGAGGCCTACAAAAATGATCGTTCAACTCTTCAAGGCCTAGGAATCTTTCTGCTCCTTGTTGCAAATTCATTGTAGTGCTTTGTAGGTGAGAATATTCTTGAGATTTTGGCCAAAACATTTCATACAAGACTCCCTCTGATATGATTGCTTTTCCAATCTCTTCAATTACCTTACTCCAATAATCTATCACGGGTCTATAATATCGCGGAATACTTGAACCATTCCCTAAATTTTTCCAAAATTTTATATAGTTCTTTAGCCCCAAAATGACTTCTTCGTGGGCCTTGACATACTCCGCCATTTGTACTAGAGGTGGATCTCCATGTGGTAACATTGGCTTGCCTTCTGTGTCTGTTTTCCAAAGGCGAATACTTCCACTCCAACTTGATACACCTACATGTGCCTTATATTGCATCATTGGTGTCTCATCCTGCATAAAGAACCTGAACTGAAGCGGTTTGGAATGTCCAACAAGTATGTCTTGTCCATCACAAAGATAGCCATCACAATATTGCTTGAAATCGGGGATCTTTGTGAGAAAAAATGGAGCTGGAGATGAAGATGAGCTGTTTCGTAATGTATCCATCAAATGTGGCAAAGTATAGGTTTGTGTAACTCTCAACTTCTCTAAAAACCTACTAAACATGGCGTCTATGTCCTCATGTGTATGCCCAACCATTAAAAATCCCAGCTGGATGGTTTTGAAAACACCCCTTGCAACAAGCATTGACAAATAGGCAAATAAGTATCGATTTTTGTTTTCCCCTGCACAATTATCCAATTGTAGCAACAAGTTCTCTGGCAATCTGCGAAATGTTGACCCCAATTCCTCTTCTGCAATTTCTGACGACTGCACAATGGGCTCTTTTCCATCACTCAAGTTATGGTAGTCCAAAGCATCCCTTGAGTTCAAAGCATGTAGTAGTGAAATATTGCTCCTTGGAAGTCCATTTGTTACTAGATCACCAAGAGGATGCTTATCTATCCTCTCGAGGTTATGTAAACAATTAGCAATTGAGCCAATTGTAAGATTTGGATCAGCTGGCCACAAACCATTCAAGACAAAGTGTCCGTAATGACCTTCTCCATGTCCATGAGTGATCATGCCAATCAATGCCACCTGCAGATTATATCCTGAATCCACACCCTTGGGAACAATGCGTAATCTAGGAATGGCAGTCTTCTTTTGATCCATCTTATCATGGATTATGCATACATATTTTTTTGGTTGAGTTTCTGAATACGTGCGCCATGCATAATATAGGCTTCTGCAACTCTTTTGTTGTGCCATGTGAACTTCTCTCTCCCTCAAGAGAAGAGCTCTCTCTTCAAGAGAAGGTTTAGCTTCTAACCTTGCCTTGATTGAGCTACAAATATTGCACTTAGAGAACTCACTCGTCTTTGTTAAAGTGACATGTGGGTACTCTTTGTTCCAAATTCTACCAAAAGAAGATTGGGATAGCTTCTTCTCATAGCCCATTTGGTCAAGTGTCGTGTTGATTTCACATAAAATATCCACTTGTTTGTATGTTGATGGAATCACCAATTGAGTCTCTCTTGAGCCATCTAGCAGTGTTCTACTTCTATGTGGCATCTTCTCAGAGTTGTTTTCCACAAACTCATTTAGTAGTGCTCTTGCTAAACTAGTATGTTGAAGTCCCCTTCTCAATGTACATGTGTTCCCATGTACATATTGGCGCACACCATTTTCAAAGTTCTCCTTGTATCGATAAAATGATGTCTTTGGTATTCCATGTAGCTCATACCATGCTCTACAACAAACAATAGAGACATTTAGCCTGAATTGGTATCGTGACTTCTCATCTTTCTGATAACATATAGAAAGAACATCATAAACATAATTAGTGCGTGATTTTTGAGACTCTCCCCAAAATTGTTGTCGTAACCTTGTCACCATATCACGATCTGCAAATTGGCAGCATTTTTGTGCACAACAATCAATGCATGATACCCTTTGAATTGATTTGTTTGAAAGGTAAAAAGTCGAAGCTGGTGCTGCTTTTGATTTTTGAGTCCTGTTCATGAAAGTGTATCGTCTCTTCCTTGACAACTGGACAACATTACTCCCATCAAGTTTTTTTCCAACATTGCCATCGTTGGATACATCCTCATATGTAGCATGCATGCCATCAACAGGAACAAAGCGTTGTAATGGGCTCCCATTCAACATTGTTGTCTGCTTGATGGGCCACTTTAGCAAAGTGATGCTACCCACTTCAACCACATCATCAATGCTTGCATTTTCTCTTTCAATACCCACACCCACACAATCAGGACCAAGTTCCTGAAAGTTGACATAATCATGTGGAAATACATATAAGATGGTCCCTTCATTCATGGTTTGCATCATTGTGTCATCTTTTAAAAGGACCCTCTGATTTCTCCAAGACTCTCGAATCATTGCTTCAAATTCTGGGCTTGTCATAGGTATTGCATCTGTAACTAGAGGATCAGAATGATCATGTTCTTCATCACCATTGTAGCTTTCGTGTGGATCAATTAAGTTCCCATTTAATACAAAAGATTGCAAAAGAAGCTTTGACCATCGAACAGCACTCCATAATGAGCCTTGGAGAGATGAAGTATCCATTGTAGGAAAAGGTAGGACCACATCCTTCAAGCATTCCTCCACTAGTATGGAGACATTTCCCAGCCCTATCTTTGTACCACCACAAGTGGAATCTGGATCTGTTCTACACACACAACCAATACCAACGATTTCATTGTCAAGTATCATATGTACTTTCTCCCCAGATTCGAAGTCCATCCTGTAAGTAAAAAGATTACATTGTTAAATCCATAGTTATAGAAAAATACTCTTCAAACCAAAAATCATGCTACAACATGAAAAAGGTTTGCATAGGTTGGACAAGTGGTGAACCTTGAGACCAAATCCTCCTTGCTATATTAATGGAAGCAAGGTTGGACAAGTGGTGGACCTTGAAACCAAAGCCTCTTTGCTATATGAGAGCATAGGTTGGACAAGTGGTGGACCTAGTTGTAATACCCACTGCCACCTATCAACTACTATAGGACTATGCTTTCCAATGTCCAAGTATCCCTTGAGTCTTTCAAGGTTGAACACGTGGTGGACCTTGAAACAAAAATCCCCTTTCTATATCAGAGCATAGCTTGGACAAGTGGTGGACCTAGTTATAATGCCCAATATCCAAGGTGAAATACCTTAGGACTTTGCTACCTTGCTTGCCAATGTTTACGTAGCCCCTCATTTCTTTAATGGAAGTAAGGTTGGACAAGTGGTGGACCTTGAAACCAAAGCCTCTTTGCTATATAAGAGCATAGGTTGGACCTAGTTTTAATACCCACTGCCACCTATCAACTACTATAAGACTGTGCTTTCCAATGTCCAAGTATCCCTTGAGTCTTTCAAGGTTGAACACGTGGTGGACCTTGAAACAAAAATCCCCTTTCTATATTAGAAAGGTTGAACACATGGTGGACCTTGAAACGAAAATCCCCTTTCTTTATCAGAGCATAGCTTGGACAAGTTACGCATAGAGTTACGCATGTTTTTCATATTTTCAACCATGATTTCTTTAATTTTGGCCGTGTGAATTGGTTAATTTTTTATATTGCTTTTGTTTTTTTTAATCCTATGATAAAACATGGACTTGTAGCATACGTGGCATTCTAATAAACCCTATCAAGATTAGGCACATAGAGAGCGCACGAGAAATGCACACAGAGAAAGCAGGCGAGCAGCAAAAACACAGAAAGCGCACACGGATCGCACACAGTTGGAGTATACGCGCGCGTAGAGGAGCAAGCTCGGCATCGTACACAACACACAGGTGGAGTGCACAGGATTGAAAGTTCGCGCACAAGACAAAGAAACAGCAGCGTACACAACGCTTTCCAGAAGGGCAGGATCGGGCAGTCTTCTCAGGAGACATTGCACACCTCACGAATAGAGAAAAAACAGGTATTTCTCTCTCTCTCACTCTCTTTCTTTCTCCATATAGAGAAGATGGTTCTCTGTAACTCTTCTTGCACACACACTCTCTCGTCAAAAGACAGAGATACATAGTTTAAAAGTATCCCCGCACACATACACATATTCCCACACATCGTCTTCCTCTCTTCCACATACATAACCACAGTGAAATCTGTTATCTTGTTGTCTCTCTCTTGAAAATACATGCACATATTCCCACACATCGTCTTCCTCACTTCCACATACATAACCACAATGAAATCTGTTATCTTGTTGTCTCTCTCTTGAAAATACATGCACATATTCCCACACATCGTCTTCCTCACTTCCACATACATAACCACAATGAAATCTGTTATCTTGTTGTCTCTCTCTTGAAAATACGTGCACATATTCCCATACATCGTCTTCCTCTCTTCCACATACATAAACACAGTGAAATCTGTTATCTTTCTCTCTCCTCTCTCTAAAAAACAGGTATTTTCTCTCTCTCTCTCTCTCTCTCTCTATCTATCTATCTCTGTATTTGCTATCTCTCTCTTGAAAATACATGCTCATGTATGTGTGCGTCTGTGTTATCTATGTGTATGTATGTATATTTGTGTTATTTCATTGTAATACTCATACATAATGCAGATACACAATTACACTTAATTACGATATGCACACATAGTATATATACATACATAAATATCACAAATAACTAACACATTGTAATACTAGTAAAATTGAATGGAAGACTTACTTGCGTGATCTGTTAAAGTCGATTCTTGTAGCGAGTTCTGGATGTATGCTGAGCTGATTTTCCTCTAATCCATTTGTAGATATGATTGTAACTTCTGTTTCTCAAAAATAGTAGTGTTGTTTAGTGATACACCTAATGGACATAAATGGTTTAAACTAGGACATGTAGACCAAAAACACGTGTATTTCTTTGGATGAATATATACACTTTTTGGTGACCCTTACCACAAGTGGTGGACCTTGAGACCAATGGACTATAAGGACCTCCAAACAATACCTTGTACACTCAATCCTTCTTGGTATCTAGGTTGGACAAGTGGTGGACCTTGTTCAAATTCTCTAACCACTCTCTCTAACATGGTGACATAATTTAGGTGTGATAAATTCATATCTATGCAAACTAATATCAGTTTAGGCTTGTTAATTTGAATTTGTTTGAATTTATGTACAATATAATGATTTGAGGTTTGCATATTTGAATTTAGGTGGTATAATGATATCTTTTTGTGGTAAACTTGAATTTAAAATCAATTTTGCGTGGAATATTTTAAATTTAATTTTTCATAAAAAAGTTTGAATTTTAAAATTTGGGCGGGATAGTTTAAAATTTAGGCGGGATATTTAAGATTTGGGAGGGATATTTTAAATTTAGGCGGGAAGGTTTTGAATTTATAGCGAGATCTCCCTTACATAAGAGAGTATAGGTTGGACAAGTGGTGGACCTTCAAGCTAGAGCATCCATGCTACTGGACATGATAAGTAGGGAATCTAGTTGAATATTGTATGTATAATATATATGTAATAGATCTAGCTTGGACAAGTGGTGGACCTTGGAATAAAACCCCATGTAAAACATATCATGCACATTCCAAGTGGTCAAAAAAAATATCATTTAGAATATAGCCTTATAGGTTGGACAAGTGGTGGACCTTAACACCCAGATATTCTTCATATAATGACATAGAGTGGAAAACTGGTGAATCTTGAGACCAAACCATGCTACTAGCGATAATAGCTTGGACAAGTGGTGGACCTTGAAAGTAAACCCCCCATCTACGAAATATCGTGGGTTTAAGGTATTTCGATGGAGCCTAGCATCTTGGAGACATCGTGCATCTTGCTTCTCTTCATGTTTCAATGGAGCCTATCTTGGACAAATGGTGGAGCATCCTTCTCTCCATGTTTCAATGGACCCTAGCTTGGACAAGTGGTGGACCTTTACTTCTCTCTATTATTCAATAGAGTTAGCTTGGACAAGTGGTGGACCTTGGAACCAAACCCCCATTTAAAACCTATCATGGTCACTCCAAGTGGTGAGAAAGAATAACCTTTAAGATATAGCCTTATAGGTTGGACAAGTGGTGGACCTTAACACCCTAATATTCTTAATATAATGACATAGAGTGAAAACGTGGTGAATCTTGAGACAAAACCACTCATGCTACTAGCACTAATAGCTTGGACAAGTGGTGGACCTTGAACGTAAACCCCCCATGTTTCAATAGAGTTAGCTTCGACAAATGGTGGAGCATACTTCTCTCCATGTTTCAATGGACCCTAGCTTGGACAAGTGGTGGACCTTGGAAGCAAACCCCCATGTAAAACCTATCATGGTCACTCTAAGTGGTAATAAAGAATAACCTTTAAGATGTAGCCTTATAGGTTGGACAAGTGGTGGACCTTAACACGTGCATATTCTTAATATAATGACATAGAGTGGAAAAGTGGTGAATCTTGAGACAAAACCACTTATGCTACTAGCACTAATAGCTTGGACAAGTGGTGGACCTTGAACGTAAACCCCCCATGTTTCAATAGAGTTAGCTTCGACAAATGGTGGAGCATCCTTCTCTCCATGTTTCAATGGACCCTAGCTTGGACAAGTGGTGGACCTTTGTTTCTCTCTATGTTTCAATAGAGTTAGCTTGGACAAGTGGTGGACCTTGGAAGCAAACCCCCACGTAAAACCTATCATGGTCACTCTAAGTGGTAATAAAGAATAACCTTTAAGATGTAGCCTTATAGGTTGGACAAGTGGTGGACCTTTACACCCGCATATTCTTAATATAATGACATAGAGTGGAAAAGTGGTGAATCTTGAGACCAAACCACTCAGGCTACTAGCAATAATAGCTTGGACAAGTGGTGGACCTTGAATGTAAACCCCTCATCTACGACATATCGTGGGTTTAATGTTTTTCGATGGAGCCTAGCATCTTGGAGACATGGTGCACCTTGCTTCTCCTCATGTTTCAATGGAGCCTACCTTGGACAAATGGTGGAGCATCCTTCTCTCCATGTTTCAATGGACCCTAGCTTAGACAAGGGGTGGACCTTTGCTTCTCTCTATGTTTCAATAGAGTTAGCTTGGACAAGTGGTGGACCTTGGAACCAAACCCCCATGTAAAACCTATCATGGTCACTCCAAGTAGTAAGAAAGAATAACCTTTAAGATGTAGCCTTATAGGTTGGACAAGTGGTGGACCTTAACACCCACATATTCTTAATAAAAGTGGTGAATCTTGAGACCAAACCACTCAGGCTACTAGCAATAATAGCTTGGACAAGTGGTGGACCTTGAATGTAAACCCCTCATCTACGAAATATCGTGGGTTTAATGTATTTCGATGGAGCCTAGCATCTTGGAGACATGGTGCAGCTTGCTTCTCGTCATGTTTCAATGGATCCTATCTTGGACAAATGGTGGAGCATCCTTCTCTCCATGTTTCAATGGACCCTAGCTTGGACAAGTGGTGGACCTTTGTTTCTCTCTATGTTTCAATAGAGTTAGCTTGGACAAGTGGTGGAACTGGGAACCAAACCCCCATGTAAAACCTATCATGGTCACTCCAAGTGGTAATAAAGAATAACCTTTAAGATGTAGCCTTATAGATTGGAGAAGTGGTGGACCTTAACACGCGCATATTCTTAATATAATGACAAAGAGTGGAAAAGTGGTGAATCTTGAGACCAAACCACTCAGGCTACTAGCAATAATAGCTTGGACAAGTGGTGGACCTTGAATGTAAACCCCTCATCTACGACATATCGTTGGTTTAATGTTTTTCGATGGAGCCTAGCATCTTGGAGACATGGTGCACCTTGCTTCTCCTCATGTTTCAATGGAGCCTACCTTGGACAAATGGTGGAGCATCCTCCTCTCCATGTTTCAATGGACCCTAGCTTAGACAAGGGGTGGACCTTTGCTTCTCTCTATGTTTCAATAGAGTTAGCTTGGACAAGTGGTGGACCTTGGAACCAAACCCCCATGTAAAACCTATCATGGTCACTCCAAGTAGTAAGAAAGAATAACCTTTAAGATGTAGCCTTATAGGTTGGACAAGTGGTGGACCTTAACACCCACATATTCTTAATAAAAGTGGTGAATCTTGAGACCAAACAACTCAGGCTACTAGCAATAATAGCTTGGACAAGTGGTGGACCTTGAATGTACACCCCTCATCTACGAAATATCGTGGGTTTAATGTATTTCGATGGAGCCTAGCATCTTGGAGACATGGTGCAGCTTGCTTCTCGTCATGTTTCAATGGATCCTATCTTGGACAAATGGTGGAGCATCCTTCTCTCCATGTTTCAATGGACCCTAGCTTGGACAAGTGGTGGACCTTTGTTTCTCTCTATGTTTCAATAGAGTTAGCTTGGACAAGTGGTGGACCTTGGAACCAAACCCCCATGTAAAACCTATCATGGTCACTCCAAGTGGTAATAAAGAATAACCTTTAAGATGTAGCCTTATAGGTTGGACAAGTGGTGGACCTTAACACGCGCATATTCTTAATATAATGACATAGAGTGGAAAAGTGGTGAATCTTGAGACCAAACCACTCAGGCTACTAGCAATAATAGCTTGGACAAGTGGTGGACCTTGAATGTAAACCCCTCATCTACGACATATCGTGGGTTTAATGTTTTTCGATGGAGCCTAGCATCTTGGAGACATGGTGCACCTTGCTTCTCCTCATTTTTCAATGGAGCTTACCTTGGACAAATGGTGGAGCATCCTTCTCTCCATGTTTCAATGGACCCTAGCTTGGACAAGTGGTGGACCTTTGTTTCTCTCTATGTTTCAATTAGAGTTAGCTTGGACAAGTGGTGGACCTTGGAACCAAACCCCCATGTAAAACCTATCTGGTCACTCCAAGTGGTAATAATAATAACCTTTAAGATGTAGCCTTTTATAGGTTGGACAAAGTGGTGGACCTTAACACGCGAATCATTCTTATTATAATGACATAGGAGTGATATGTGGTGAATCTTGAGACCAAACCCATCTGCCCTACTAGCAATAATAGCTTGGACAAGTGGTGGACCTTGAATGTAAACCCCTCATCTACGACATATTGTGGGTTTAATGTTTTTCGATGGAGCATAGCATCTTGGAGACATGGTGCTCCTTGCATTCTCCTCATGTTTCAATGGAGCCTTCATTGGACAAATGGTGGAGCATCCTTCTCTCCATGTTTCAATGTACCCTAGCTTAGACATGGGGGTGGACCTTTGCTTCTCTCTATGTTTCAATAGAGTTAGCTTGGACAAGTGGTGGACCTTGGCTCCACAAACCCCATGTAAACCTATCATGGTCACTCAAGTAGTAAGAAAGAATAACCTTTAAGATGTAGCCTTATAGGTTGGACAAGTGGTGGACCTTAACACCACATATTCTTAATAAAAGTTGTGAATCTTGAGACCAAACCACTCAGGCTACTAGCAATAATAGCTTGGACAGGTGGTGGACCTTGAATGTAAACCCCTCATCTAAAAAATATCGTGGGTTTAATGTATTTCGATGGAGCCTAGCATCTTGGAGACATGGTGCAGCTTGCGTCTCGTCATGTTTCAATGGAGCCTATCTTGGACAAATGGTGGAGCATCTCTCTCTCCGTGTTTCAATGGAGCCTATCTTGGACAAATGGTGGAGCATCCTTCTCTCCGTGTTTCAATGGACCCTAGCTTGGACAAGTGGTGGACCTTGGAACCAAACCCCCATGTAAAACCTATCATGGTCACTCCAAGTGGTAATAAAGAATAACCTTTAAGATTTAGCCTTATAGGTTGGACAAGTGGTGGACCTTAACACGCGCATATTCTTAATATAATGACATAGAGTGGAAAAGTGGTGAATCTTGAGACCAAACCACTCAGGATACTAGCAATAATAGCTTGGACAAGTGGTGGACCTTGAATGTACACCCCATATCTACGACATATCGTGGGTTTAATGTTTTTCGATGGAGCCTAGCATCTTGGAGACATGGTGCACCTTGCTTCTCCTCATGTTTCAATGGAGCCTACCTTGGACAAATGGTGGAGCATCCTTCTCTCCATGTTTCAATGGACCCTAGCTTAGACAAGGGGTGGACCTTTGCTTCTCTCTATGTTTCAATAGAGTTAGCTTGGACAAGTGGTGGACCTTGGAACCAAACCCCCATGTAAAACCTATCATGGTCACTCCAAGTAGTAAGAAAGAATAACCTTTAAGATGTAGCCTTATAGGTTGGACAAGTGGTGGACCTTAACACCCACATATTCTTAATAAAAGTTGTGAATCTTGAGACCAAACCACTCAGGCTACTAGCAATAATAGCTTGGACAGGTGGTGGACCTTGAATGTAAACCACTCATCTAAAAAATATCGTGGGTTTAATGTATTTCGATGGAGCCTAGCATCTTGGAGACATGGTGCAGCTTGCGTCTCGTCATGTTTCAATGGAGCCTATCTTGGACAAATGGTGGAGCATCCTTCTCTCCGTGTTTCAATGGACCATAGCTTGGACAAGTGGTGGACCTTTGTTTCTCTCTATGTTTCAATAGAGTTAGCTTGGACAAGTGGTGGACCTTGGAACCAAACCCCCATGTAAATCCTATCATGGTCACTCCAAGTGGTAATAAAGAAAAACCTTTAAGATGTAGCCTTATAGGTTGGACAAGTGGTGGACCTTAACACGCGCATATTCATAATATAATGACATAGAGTGGAAAAGTGGTGAATCTTGAGACCAAACCACTCAGGCTACTAGCAATAATAGCTTGGACAAGTGGTGGACCTTGAATGTAAACCCCTCATCTACGACATATCGTGGGTTTAATGTTTTTCGATGGAGCCTAGCATCTTGGAGACATGGTGCACCTTGCTTCTCCTCATGTTTCAATGGAGCCTACCTTGACAAATGGTGGAGCATCCTTCTCTCCATGTTTCAATGGACCCTAGCTTAGACAAGGGGTGGACCTTTGCTTCTCTCTATGTTTCAATAGAGTTAGCTTGGACAAGTGGTGGACCTTGGAACCAAACCCCCATGTAAAACCTATCATGGTCACTCCAAGTAGTAAGAAGAATAACCTTTAAGATGTAGCCTTATAGGTTGGACAAGTGGTGGACCTTAACAACCACATATTCTTAATAAAAGTGGTGAATCTTGAGACCAAACCACTCAGGCTACTAGCAATAATAGCTTGGACAAGTGGTGGACCTTGAATGTAAACCCCTCATCTGCGAAATATCGTGGGTTTAATGTATTTCGATGGAGCCTAGCATCTTGGAGACATGGTCAGCTTGCTTCTCGTCATGTTTCAATGGAGCCTATCTTGACAAATGGTGGAGCATCCTTCTCTCCATGTTTCAATGGACCCTAGCTTGGACAAGTGGTGGACCTTTGTTTCTCTCTATGTTTCAATAGAGTTAGCTTGGACAAGTGGTGGACCTTGGAACCAAACCCCCATGTAAAACCTATCATGGTCACTCCAAGTGTAATAAAGAATAACCTTTAAGATGTAGCCTTATAGGTTGGACAAGTGGTGGACCTTAACACGCGCATATTCTTAATATAATGACATAGAGTGGAAAAGTGGTGAATCTTGAGACCAAACCACTCAGGCTACTAGCAATAATAGCTTGGACAAGTGTGGACCTTGAATGTAAACCCCTCATCTACGACATATCGTGGGTTTAATGTTTTTCGATGCAGCCTAGCATCTTGGAGACATGGTGCACCTTGCTTCTCCTCATGTTTCAATGGAGCCTACCTTGGACAAATGGTGGAGCATCCTTCTCTCCATGTTTCAATGGACCCTAGCTTAGACAAGGGGTGGACCTTTGCTTCTCTCTATGTTTCAATAGAGTTAGCTTGGACAAGTGGTGGACCTTGGAACCAAACCCCCATGTAAAACCTATCATGGTCACTCCAAGTGGTAATAAAGAATAACCTTTAAGATGTAGTCTTATAGGTTGGACAAGTGGTGGACCTTAACACGCGCATATTCTTAATATAATGACATAGAGTGGAAAAGTGGTGAATCTTGGAGACATGGTGCAGCTTGCGTCTCGTCATGTTTCAATGGAGCCTATCTTGGACAAATGGTGGAGCATCCTTCTCTCCGTGTTTCAATGGACCATAGCTTGGACAAGTGGTGGACCTTTGTTTCTCTCTATGTTTCAATAGAGTTAGCTTGGACAAGTGGTGGACCTTGGAACCAAACCCCCATGTAAATCCTATCATGGTCACTCCAAGTGGTAATAAAGAAAAACCTTTAAGATGTAGCCTTATAGGTTGGACAAGTGGTGGACCTTAACACGCGCATATTCGTAATATAATGACATAGAGTGGAAAAGTGGTGAATCTTGATACCAAACCACTCAGGCTACTAGCAATAATAGCTTGGACAAGTGGTGGACCTTGAATGTACACCCCTCATCTACGACATATCGTGGGTTTAATGTTTTTCGATGGAGCCTAGCATCTTGGAGACATGGTGCACCTTGCTTCTCCTCATGTTTCAATGGAGCCTACCTTGGACAAATGGTGGAGCATCCTTCTCTCCATGTTTCAATGGACCCTAGCTTAGACAAGGGTGGACCTTTGCTTCTCTCTATGTTTCAATAGAGTTAGCTTGGACAAGTGGTGGACCTTGGAACCAAACCCCCATGTAAAACCTATCATGGTCACTCCAAGTAGTAAGAAAGAATAACCTTTAAGATGTAGCCTTATAGGTTGGACAAGTGGTGGACCTTAACAACCACATATTCTTAATAAAAGTGGTGAATCTTGAGACCAAACCACTCAGGCTACTAGCAATAATAGCTTGGACAAGTGGTGGACCTTGAATGTAAACCCCTCATCTACGAAATATCGTGGGTTTAATGTATTTCGATGGAGCCTAGCATCTTGGAGACATGGTGCAGCTTGCTTCTCGTCATGTTTCAATGGAGCCTATCTTTGGACAAATGGTGGAGCATCCTTCTCTCCATGTTTCAATGGACCCTAGCTTGGACAAGTGGTGGACCTTTGTTTCTCTCTATGTTTCAATAGAGTTAGCTTGGACAAGTGGTGGACCTTGGAACCAAACCCCATGTAAAACCTATCATGGTCACTCCAAGTGGTAATAAAGAATAACCTTTAAGATGTAGCCTTATAGGTTGGACAAGTGGTGGACCTTAACACGCGCATATTCTTAATATAATGACATAGAGTGGAAAAGTGGTGAATCTTGAGACCAAACCACTCAGGCTACTAGCAATAATAGCTTGGACAAGTGTGGACCTTGAATGTAAACCCCTCATCTACGACATATCGTGGGTTTAATGTTTTTCGATGGAGCCTAGCATCTTGGAGACATGGTGCACCTTGCTTCTCCTCATGTTTCAATGGAGCCTACCTTGGACAAATGGTGGAGCATCCTTCTCTCCATGTTTCAATGGACCCTAGCTTAGACAAGGGGTGGACCTTTGCTTCTCTCTATGTTTCAATAGAGTTAGCTTGGACAAGTGGTGGACCTTGGAACCAAACCCCCATGTAAAACCTATCATGGTCACTCCAAGTAGTAAGAAAGAATAACCTTTAAGATGTAGCCTTATAGGTTGGACAAGTGGTGGACCTTAACACCCACATATTCTTAATAAAAGTGGTGAATCTTGAGACCAAACCACTCAGGCTACTAGCAATAATAGCTTGGACAAGTGGTGGACCTTGAATGTAAACCCCTCATCTACGAAATATCGTGGGTTTAATGTATTTCGATGGAGCCTAGCATCTTGGAGACATGGTGCAGCTTGCTTCTCGTCATGTTTCAATGGAGCCTATCTTGGACAAATGGTGGAGCATCCTTCTCTCCATGTTTCAATGGACCCTAGCTTGGACAAGTGGTGGACCTTTGTTTCTCTCTATGTTTCAATAGAGTTAGCTTGGACAAGTGGTGGACCTTGGAACCAAACCCCCATGTAAAACCTATCATGGTCACTCCAAGTGGTAATAAAGAATAACCTTTAAGATGTAGCCTTATAGGTTGGACAAGTGGTGGACCTTAACACGCGCATATTCTTAATATAATGACATAGAGTGGAAAAGTGGTGAATCTTGAGACCAAACCACTCAGGCTACTAGCAATAATAGCTTGGACAAGTGGTGGACCTTGAATGTAAACCCCTCATCTACGACATATCGTGGGTTTAATGTTTTTCGATGGAGCCTAGCATCTTGGAGACATGGTGCACCTTGCTTCTCCTCATGTTTCAATGGAGCCTACCTTGGACAAATGGTGGAGCATCCTTCTCTCCATGTTTCAATGGACCCTAGCTTAGACAAGGGTGGACCTTTGCTTCTCTCTATGTTTCAATAGAGTTAGCTTGGACAAGTGGTGGACCTTGGAACCAAACCCCCATGTAAAACCTATCATGGTCACTCCAAGTAGTAAGAAAGAATAACCTTTAAGATGTAGCCTTATAGGTTGGACAAGTGGTGGACCTTAACACCCACATATTCTTAATAAAAGTGGTGAATCTTGAGACCAAACCACTCAGGCTACTAGCAATAATAGCTTGGACAAGTGGTGGACCTTGAATGTAAACCCCTCATCTACGAAATATCGTGGGTTTAATGTATTTCGATGGAGCCTAGCATCTTGGAGACATGGTGCAGCTTGCTTCTCGTCATGTTTCAATGGAGCCTATCTTGGACAAATGGTGGAGCATCCTTCTCTCCATGTTTCAATGGACCCTAGCTTGGACAAGTGGTGGACCTTTGTTTCTCTCTATGTTTCAATAGAGTTAGCTTGGACAAGTGGTGGACCTTGGAACCAAACCCCCATGTAAAACCTATCATGGTCACTCCAAGTGGTAATAAAGAATAACCTTTAAGATGTAGCCTTATAGGTTGGACAAGTGGTGGACCTTAACACGCGCATATTCTTAATATAATGACATAGAGTGGAAAAGTGGTGAATCTTGAGACCAAACCACTCAGGCTACTACCAATAATAGCTTGGACAAGTGTTGGACCTTGAATGTAAACCCCTCATCTACGACATATCGTGGGTTTAATGTTTTTCGATGGAGCCTAGCATCTTGGAGACATGGTGCACCTTGATTCTCCTCATGTTTCAATGGAGCCTACCTTGGACAAATGGTGGAGCATCCTTCTCTCCATGTTTCAATGGACCCTAGCTTAGACAAGGGGTGGACCTTTGCTTCTCTCTATGTTTCAATAGAGTTAGCTTGGACAAGTGGTGGACCTTGGAACCAAACCCCCATGTAAAACCTATCATGGTCACTCCAAGTAGTAAGAAAGAATAACCTTTAAGATGTAGCCTTATAGGTGGGACAAGTGGTGGACCTTAACACCCACATATTCTTAATAAAAGTGGTGAATCTTGAGACCAAACCACTCAGCTACTAGCAATAATAGCTAGGGATAACCATTAAGATATAGTCTTTCAAGGGTGAGAAAGAATAACCATTAAGATATAGTCTTATAGGTTGGACAAGTGGTGGACCTTAACACCCAAATATTCTTAATATAATGACATAGAGTGGAAAAGTGGTGAATCTTGAGAGCAAACCACTCATGCTACTAGCGATAATAGGTTGGACAAATTGTTGATCTTGAATGTAAACTCCCCATGTACAAAATAACGTGGGTTTAAGGTATTTCGATGGAGGCTAGCATCTTGGAGATATGGTGCAGCTTGCTTCTCTTCATGTTTCAATGGAGTCTATCTTGGACAAATGGTGGAGCATCCTTCTCTCCATGTTTCAATAGACCCTAGCTTAGACAAGTGGTGGACCTTTGCTTCTCTCTATGTTTCAATAGAGTTAGCTTGGACAAGTGGTGGACCTTGGAACCAAACCCCCATGTAAAACCTTTCATGGTCACTCCAAGTGGTCAGAAAGAATAACCATTAAGATATAGTCTTATAGGTTGGACAAGTGGTGGACCTTAATACCCAAATATTCTTAATATAATGACACAGAGTGAAAAAGTGGTGAATCTTGAGACCAAACCCCTCATGCTACTAGCGTTAATAGGTTGGACAACTGGTGGACCTTGAATGTAAACCTTCCATGTTTCAATAGAGTTAGCTTCGACAAATGGTGGAGCATCCTTCTCTCCATGTTTCAATGGAGCCTAGCTTGGACAAGTGGTGGACCTTTTGCTTCTCTCTATGAGAAGAATAAAGTTAGCTTGGATAAGTGGTGGACCTTGGAACCAAACCCCTATGTAAAACATATCATGGACATTTCAAGTGGTGAGAAAGAATACCCTTTAAGATATACCCTTATAGGTTGGACAAGTGGTCGACCTTAACACCTAGATCTTCTTTATATAATGACATAGAGTGGAAAAGTGGTGAATCTTGAGACCAAACCACTCATGCTACTAGGGATAATAGCTTGGAAAAGTGACTGACCTTGACGTTAAACCCCACATGTAAACAATATCGTGGGTTTAAGGTATTTCAATGGATCCTAGAATCTTGGAGACATGGTGCAACTTGCTTCTTTTCATGTTTCAATGAAGCCTATCTTCCACCAATGGGGGATCATCCTTCTCTAAATGTCTCAGTGGAGCCTAGCTTGGACAAGTGGTGGACCTTTGCTTCTCTCTATGTTTCCATAGAGTTAGCTTGGACAAGTGGTGGACCTTGAAACCAAACCCCCATGTAAAACATATCATGGTCATTCCAAGTGGTGAGAAATAATACCCTTTAAGATCTAGCCTTATAGGTTGGACAAGTGGTCGACCTTAAAACCTAGATCTTCATAATATAACGACATAGAGTGGAAAAGTGGTAAATCTTGAGACCAAACCACTCATGCTACTAAGAATAATAGGTTGGACAAGTGGTGGACCTTGAATGTAAACCCCCCATGTACGAAATATCATGGGTTTAAGGTATTTCAATGGAGCCTAGCATCTTGGAGACATGGTGCAGATTGCTTCCCTTCATGTTTCAATGGAGCCTATCTTGGACAAATGGTGGAGCATCCTTCTCTCCATGTTTCAATGGAGCCTAGCTTGGACAAGTGGTGGACCTTTGCTTCTCTCTATGTTTCAATAGAGTTAGCTTGGACAAGTGGTGGGCCTTGGAACCAAACTCCCATGTAAAACCTATCTTGGTAACTCCAAGTGGTGAGAAAGAATAAAGTTTAAGATATAGCCTTATAGGTTGGACAAGTGGTGGACCTTAGCACCCAGATATTCTTAATAGAATGACATAGAGTGGAAAAATGGTGAATCTTGAGACCAAACCACTCATGCTACTAGAGATAATAGGTTGGACAAGTGGTGGACCTTGAATGTAAACCCCCCATGTACAAAATATCATGGGTTTGAGGTATTTCAATGGAGCCTAGCATCTTGGAGACATGGTGTAGCTTGCTTCTCTTCATGTTTCAATGGAGCGTATCTTGGACAAATGGTGGAGCATCCTTCTCTCCATGTTTCAATGGACCCTAGCTTGGACAAGTGGTGGACCTTTGATTCTCTCTATGTTTCAATAGAGTTAGCTTGGACAAGTGGTGGACCTTGAAACAAAACCCCCATGTAAAACCTATGCTGGTCACTCCAAGTGGTGAGAAAGAATAACCCTTAAGATATAGCCTTATAGGTTGGACAAGTGGTGGACCTTAACACCCAAATATTCTTAATATAATGACATAGAGTGAAAAAGTGGTGAATCTTGAGACCAAACCACTCATGCTACTAGCGTTAATAGGTTGGACAAGTGGTGGACCTTGAATGTAAACCCCCCATGTTTCAATAGAGTTAGCTTCGACAAATGGTAGAGGATCCTTCTCTCCATGTTTCAATGGAGCCTAGCTTGGACAAGTGGTGGACCTTTGTTTCTCTCTATGTTTCAATAGAGTTAGCTTGGACAAGTGGTGGACCTTGGAGCCAAACCCCCATGTAAAACATATCATGGACATTTCAAGTGGTGAGAAAGAATACCCTTTAAGATATACCCTTATAGGTTGGACAAGTGGTCGACCTTAACACCCAGATCTTCTTAACGTAATGACATAGAGTGGAAAAGTGGTGAATCTTGAGACCAAACCACTCATGCTACTAGAGATAATAGGTTGGACAAGTGGTGGACCTTGAATGTAAACTCCCCATGTACAAAATATCGTGGGTTTAAGGTATTTCAATGGATCTTAGCATCTTGGAGACATGGTGCAGCTTGCTTCTCTTCATGTTTCAATGGAGCCTATCTTGGACAAATGGTGGAGCATCCTTCTCTCCATGTTTCAATGGACCCTAGCTTAGACAAGTGGTGGACCTTTGCTTCTCTCTATGTTTCAATAGAGTTAGCTTGGACAAGTGGTGGAACTTGGAACCAAACCCCCATGTAAAACCTATCATGGTCATTCCAAGTGGTGAGAAAGAATACCCTTTAAGATATAGCCTTATAGGTTGGACAAGTGGTGGACCTTAACACCCAGATCTTCTTAATATAATGACATAGAGTGGAAAAGTGGTGAATCTTGACATCAAACCACTCATGCTACTAGTGATAATAGGTTGGACAAGTGGTGGACCTTGAATGTAAACCCCCCATGTACGAAATATCATGGGTTTAAGATATTTCAATGGAGCCTAGCATTTTGGAGACATGGTGCAGCTTGCTTCTCTTCATGTTTCAATCAAACCTGGCTTGGACAAATGGTGGAGCATCCTTCTCTCCATGTTTCAATGGAGCCTAGCTTGGACAAGTGGTGGACCTTTGATTCTCTCTATGTTTCAATAGAGTTAGCTTGGACAAGTGGTGGACCTTGGAACCATACCCCTATGTAAAACCCATCATGTGCATTCCAAGTGGTGGTAAATAATACCATTTAAGATATAGCCTTATAGGTTGGACAAGTGGTGGACCTTAACACCCAGATCTTCTTAATATAATGACATAGAGTGGAAAAGTGGTGAATCTTGAGACCAAACCACTCATGCTACTAGGGATAATAGGTTGGACAAGTGGTGGACCTTGAATTTAAACCCCACATATACAAAATATCATGGTTTTAAGGTATTTCAATGGAGCCTAGCATCTCAAAGACATGGTGCATCTTGCTTCTCTTCATGTTTCAATGGAGCCTATTTTGGACAAATGGTGGAGCATCCTTCTCTCCATGTTTCAATGGACCCTAGATTGGACAAGTGGTGGACCTTTGCTTCTCTCTATGTTTCAATATAGTTAGCCTATATTAGACAATTAGTAGACCTCGAATCTCTCCATGTTGTCTAGAGCTGAGCTTGGACAAGTGGTGGACCTTACTTCTCCCTTCCCTTAGTTTACTAGCTTAAATGATCACTATGTATACTTGCTTAGATCTAGCTTGAACAAGTGGTGGAACTTGTATTCACACAAACTTAATCCATTACAAAAAAGTATATGTTAAAATAACATTTGGTTTTTTTTGTTTCAGGAAAGATGGCTCCAAAAAAACAGGTTGCAAGGGTTGCTGTCTCAGTTGACTATACTTGCAATGATCTTAGGAAATGGTATTTGGACATACATGGTATAGAGGGTGCACAATTTCATAAGGTGCATCTATTTATTGCCAAAAAGGAGAATGACAGCTTGTTTGAAGATGTTGGACAAGTTGTGGAAGCATCTGTCTCTGTAGTTGATAGTCATCCAGAGGTGGAATGCATTGACATTCTAGTTCCAATGAATCTAGAATTTCAACTATCTCCAGGAGCATATGCATTGGAGCGCAT
The DNA here is from genome assembly GCF_014529385.1 of Adiantum capillus-veneris. Lineage (NCBI taxonomy): Eukaryota > Viridiplantae > Streptophyta > Polypodiopsida > Polypodiales > Pteridaceae > Adiantum > Adiantum capillus-veneris. The sequence goes on from NC_140944.1 coordinate 79,575,867, forward strand.
GTCTAGAAACAAAGAAGAGACAATGTTTTCTCGAGGATGGAAGTTTGCAGAATCAAATCCAAATATCACAGCAGATCAACTTCAAAGCTCCATCATTGCCACACTACAACGAAAAAAGGTGAAAGCTTCACGACCACCATCCACAAAGAAGCAAGCAAAAGTGCAGAAAGTAGAAGCTAAGCGAACTAGTTCCATTTTGGATGTAGACAAGGCATCTTTGGCATCCTCATCAACAGAGGGTTCAATGTCAAAGATGAGAATTGTGGATCCAGATGTTTTAGAAGCTGAGGCCATGAAAGGACAAGAAAAAGATACAGGTGGAATGAATAAGTACATAAATTATTTTCCTTTCCAATATAGGGAATTTGATATCCCTATTCAAAATTGTTGGCTTGCTCCTGATCACTATAATGCACGTATTATGGATAAAAAACACGCTGAAAGTGTGTTATTTGGATTTTCACGGAGTACGACCAAGCCTGCAGCATGTGCATATTTGATGCCTGTTCGAAATGCAAAATCAAAGAAGGGGACTCCTTTGGCAGTAGAAGAGGTAGAGGAGCAAAAAATTAAAGATTATCATTATTGGATTCTTGATGGGCAGCATTCAATCTATGCTGCAAAAGTTTTGCTTCACAATGAACAAAACAACAAAGAGATCTTTGAAAGACTGATTAGCGTGTATAAATTTAGAAAGGCTCGCATTGTTGTGAATGCTCCTCCATTTGTTGCAACTGCTATATCTGCCATTGCAAATGAGGAGGCTCAGGCATTGTATGTCAAGCAACCTTACAGCCAAATATTGAGACATTTACGGAGTCAATGGATCTTCTCAGGACGACCACCAAAGGCAGCAAGTGGAATTGCAGAGGGACATGCATCTCGTGCCGGATGGGATGTAAGTTATTTTCTTTGTCTTTTTGATAGTGTTTAATTAACAAATCTTGCTCAATAGTTTAATTATTTCTCTATTTCTTTTTAGGCTTTTCTTCGATTGGCAAGAATGAGTGCAGCAGCAAGTTGGATTGCTAAACAGGCACACATGGTCACGTACTCTGATTTAGTTTATGATTGCTGGATAGAAATCATTGAAAATCTAGAAGAGGAGAATAAGAAACCCCCAACAACTGTATTTAGATACCTTTGTGGCCTTGAGGAATCAGAGGTAAAGACTATTCAAGAAGAGATTAGAGATGAGAAGATTTTACTGTCAAAGAGTGCAAAGGATGGTGATGCAACTGACATGTATGATCGAATCAAGCAGTTGAAGCAAGACAAATTGATTCAAGATGCACTTCTTGAAGGCTTCAACAATTTGAATGAGTCTTCACCATGTAAAGACTGGGAGGAGGTGGTCAAAATGTATAACATCAATGATGTTGTTTATAAAACAATTTTAATGCTATGCGAGGAATGGATCAGATCTAGTTTGACGCGTGGAACAAAGAAAATGGCTTTTCCAGATGGAGCAATAAAATACATGCAATGGGCAATTCACCTTCAAAAGGAGAAAACTGAGCCTAGAGATTTGCCATGGTCAATCTATGTGGTGAGCCTACAAATGGAAGGCAATCTCTACTTGATGCGCCACTTCAATAATAAAGTGCCTATTGGCTTATGTGTTTTAGATATGACAAAAAACGTTGGAGGCAATTTGAAGTGGAGTGAGGAGACATTTAACAATGCTTTGGATGGGATCTTGGCTATTGCTGGAGGGTCAACAGATCCTGGATTTGTCTTTCTTGCATTTGTGGATTTCACTAACTTCACAAAATTGCAATGTGCCTTTGACGCCATGGGAGATAATCTGAGCTACCATTGTTGTGGTGCATTGCATCACTTTCCATCAGCTCCTTGCAAAGGAGCAATTCAATTCCTAACAGTTATTGCCTTCTTGGGACAAGGCAATGCATTTGAAGACCTGAGAAGAAGATCAGAGGAACATCCCATGCCAATTGATTGTTCTCTTCTTCAAGTAGCAGATAACGATATGTCAGATTTGCAATATTTGGAGGCCAAAAAAAGAGCTTTGGTCAAGCACTACATTCGTACATATTGTTTTGAAGACCGCAAGCTTGTTGATGTTTTTGGTGATGGCTCCTTGGTTGCACAAGAAGGAATACAACAGAAAAAAGAAGTTATCTGCTTAATTGATAGTGTGGAGGAGGCAAAAAGCGTGGAGACCATGCTGCTAGACTTTGTTAAGTCTCATGAAGATATAGAAAAATGGGCTGGACTTCAACAATCCACTTCGCAATCAGGCGACATTGTGCCTGTTACAGAGGAGTGCTCTCCACAAAGAGAAGAAGAACAACAACAACACCATCCTCTGTCAATGGAGGACTTTTTGGAAATGGAGACACGTATGTTTTGAGTTTCTTGTGCATGTTAGTGTTTCTTGTTACTGATTTGATACTCTTAATGTTAGATTTTGCTTTATATAGTATTGATTGAGTTTGTATTTTGTATCTCAAGCATTCAAGGTTTGAATGTAAATAGTAAATTACTTGAGTTTTTGAATGGTGGATCTGTAGACTAAAACTATAACATTTAATACTCACAAAGACTTAATTACTTAAGAGCTTGAACTCAATAAGTTTTGGACCTTTTATCAATACCCCCTTGATATGATACATTAGATCGTAGCATGGTTAAATGGTGATGCTTCATAAATTGAACCTAGCTTAGACAGGTGCTGGAGCCTAAATTTAAACTAACCTTGCTAGAAGGGAGCTTATGTTTGGACTTTGAGAACTAGCATAAGTAATCAATTAGAGCATAGATTAGACATGTGGTGGTGGCCGGCCTTAGAGACCAAAATCTTAATGAGCTTGGAAAGGTATTTAAGTACTGCAATTTACTTAGTTTTAGTACTCATTAAATGCATAGCTTGACAAAAGGTGGACCTTACATGGATCCTAATTTCAAGAGGTGTGGTAGACCTTCAAAACAAGCTCATATAGCTTGGACATGTGGTAGACCTTGCATGAAGACTAGTTTAGACAAGTGTGGTACACCTTGTAACCAACACCCATTTGTTATATTAGCTTGGACAAGTGGTGGACCTTGCTTTTATGTTTCAATGGAGCATATTTTGGACAGGTGGTAGACCTTGTTTCTCTCCATGCTTCAATGGAGAGAAACTTTAGCTTGGACAAGTGGTGGACCTTGTTTTTATGTTTTAAAGGAGCATATTTCGGACAAGTGGTAGACATAGTTTCTCTCCATGGTTCAATGGAACCCACCTTAGACAAGTGAAGTACCTTGAAACCAAACCCCCATAATACAACCTACTAAATAGGTTGGAAAATTGGTGGGATATGAAACCATCCATGATAGAGCATAGTATAGGTGAAAACGTAGTGGTCCTTATATCAATTACCCATGCATAGCTTGGACAAGTGGTGGACCTTGATTCTCTCTATGTTTCAATGGATCCTATCTTGGACTAGAGATATATCTTACTTAGTTCCATGCTTCAATGGATTGTAGCTTGGATAAGGAGTGGAACTTCAAACAAAACTCCACAGCATAGCATATATTAACAATTCATGGGTTTTATAGAGATTGTCTTGCCTATTTTGGAGAGTTGGTACACCTTTATTCTCCATTCTTCAATGGATCTGAGGTTGGACAAGCGGAGCTGGAGAAGTGGTCAACCTTAAAATGAAACCTCCCATGCTACAACCCATCATAGATCGTATATGTAGTGGACCTTGAAACTCTTTTATGTCCCTAGCTTAGAGAAGCATTGCACTCTTGATTATCTCCATACATGAAGGCAAGGTTGGACAAGTGGTGGACCTTCAAACCAGAATCTCTATGCAATAATAGGCAAGTGGTGGAGCTTGTTTTCTCCATGTTCCAATGGAGCCTAGCTTAGACAAACAATGGAGCTTGCTTCTCTCCATGTTTCAATGGATCCTAGCTTAGAAAAGTGGTGGAGCTTTGCTTCTCTCCATGTTCCAATGGACCATAGCTTAGACAAGTGGTAGACCTTGAAAAACACCCCCCGTATACAACATATTATGGGGTTTTCATGTTTCAATGGCTCCTAGCTTGGACAAATGGTAGAGCTTGCTTCTCTTTATGTTTCAATGGATCCAATCTTAGCCAAGTGGTGGACCTTGAAACAAGAATCCCCCCCCCCCCCATGTACAACGTATTATGGGTTTTGAAAGCACTGGGAGAAAATAATAGCTTTGATAAGTGGTGGACCTTGCTTCTCTCCATGCTTCAATGGAGCCGAGGTTGGACACATGTTGGAGAGAAGATGGTTGCCCATGAAATAAGACCATGCATGCTATAATCAATCATATGTTGTACACATGGTGGACCTTGCAATTGTTTTATATGCCTAACTTGGACAAGTGGAGGACCCTTGATTACCTCCAGATATCAACAACAAGCCAAGTTTGGACAAGTGTAGTACCACCAAACCAGAATCTATATGCTACAATAGAGTATAGGTAGGACACGCGATGAACCTTGATATCAAACCATCCATGCTACTAGAGATGATAGGTTTCACATGTGGTGGAACCTTGTATCAATGTTCTATGTGTAGTTTTTGACTAGTGATAGACCTTGAAACTAATCCCTCTAGGCTACAAGAAAAAAGAGATGGATGAGGAGGCTAGACTACTTTTGTTGCATCAATGCATCCCATGTTACCACATATACTATAGGGTTCTTGGATAAGTGTTGGATCTTGTGTCAATGCTCCATGTCTAGCTTGGACAAGTGGTGGACCTTGGTTCTCTCTATGCTTCAAATGGGCAATAGATTGGAGACACAGTGGCCTTTTTTTTCCAATGATTTTATTTTTTGGAAACCTTGGAGGCACCATGTAAGAGGCACTCTAAGTCTTCCATACAATGGACCTATTGGACTATAAAATAATGATATCTTTCTTTGATATTGTCATTATTTTATGCATAATATTTTCTTCTTTTTGCAGACACAAAGGAGTTAAGTGATATAAAAACTAGATGTATTTCACACTATGATTGGCATGAAGATCCTTTTGGGACACCAACTTTTCCTATTCCCAAAGATGTAATTTTCCATATTAACGGTGTGGATTTTGAAGTGCGACTTTCATGTATTGAAGGAGCTGGTTATGGGCTATTTGTGCATACTACCCTGGAAAGTGGTTTGACTATTCTAAACTATGGAGGGCATAAGTATAGATTTCAAGACTGGAAAAAGATATGCAAAATATTTCCAAGAGCTTATAAATATTCTCTTCTAGAGGATCCAAACATAGAAGAAGAGGAAGATCAATCATACATTATTGGTTGTGTAGAAGAAGGAAACGTGTCGGGCTATATAAATAGTTCTCACAGTACAAATGTATGTCCCAACGTACGCTATACATTTGATCCAAATTTGCCACCTTGGCATAAATGCACCTCTTCACACATCAAGTCAGAAGAATATGGCCATGCATTGAGACTATTTGTCAAGTTGAAGCAGGAGAAGAGTTGTTTGCTGACTATAACTTTACTTGACATTGTAAAGTATTGTACATGGATGGAAATCTCAAGTACATGCATCATTTTCATTTTTCATGGATGAAATCTCAAGTAAATATAACATTTGATTATTGTTTAGTTTATGCTCAACGAGAATCTAGAGTGCTCTTATGCTTTGTGTGTTGTCTAACATATTTTACTACCTTGGCCATAGAATCTTGATTCTACTCTAGATTTGTGATAAATCTTACCAAAATTTAATCAATGTCTAGGTTGGACAAGTGGTGGGGCTTCAAACATTACTGTCTTAAACAAGTGGAGTTATCTTACTTGAATAAGTGGTGGCCTTTGAATCCAAATCTAAGCCAAATCTCTAATTATTTTCTTGTAGTCTAGGTTGGACATTTGGTGGACCTTGTATCCATGTTTCCTCAACAAGGGTGGCTTTTAGTTTTCACTTTAAGTACTCATCTTTAATAAAGTGTAGGATGGAAAATGTTGAGTTAGTAGATTGTATTTTAGACAAGTGGTGTTTGGTGTACGAATGCTGAAAATGGTTGCAAGGATTCTAACAACGACTTTACCTTAAATAAATTTCTTACTAGGAGTTCTACATATAAATATGGTGAATAAAATTCTAGTGGTTTTGAGATACCATTTGTGTGTGTGTTTTCTTAGATTCACAAACTGGGATGGATAATGCTCCTATGGTTCAGTCAACAACTATAGAATCCATAGATTCTATGGTTTCTAAAGTGCCCAAGATGGATGATATTTCTATACTAGAGTCTAGTGTTGTGCAACTTGAGCAAGCTTCCAATAATGAGAACCAAGAAATCGATGCTTCAAAAATGCAACATACATCAAAAGAGACTGAAAAGTCCACTCACGAGCTATTGCCAATTGGTACTACGTCATGTAGCGTAGATGTTGAGAAATCCATGCTTACAATTATATTGGATTTAAATGGTCTATTGTTGAAACGTTCCCCTCAACCATCCTCACACCACAACTCAGTGCAAATGGATTCAAAAAGATATATTATACTCAGGCCAGGTTGCATCCAATTCTTGAAGACTATTTTACAAAGGTTTAATGTTGCAATTTGGTCGACAGCTACTAGGAATAATGTGTATCAAATCCTTGCAGCACTAAACAACTTAGCTGAGGATACATTGCCTTTCTTTGCAATTTGGTCGCAAGATGTTTGCTACACCGCTCAAACTCAAAAATTGTTTAGACCCGACAATCCAAACGTTGAGGCAATGTTCAAGCCTCTAGCCAAAATTGCCATGGGGTTTGAATGTGATCCACAAAGAACAGTGCTTATTGATGACTCTCCTTACAAGGGATGTATTTCACCAGCAAACAATTGCATTTTTCCACCACAATTTGATGCTGAGAAGATGGTTGACAATATGCTCTTGGAGGAGCTACTGCCATACTTGATTCAGCTTGATGAGAGAAGGGATGTGCGTGATTTAATTGCTTCTAATCGTTATGGACAACCTATAGTGACAAATGATAGTGAATACAAACAAATCATGGAGTATTGGAAGCAGAAAAATGATGTTTGGTCAGCTAAGGTGTTCTTTACAAGAAGAATACCACCTGCAAAAGGTGACAGAGATGAAACTATCATTGAAGATGCAAGTGACACAAGCCACCGCAATGAAATGAGAAGAGCCCAAATACAAGAGATCTTGGCAAAGGAGCGTACACCCATTGAAAGCATGAAGGCGTCACAATTGACCACTTTAGCTAGGCAATTGGGTTGTAACACAAAAGGAGTTTTGAAGGCAACCACAGCAAAGGCTTATATAAATAAGGTGAAAGCTGAGAACAATCTTCTAAGGCTGGATAGAAAGCAACCCTAAGGTACTAGTGACATGTCATATATTCTTGATACACATGCTTGAACACTCATGTGCATGGTATCTAACAAATCTTTCTTTTTATTCCTTCTTGCAGGATCTTACAAAGGATACTACTAGATGGAGCTCAATCAATAGAGATTTTGATATTTTTGCTCAAAATAATGAAGCAGTCACCTACATTTTTTGTTTATCAATTTCTTGAGAGACTTTATTTTAGTTTGTAATCATCAAATGAAATGAAAAGTATCCTTCTTATTAAGATTGTTGATCTTTTTCTTGTTCAAACCTTTCAATTGTGATTTATAGTTTTGTTAGCATGAGATTGTGCTTTTTTAGTTTGAAAAAAACTGTCAAAGATCCAAGTCTTTTTGGCTTTACTTAAGTTATTAATTGTGAAAGATCCAAGTCTTTTTGCTTTACTTAAGTTATTGATTGCCTATGTAATAGTCCTTAAAACAATATCGGATGGCTTTCTTGCTCCCATGTCTCACATTGGTCTTTAGGTAAGACAAGTGGTGACCTTGAAAGTATGGTCTCATATCTCGATCAAGTGAAGAGACATGAAGCTTAAATATCACTACTATGTATCTAGTGTTAAACTCCATCGAGACAAAGACTAGATAGCCAAATTGCAGTCGAGTTTAAGTGAAAAATCCATTTGAGCTAAGGTAAAACTTATAGTGCCTCATTTTTCTAGGATTCTACCCCATCAAGGAAGTTAGAATCTAGCACAAACCAATTAAGACTCTTTTGGAGCCTAGATAGGACAATTCGTGGAACTTATGAAACTTATTATTGAGTTAGAGTCTAGTTTAGATAAGCAAAAGATCTTCAAACCAGCACTTGACTTTCTTACTATTCAATATTCAAAGTCCCTTGAGGCTAACAAATTACATACCCACTTGTAACCTAACTAATGAGTAATTATATAGATCTAAGCAAGTATATATAATGAGTCTTCAAACTAATAATCCAAGGGAAGAGAGTAGCAAGGTCCACTACTTGTCCAAGCTCAGCTCTAGACAACATAGAAAGATGCTAGTTCTACTAATTGTCTAATTATAGGCATGGAGAAATGATAGAAGGTTGACCACTTGTCCAACCTATCATCTCTAGTAAGATGGGAGGTTTGGCCTTAAGATTCACCATGTAACCAACCTATACATCATTGTATTATGAAGAGTAAAAAAGCAAAGCTCCACCACTTGTCCAAGCTAGTTCTAAAATCCACATGGAGATAAGCAAGCTCCACCATTTGTCGAATCTCTCTTCCATTAAAACATGAAAAAACTCATCTATGTTGTATAGGGGGACTTTTTTCCAAGGTCCACCACTTGTCCAAGCTAGGATCCCTAGTAGCACGAGTGGTTTGGTCTCAAGATACACCACTTGTACACTCTATGTCATTATATTAAGAAGAACTATGTATTAAGGTCCACCACTTGTCCAACCTATAAGGTTATATCTTAAATGGTATCCTTTCTCACCACTTGAAATGCCCATGATATGTTTTACACGGGGGTTTCATTCCAAGGTCCACCACTTGTCCAAGCTAACTCTATTCAAACATAGAGAGAAGCAAAGGTCCACCACTTGTCCAAGCTAACTCTATTCAAACATAGAGAGAAGCAAAGGTTCACCACTTGTCAAAGCTAGGCTCCGTTGAAGTATGGAGAGAAGTAACCTCCATCATTTTTCCAAGATAGGTGCCATTCAAACATGGAAAGAATCAAGATCTACCATGTCTCCGAGATTCTAGGCTCCATTGAAACACCCTAAAACCATGATATTTTGTACATGGGGTGTTTACATTCAAGGTCTACCACTTCTCTAACGTATTATACCTAGTAGCATGAGTGATTTGGTCTTAAGATTCACCACTTATCCACTCTATGTCATTATATTAAGAATAACTGGGTGTTAAGGTCCACCACTTGTCCAACCTATAAGGGTATATCTTAAATGGTATCCTTCACCACTTTTCAAGGTCCATCACCACTTTTCCAACCTATAAGGTTATATCTTGAATGATATTTTTCCTCATCACTTGTAATGTCCATGCTATGTTTTACAAAGGGGTTTTGTTCCAAGACCCACCACTTGTCCAAGCTAACTCCATTAAAACATAGAGAGAAGCAAAGGTCCACCACTTGTCCAAGATAGGCTCCATTGAAACATGGAGAGAAGGATGATCCACCATTTCTCCAAGATAGGTTCCATTGAAACATTGAGAGAAGTAATCTCCACCATGTCTCCAAGCTAGGCTCCATTGAAATACCCTAAACCCATAATTTTGTACATGAGGGGTTTACATTCAAGGTCCACCACTTGTCCAACCTATTATCCCTAGTAGCAAGAGTGGTTTGGTCTCAAGATTCACCACTTGTACACTCTATGTCATTATATGAAGAAGAAATATGTGTTAAAGTCCACCACTTGTCCAGCCTATAAGGTTATATTTTAAATAGTATCCTTTCTCACCACTTGAAATGCCCATGATATGTTTTACATGGGGGTTTCATTCCAAGGTCCACCACTTGTCCAAGCTAACTCTATTAAAACATATAGAGAAAGAAAGGTCCACCACTTGTCCAAGCTAGGCTCATTGAAACATGGAGAGAAGGAACCTCCACTGTTTCTCCTAGATAGGCTCCATTGAAACATGGAGAGAAATAAGCTCCACCATGCCTCCAAGTTGCTAGGCTCCATTGAAATACCCAATACCCATAATTTTTTGTACATGGGGGGTTTACATTCAAGGTTCACACTTGTCCAACCTATTATCCCTAGTAGGTTTGGTCTCATGATTCACCACTTGTCCACTCTATGTCATTATATTAAGAGGAATTAGGTGTTAAGGTCCACCACTTGTCCAACCTATAATGTTATAGCTTGAATGGTATTTTTTCTCACCACTTGTAATGCCCATGACATGATTTACATGGGGGTTTTGTTCCAAGGTACACCACTTGTCCAAGATAAATCTATTGAAACATAGAGAGAAACAAAGGTCCACCACTTTTCCAAGCTAGGCTGCATTGAAACATGGACCTTAATACCAAATTATTTCTAGTAGCATGAGTGATATTTTGTACATGGGGCGTTTACATTCAAGGTCCACCACTTGTCCAACCTATTTCCCTAGTAGGTTTGGTCCCAATTTCACCACTTATCCACTCTATGTCATTATATTAAGAATAATTGGGTGTTAAGGTCCACCACTTGTCCAACCTATAAGGTTATATATTGAATGGTATTTTTTCTCACCACTTGTAATGCCCATGATATGTTTTACATGGGGTTTTTGTTCCAAGGTCCACCACTTTTCCAAGATAACTCTATTCAAACATAGAGAGAAACAAAGGTCCACCACTTGTCCAAGCTAGGCTCCATTGAAACATGGAGAGAATGATGCTGCACCATTTATCCAAGATAGGTTGCATTGAAACATGGAGAGAAGCAAGCTTTACCATGTTTCCAAGCTAGGCTCCATTGAAACACTCTAGGGGGTTTTATTTCAAGGCCCACCACTTGTTTAACCTATTATCCCTAGTAGCATGAGTGGTTTGGTTTCAAGATTCACCACTTGTACACTCTATGTCATTCTATTGTGTTAAGGTCCACCACTTGTCCAACCTATAAGGTTATATCTTAAATGGTATCCTTTCTCGCCACTTGAAATGCCCATGATATGTTTTACATGGGAGTTTCATTCCAAGATCCACCACTTGTCCAAGCTAACCATATTCAAACATAGAGAGTAACAAAGGTCCACGACTTGTCCAAGCTAGGCTCCATTGAAACATGGAGAGAAGGAACCTCCACCATTTCTCCTAGATAGGCTCCATTAAAACATGGAGAGAAGTAAGTTCCACCATGTCTCCAAGATGCTAGGCCCATTGAAATACGCAAAATCCATGATATTTTGTACATGGGTGATTTACATTCAAGGTCAACCATTTCTCCAACCTATTATCCCTAGTAGGTTTGGTCTCACAATTCACCACTTTTCCACTATATGTCATTATAATAAGAGGAATTGGGTGCTAAGGTCCACCACTTGTCCAGCCTATAAGGTTATACCTTGAATGGTATTTTTTCTCACCACTTGTAATGCCCATGACATGCTTTACATGGGGGTTTTGTTCCAAGGTTCACCACTTGTCCAAGCAAATTCTATTGAAACATAGAGAGAAAAAAAGGTCCACCACTTTTCCAAGTTAGGCTCCATTGAAACATGGACCTTAATACCAAATTATTCCTAGTAGCATGAGTAATATTTTGTACATGGGGGGTTTGCATTCAAGGTCCACCACTTGTCCAACGTACTTTTCCTAGTAGGTTTGGTCGCAAGATTCACCACTTGTCCACTCTATGTCATTATATTAATAATAATTGGGTGTTAAGGTCCACCACTTTTCCAACCTATAAGGTTATATATTGAATGGTATTTTTTCTCACCACTTGTAATGTCCATGATATGTTTTACATGGGGATTTTGTTCCAAGGTCCACCACTTGTCCAAGCTAAATCTGTTCAAACATAGAGAGAAACAAACGTGCACCACTTGTCCAAGGTAGGCTCCATTGAAACATGGAGAGAATGATGCTCCACCATTTATCCAAGATAGACTCCATTGAAACATGGAGAGAAGTAAGCTCCACCATGTTTCCAAGATGCTAGAGTCCATTGAAATACCCAAAACCCCTGATACTTTGTACATGGGGGGTTTACATTCAAGGTCCACCACTTGTCCAACCTATTATCCCTAGTAGCATGAGTGGCTTGCTCTCAGGATTCACCATTTGTCCACTCTATATCATTATATTAAGAAAAATTGGGTTTCCATATCTAAATGGATCTTTGCTTGGATAAGTAGTAGACCTTGAGACCTAAATACCCATTCTACACTAGAGCATTGGTTAAGCCTTATACACTTCAAGAATACCTTTAACAACAAGTAGTAGTTATTAGTTGACTTAAGTCTAGTTGAACTCCATGGTATTGAGACTAAGAGAGAGTGTAGCATAAAAAAGAGTCAGGATTTTAATTTGACTTTCTTTCTATTAATGAGTAGATCATAGATGGATTTTGGTATCTAATAAAACCTTAGGGTAGACAATGTAAAACTCATGTCTATTGTTGTGTTTGCATTAAGTGTTCTTGTTCTTTAATTTCAGAACCATTACAGAAAAATGGATTGGCTATATGCTGGCATAAATTGAAGAAAACTATTGAATTACCCATCCAACCTCCTCCAAGACCTTGTCCAAGGAATGAATCACCTCCTTATCACCTACCACTTGCTTTCAAGGACATCAAAAGAGTACTTATCTTGGATCTAGAGGGGTTACTTCTCAAGACAGTTGAAATGAAACATGGAGATTCTATGCCATCTTGGGCTCAACACATGCGACTTGTGGAGGACAAAGATGAAGTTTATCATGTGGTGCGACCAGACGCACAAAGTTTTTTGGATTTTTGTGCTGAATACTTTGAGCTATGGATATGGAGTTGCTATAACTTAACAAGGGTGCAACGCATCACACAAAAGTGTTTTCCTGAGCAGTATACCAAGTTCAAGGTGTTTATGAGTAACAAAAATTGCCAAAATCCAAATATCATGTTAGGATTTACAAGGGTTTATCACAAAAATCTGAGTGATATTTGGAAGATATTTGAGGATTTGGATGCAAACAATACCTTAATTTTTGATGACACTCCATATAGGGTGATGTGGCACATGCCAGGGACATATCTTATATTTCCAAAGATGTGGAGGCAAACTTCCGAGCAACTTCAAAACTTCTTGCAGAGAACCATAATTCCATGGTTGGTAGGATGGTTGTATGCAAGAGATAAGAGAGTCTATACATACAACACAATTGTAAATCAGTATAGTGATTCTGAGACAAATTATGTCCTTGGTGTGTACTTGTCAACACGAAAGCATTGAATAAATATGGCTATAAGATGCCTTTTTTATTCTGGTGTGTATCTTTCAACATTTGTATAATTTGATATAGTCTTTTTTTTTTTTTTTAAAGGTGTGTCAATTTTATGAACACTTGAATGGAGTGCATCCTACTCTAAGGGGACTTCAATGTACTATTGGAGTGCATCCTATTGTAAGGGGACTCTGATGTATTGCTAGAGTGCACCCAAATTTTTGGGAACTCATTTTTTATTTGATTGGGGCCTATGTTGGGTCATATAGTAAAAGAAATTCATTTTTTGTCAATTCATATCGAGGTTGCATTTATTTGGAACTATGAAAGAATTGATGTTTGATGTCAAAATAAAACTTGTAAGTGTGGATCAGAGAATTCATGGACTTTAAATATGTGAGAGGGATCTTTTTCTTGGGCACAAATGTTTGCTTCAAGAATTTTGTCATTACATACTTTATGTGAAAGAGTTTTAGAACCTAAAAGACTTTGAAAACAAAACTATGGAATCTAAGTGCATGTATTCTTGAATGGCTTGAAAGTTGATGTATACATGCATGTCGCCTTGATGAAGATTTAGATCTGACAAGATGGAAAGATATAATTCTTGGACGTTACCTTTGTCAATTTGGTAATAACATATTTAACTTTCTTTTAATATGGGTGGAAAATATATTATTATGTGCATTTGGAACCTAATTGCTTGACCTTCAAACCAAGATTCCTATGTTATTTTTTCATATACTTTTTTGTACTGAATTAAGATTGTGGATGCAAGGTCCACCACTTGTTCAAGCTAGATCTAAGAAAGTATATATACTGAGTCTTCAAACTAGTAAACCAAGGGAAGAGAGAAGCAGGGTCCATCACTTGTCCAAGCTCATCTCTAGACAACATAGAGAGATGTTATGTCTACTAATTGTCCAATATAGTCATGGAGAAATGATAGAAGGTTGATCCACTTGTCCAACCTATCATCTCTAGTAAAATGGGAGGTTTGGCCTTAAGATTCACCATGTAACCAACATATACTTCATTGTATTATGAAGAGTAGAAAAGAAAAGCTCCACCACTTGTCTAAGGTAGTTCCAAAATCAACATGGAGAGAAGAAAGCTTCACCATTTGTCCAAGATAGGTTCCATTAAAACATGGAAAACCTCATATATGTTGTACATGGAAGCTTTTTTCCAAGGTCCACCACTTGTCCAAGCTAGGATCCATTAAAACATGGATAGAAACAAGGCTCCACAACTCGTCCAACCTTTATAGCTGCGAAGTGTACCGGTTGTCTAAACTAGGCATGGGAAAATAATAGAAGGTCCACCACTTATCCAATATATTATATCTAATAGCATGGGAGGTTTGGTCTCAAGATTTAGGAATTGGCTGACCTGTATTTCATTGTATTATGATGAATTTGGTTTTAAAGTCAACTACTTATCCAAGCTATAAGTTTATATCTTGAATGGTATTCCTTCCCATCACTTAGAAAACCAATGATATGTTGTACATGGGAGGGTTTGTTACAAGGTCCACCACTTGTCCAAGCTAGTTTCATTGAAACATGGATGAAGACAAGCTCCACCATTTGTTAAATCTAGACTCCATTGAAATCTAGAAAATCCATTCTATGTTGTACATGGGGTTTTTGTTTTAAGGTCCAACACTTGTCCAAGCTAAGATCCATTGAAACATGGAGTAGAGAAACACTCCACCACTTGTCCAAGCTAGGCAACATTGATAGTAGTTGGTTTATTTTGAAGATCCACCACGTGTCTAAGCTAACTCTATTGAAACATAGAGAGAAGCAAAGGTCCACCAACTATTCAAGCTAGGCTCCATTGAAACATGGACAGAAGCAAGCTCCACCATTTCTCCAAGATAGACTCCATTGAAACATGGAGAGAATCAAAGGTCCACCATTTCTCCAATCCAAGATCTAGTTGTCCAACCTATAAGGTTATATCTTAAATGGTAATCTTTCTAATCACTTGGAATACCCATGATATGTTTTACATGGGGGTTTTGTTCCAAGATCACCACTTGTCCAAGCTAACTCTATTGAAACATAGAGAGAAGCAAAGGTCCACCACTTGTCCAAGCTAGTCTCCATTGAAACAAGGAGAGAAGCAAGCTCCATCATTTCTCCAAGATAGGCTAGCATGGATAAGTGCACCTTGAAACCAACCTTCCTATGAGGCAATAGAGCATATGCTACATATTTTATGTATGCCCCATGCCTCAAATTAAGAAGTTATAGATTAGAAGTGGACCTTGCTTAAATGTCACATGCAATAAATTAAGGAAAAATAGCCAAGTGGATTGTATTCCTCAATGGATCCTTGCTTTCACAAGTTGTGAACCTTGAGTCACTTTTACATTAACTTGGACAAGTGGTGGACCTAGAAACCAAGCTCTCCATGTTGAGATAAGTTGTAGGTAGGACAGTAGAACATAGACAACGATAATGGATGCAATATACTCCTCTCCTAATAATCCAATTGATTGAAACCATGATATTTTAGTTTTTTTCATTGTGTATTGTATGTGCATAAAGTGGAATGAGACCTTAAGAAAACTCAAATTTTTGACAAAATCTCTATATTTTATACATGATATATTGAAAGTTGTCCAACCTGGGAATTGGGATTTTCCCACTTTACCTAATATGGTCTTCAAAGGGGACTATCTCATAATACCGTCTCACAAATCCATAAATTCAAACAAAGAGATGGAGAATCTGTACGAAAGGCATCCCTAAGACTAAAAAGATATATTAAGTTCTGTCCTGTAGAAGAACTGCCAACTCAGTCCAGACTTATGCTAATATTCATCCAAGGACTAAGGAATGCAGATCTCCAGAAAGAGTTACATATGAAGAGGAGCACGACGTTGAATGAGTTGACCAAGGAGGCTCTGTACCTTGTGGATAATTGTGCAGTCTACAAAGAAGGGGAGTTCAAGGACCTTGATGACGATTCATCTTCACAGCAAAGTGGAAGCAAGTCTTCCAAGACAGCACTGAAAGGAGAAATAGCGGTAAACCAGGATCAGCTCATAGATGAAGTGCTAAAAAAGATCAACTTGTACGCCAAACCCCAGGCTAAACAACCCAAGTGGTGTACTATTGAACAAAAATGGACAAACCATGGGACCGAGGAATGTTATTATAACAAGGGATATGTGAGAGAGAGACCATACGCTCCCCAATCTCCAGTAACTTCCCCTCAAGCTAAACCGATGCCCAGATATCAAGCAGGCAACTTACCAGGACCTGTAGGTATAGAAAGACCATAACCAGTGTTGGGGCAACAACCACCCCTACCAAGATTACGACCAGTTGGTATCAGATACACACCAACAATAACTGAATCAGAAGAAAAGGCTTTGGTGCCTATGCATGCATATTATGAAGATCCCAATGGATATGCGGCAAACCCTGTCTATTATCCACCGGAAGAACCCTCGACACCAGAACCATGGAGCATGATAGGGAATCAAGGACCACCAACTGCTGCACAGGCCACAGGAGAAGGAAGATATAGCTTAGATGAACAAACACTGATGTTCATAGCCAATGGAGGCATGAGCGGACAGTGACATGCTTACCATCAAAGAGGGGCTCAAGGAGCACCTCAACAACCAAAAGGACCCTGCTACAAGTGTGGTAGAGACCATTGGCTGAGAGACTGTCCTCATGATGAAATCATTAGAGTCAATGCGTATTTCCCAGAATGTGGAATTAATCATTTGATTCCCGATTGCCCTAAAAACCCGAGCAAAGGAGAAAAAAACACCTTGAACATGTTAGAAATAGTACCCTCCAGTGGAGGATCGGAAAATGAAACATTCATACCTATTCAAGCGGTAACACGAGCCCAAGCCCAAAGAAGGACGAACGAACCCATAGTTGAAGAACCAAAAACCGATGCCCAAAGTTCAGAAACGTAAAATCAGAGAAACACTTGGAAAGCTAGAAAGGCACGTAGGAAGGCCAGGAAAGAACGGGAGCAAACAACCCTATCTAAGGAGTTGAAACATACAAAGAATAGATTGGAGCGGTTAGAGGATCTAGCTAGCTTAAGCTCACACACCACAGCACCCAAGGAAATACCAGAGCCCAAAAGTGCAAGATTCGGAGGATCTGTATTGGCAGACAAGGTAAACGAGCAGTTGGATGCACTGCTAAAAGCTTATGAAGCTCGACTTAAAAAGAACCAAACCCAGGAGCAAAGGTGGATGACTTATCCATATGCAAAAATAGAAAAACAGAGGTTGGATATGTGTAAAAAGATGATTGAGACGGCTCAATCATTGCTGGAAGAACCATTGGGTAAACCTACAAATTGTCATGAAGCACCAGTTCCAACCCCTATCCAACCAACATTAGAGAAACATGAGGAAACAAAGGAAAGACTCACTAATGAATATGAGTCCAGAGGAGAGCCTATCATAGTGCCAAATACCACTGATGGGGCAAGTGACAGGTTCCAGCCTAAAATATTGGCAGAAATGGGTAAGGATGGTAACGGTCTAGATGATCTGTGGAAGCAAATCCGTGAGGCCAACGAGGCTAATAGGATGAGTAACCCCATGAATAGCACGAGAAAAGAAAAGAATGTGATCTTACCTCCTAGTGAAGAATTTGAGGCAAGATCGCAGATGGACTTTGAGATACGTTCACAAGGGGGAGACCAAGGATCTATTAGTTCAGGGCACAACCAACCAGACTCTTTGAGAACTTTACCCTCTTACCTGGGAGAGTACGAAGATAAGTCGGAAGTGAGAGCAATTCCATCTCAAAGACTTTCTTCTAACAAGGTGATGGATTCGCAAGGATTGATTGAGTTGTTATCCACCCCGGTGGCATGCACAATCATGTTAGCAGAACTCCTAAGGTTAAGGCCAAACATGTGGACCACAGTAGAAAAATGCCTAGAAAAATTTGGAGTGAAAGACCCCACCTTGAAGCTATAATAAGGGATCAGAGAGTTGGACAATCCTAATCTAAACACTAGGCCAGTACCATTGAATAAGGTTGGAGAATACTGCGAGGGAGAAGACGAAAACACCATGCTACCGGTAGAATTTCAAGGAGTAGTTTCCAAGGCTATTCTTGACAGTGGAGCGGGAGTTTCTATCGCCACCAAAGAAATCTGGAAAAAATGGGGAAAACAAGCTTTGAGAGCTACCAGAATGAAGCTGCAATTGGCAGATGGGTTCATGGAAAAGCCTCTGGGACTCTTAGAAAAAGTAATTGTCACTTCGTGCGGAATCGAGTATGAGCATACATTTGCAATAGTCGATTTCGACAAAAAGAACAATTATGAGATAATCTTGGGATGACCATTCATGCGACAACTGAAGATGGTCCAAGATTAGGGTTATGACCACATATACCTCAGACATGGCGAGACAACAACTAAAATACACCTGAAAGACCATAGTCACAAAGATGTAAACCAAACACCAGTGGAAGAGTTTGATTCGGCTACAGTAGTAGGATCGGAACTATCAGCGTGGTTAGGGCAACCAAAAGAGCTATGGATGTGCGGAGCTTCACATTGTGGAAGCTTAAGAAAAGAGGAATGCGTCTTAGAAAGAGCAATTGAGGACAAGGAGTATATTCCGGAACCTTTCCCTGAAGATGCCTTGGAACCTCTAGAATGGGAACACATACTGGCAACATTGGATGTTTGTACCATTACCGACAGTCCAACAACAAAATTTTGCGATAAGGATGGCTATGATGTGCTACCCTATTACATGGTAAACATTATACCAGAAAAAGAGACGGCAAAACCTCCTGAACAAGAAGAGTTTTACAACTCCTCTGTAACATTTGGAAGTAAATGATGATGCAGATAATGAGTGTTCAGACACCTCAAGTGAGCGTGGAAATGAAGCCGAGAATATCAAGTTTTATGATTTTGCTAATCAACACCCTAGACGCCAAGAACGCTATAGGAGGAAAAGAGCAAGAAACAATGCGAGAGACAACGTGATGCCCAGGATAAAAGGTAAAGCTCACTATTGGATGCTTGTAAAAGCAGAGGATTGTGTGAAAGATCAAATATCAGGAAAATTTTCAGGAAATCGAAAAGAAAGAACGCAAGAGAAAACAAAACAGGTACGAAAAGCTAAAACCGAAACAAAATCACAAAAATCTCAAAATTCAAAAAAAGAAACAACAAAAGACCAAGAGTGGACCAAAATGGAGCGTAAACAGAAATACCAAGAACTAAAACGGTCTTTGAGAGAGATATGGACTACTGAAGAAGATAGTGATAGTAAAGGAGAGTCCGAAAAGGGGAACATGAACATACCATCACACTATCGGAAATTTACTATCCAAGACAGAAAAATCATCGTGACACCACCAATCAAGGAAAGAACCAACCAAGAATCTTACGATGGGCCTGAAAATGCAAAAAAGATAGACCTCACAGAACCAGGTGAAAAGCCTCATCCGGTCTATATAGCTAACGATTTAGAGCCTGAGGAGGAAGCACAACTAACACAACTTCTCAAGAAGTATAAAGATGTGTTCGCTTGGTCCTACAAAGACCTCAAAGGAGTTGATCCATTGATATACCAACATACAATTCCTTTGAAATCCGATGCAAAACCTAGCAAACAACGTCCTTATACATATAATGACACATTTTCTAAACGAATCAAAGATGAGATTGATAAACTGATGGAAGCTGAATTCATCTATGAGATCGAACATACAGGTTGGGTGTCACCCATTGTGGTAGTTCCCAAAAAGAATAGAAAACTGCGGGTGTGTGTAAACCTCAAGAAGGTGAATGCAGCAACTATAAGGGATAATTATCCCTTGCCAATCACAAAACATGTACTGGAGCGAGTGGCCGGAAAACGGGCTTATTCCTTTCTGGATGGGTTTTCAGGATACAACCAACTGGCAATAGCAAGGGAAGATCAATACAAAACAGCATTTGCCACAGAATGGGGGATTTATGCGTATCGAGTTATGCCATTTGGCTTAACTAGTGTACCAGCCACTTTCCCGAGGTTAATGACTCACGCATTCAAGGAATACCTAAGAATATTCTTAGAAATTTACATGGATGACCTGTGCACTCTCTTCTGTGAGAGGATCATATGGACCATTTGCAAAAGGTCTTTGAAAAGTGCAGAACATATCGAATCTGCCTTAACCCGGAAAAGTGTGTATTTATGGTTAAGCAGGGACGAATCTTAGGACACATTGTCTCAAGAAATGGCATAACCACAGACCTAGACAAAGTCAAAGTCATTGTAGACCTGCCCAGGCCTACTAATGCGAAACAAGTGCAATCCTTCATGGGACACTGCGGATATTATCGAAGGTTCATATACATGTATGCGGTTATCGCACAACCTCTGTATCGATTGCTAGTCAATTTCGAGTGGACCGAGAAGTGTGAAACTTCATTCCAAAAGCTGAAGGAAAACCTTATATCAGCACCTGTACTGAAGGCACCAGATTGGGAAAAGATATTCCATGTGCACATTGATGCTTTAGCATATGCCATTGGAAGTATTCTAGCTCAACCTGGAGACGGAACAATGGATTTTCCGGTTTGCTATGTGAGTCGACAATTAAACAGTGCAGAAAAGAACTACACAACCACCAAGCGGGAAGGGTTATGAATGATTTATGTTGTAAAGAAATTTCGGCATTATTTGCTTGCAAACAAATTTGTGTTCTTCACGGATCATCAAGCTCTTTTGTACCTAGTAAATAAACCTTGCAATACAGGGCGAATCGTACGCTGGTTTATTATATTGCTAGAATTTGACTTCACAGTGGTGGTCAAAAAGGGTAAAATCCATCTGCAAGCAGATCATCTTTCAAGGATACACAACGGGGAAGCTCCTGAAGGAGTAGATGATGACATACCAGATGCTTATCTTTTCAACATTGAAATGGTACCCAAATGGTCTCAAGAAATTGTTAGCATTCTTTCCTTCGGAAGTGAGTTTGGTAATACGGAATGCAGATCCAAACAGCAAACAATTCGACAAACAAAAAACTTCCAGTTGATAGCAGGACGGCTGTATCATCTTGGATCGGACCTAATCCTACGATTATGTATAAATCCGGAAGAATTCGAGTGCTACCTTGAAGAAGCACATGTCCAGAGTTGTGCATTTCATTGTTCAACCATGAAGACACACCAGAGACTGAAACAATTAGGGGTTTATTGGCCAACTATGTATGTGGATACACATTCTTATGTTACCAATTGTACTATATGTAGTGCCAAACGACCAGTGGATCACGCAACTTTGTTTCAGGTCAACATAGCACCTGCATGGAGTCAATAAATCATTGACTTCTTAACCACTAGGACGTTCCCTGAGAACATCACAAGAGAATGGGAAAACGCTATCGAGCTGGAAGCACGTGACTTTCAGTTAATTGGGAACCAACTCTATAAGCGGGGAAAGGACAATCAACTTAGAATCTGTGCAAGTGAAAGCGAATACCTGCTGATTCTAGAACATGCACATAGCGGAATAAGTGGAGGCCATTTTTCAGGCGATAAGACGACCAAAATTGTCTTAACCGCAAGAATTTGGTGGCCTACATTGCACATGGATACCGACGAGTTTGTAAAGCATTGTGATGCATGTCAACGCACCAAGATACCAATAAAAAGAGATCAGATGCCATTACGGCTAATGATGGGGGCAAGAGCATTTGCAAAATGGGTCATTGATTTTGTGGGACCTATATCATCCCCTGCATATTGCACCCATACCCAATATATCATTGTGGCTATGGACTATCTCACAAAATGGGTCGAAGCCAAAGCAACACAAAAATCTGATGCACGCACCACGGCACAATTTCTGTACGAGAATGTTTTTGTACGTTACGGGTTACCAATAGAAATTGTCAGTGACCGTGGAACACATTTTCTCAATGAAGTCATTGAATATCTGCTAGAGGAATTCATGGGCATACATAGGAAATCAGCACCATACCATCCACAGGCCAATGGGTAAGCTGAGGCCACAAATAAAACACTATGTACGGTTCTCACCAAAATAGTGTCAGAATCAAGAACAGATTGGGATCAGCAGCTACACTCAACACTATGGGCATACAGAGTAGCTTACAAAACATCAATAGGAACAACACCATACAACATGGTGTTTGGCCTAAATGCTATACTACCCATAGAGTTTTTAATCCCAACTCTACGAGTAGCAACAAGCTTGGAATGGACAGGGCATGAGCTCTCTACAAGGATTGATGATCTTGAAAAGCTAGATGAACTCCGCTTACAAGCTGTCGCGTCAATCTATGCTAAAAAGAGAAGACAAAAGGAATTTTTTGACAAGCATGTGCATACCAAAGAGTTTAAAACAGGTGATTACGTACTTGTTTATACCTTAAAACAACATGCCAAGAAACTTAAAAAGCGAGGACTAGGACCATTTGTAATTAGTGATCTATCACAAAGTGGAGTTGTCAAGCTTGCTACATTAGCAGGTGAAGAAATGCCAAACTGGATTAGTGGATGTCGATTGAGGAGGTATCATCTACCACTCACACAGGAGATGCTCCAAAAAATTCATCAAGGAAAACAACGAATGAAGGAAAAAGAGAGAGTACGGGAGGAAGCTCAAGCCGAAGCACAGGAACGCATTGCAAAAAGACGGCTTCTGCGACAACAGCAGAAAAGTGGAGCACCATTGCGAGTCAATGCCATTCGACTGACTGAGTTGGGGGAGGAAACAGTGGAGCCAATAATTGTGGTCAGAGTGGGCAAATTTCAAGTTGAATCAACAGCTTTGCTTGATTCGGGTACTCAAGAAAATTTGATCTCTTACGGATGATACCAACAGCTCAAAGTCACAGATCAACTTCATCCTACTCACCAAGTGCTAGAGAGTAGCACATCACATCCATTGAAAACATTGGGATAGACTATATTGAATGTACAACTACATCAATATATTTATCCACACAAAGTCTATGTGGTGACAGATGAAAGCACACAACACCCAATGATGCTAGGGCAACCTTGTCAAAAAGCATACAATGTGCAGATAGATTGGAAAGCAAAGGCGGTCCAAATTCAACATGAACATGAACAAAAGGTGATAGATTTTGCTCAGCAATACCATCATGATCAACTGTAATCCATACAATCACTTGCAACAGAGCCAGAAACACGAATGCCATCAAAGAACAATAGGAAACCCGAGACCAAATATCAGGTAAAAGCCAACCATGCTAATTACAGACAGATGAAGTCAACGGCCAAATGCAAAAATCTAGGATACCAAAATAGGGTAAACAAGTATGGATGCGGAAGGATAGAAATGCAATGGAGGAAAAACAACAATGTAACAAACGGATTCCAACAAAGCAGACGCTCCAACCCCAAACCAAGGGCATAAAACGAATGTGGATGCCAAAGAAAATGCTTAGCCATAACCCAAATGTCACTCACATTTGGATACCAAAGCAAAAGCCAAAGGAACTCCCTGCGGTACAAGAAACAATGGAACGCAAACAGTTGCATTTCAAAAAGGAGAACCGACATCTGTGGATGCTAATGAAAGACAAACCAGTGGCAAACAAGAAAGAGCCAGACCATCTACAAAATTCTGCAACAACAAAATACCAATGGAAAGCCAAATCCATAAGGCTCATAGCCATTACATCCCAGCCAATTCTATCCTTAGACACAGCTACGACTCCCTCAACAGTGTCAGCAAAGCAATTGCCTCTTGCCAAAAGGACAATTAAACAGACAGTAGTAGAGTTACAATTGTTACTTGCTAAAAAAGCAGGAAACCTCGACAGCGAATGCCAATAAGCATATTGCTTATTCCCTTCTCTTGCATAGCATTAATTTTTCCATGCATTGACCGGATATGCATAAAATAGGGCCACATTAATCGGCCACGAATTAGCACAACTTTTTCAACCTATGCATGGCACATCCTCGGAGGCGAAACCTTGTCGTCCGGGAGGACTTCGACTAGGAGGGGGGGAGGCATTCTAGAGGCACTCTCAAATGCGGAACCAATGACAGAAACAACAAAAAAGGGCATGATTTTCGACTATTTTAAGGGTTTTTGTTTGATTGCAAAATTTTTTGGAGTAACCCAAGTATATATGCCCTTATACAACATAAAGCTATAGGTATATGGGGCCAAACACCAAATCAAGCCCCTAGGTGTGTGTATATACGTAGAAATAGCCATTTTTCATGCAAAATATTGGTAAAACGGAGAAATCCGGCCATAAAAATTGCATGTGAGTGTATATAATGTATTGCGGTGATGTTTGTGAATTATTATGAATTTTGGGGATTTTCTGGGTTTGATTTGCTATTTTCCTCTTAATTTTGCTTATTTTCGGCAAAAAAACTTCAAAAATACAAAAAGCAGGTGAAAAACAGTCGTAATGAAAAACAAAAAATATGGTGATGATCAGTGACTATAGGAAAACCTATGGTACAGTGGGGGTGCAATTATGAGACTGGAGCGGAAAGCGTGTTTTGGCCAGGTTTTGACCAAAATGCCAAATTTTTGGTAAATAGAGCAAACGGAGTCCAAATCAAGAAATTTTTGAGCCTAAACCGCATCTCGCAAGAAGATAGGAGCACATGTCAAATTTCATGAAAAGTGGTTCAGGGACCTCCATTATAAGAAATTTTCACCCCATTTTTAACTCATTTTCACTATTGACTTTGTGGAGAAAGCTTCTGCCACCTAGAGCGGATCGACCTTCCAGCAGCTTCTACGATGTGCACGAATACCCGATCAGCTCCAGACATGAGAGGTAGGCTCACCACGTTGAGATTTTTACTCATGTTTGTCGTTATGTCGCGAAAACTAGCGTAGGGGTCACACACAAAGCGAGCGGTAGAGACCTGCAAGTAGAGACGGCAGCCTAACGGGTAACCTGAAAGCAACAAGACTTCATCGGCAGCTTACCCTAGTCTAGGAGACCAGTCCTGGATAGCCAAAGGCAGTGGGAAACCATCGGGAAAAACCCTAATTCCCAGAAACCCGCAAGAGGCCACCAAATGGGAAAGCGGCGAAATGGAGACCAAATGCTACCAAAATTCATGGGTAGGAGCATCTCGACATGCTCGACAAGTCTATATGACCCGCATGACCAAAAAGTAACCCAAAGTGACACTAAACCTCAGAAACGGCATTAGACACATAAAGCGTCAAAATGCACTTGCGGCCAAACCGCAAGTCCGTTTGCCACCAAACTTCACGAACGGCTTTCCTAAACCATCAACAACCAAGTCCTATGGTGGTAGACCACCACAAATCATCAAAGGTATGTAAATGCAACCACGGGTGCTTCTAGAGCAACAAATTGCCAAATGGAGCTCCGGTGAAGCCAAAGTCGACAAAAACCATACGGCAAGGATCCCCAAGGGATTGGGAAACTATGGAGACCAACATCGAGAAATTTCATTGCCAAAAAGCACTCCAAAAGGCAGAAAACGGCTCGGAGGCTCTGAAGTCCACACAGGGAGTTATACTCTATCCATTTGACTTTTTTGTTGAAATTAGGCTCAAAAGGGACTTAGGGGGGCAAAGGGCAAGCACTGGGAGCACCAGCACTGAAGAAATCGCCGGGAGACATCCTACGCGTAGGATGTCTCAAGAGCACTTTTTGGCACAAACCTCAATAATTTTTGTCATGCACATGATCTGAATGACATTTACAAGCCATACACCAAGTTTCATCACATTTGGACCAGATTTGACCTCATATGCATGGAAAAACGTAAAGTTAGGGCATAGAGGCAATAATGGGCCATTGACCTACCAAATCTTGTCCAAATATTATGAAACTTGCACAACACACTCACATACACATAAGCAAACAATTTGTGTGGTGAGGGGGGAAAAAAGATGAAATAGACATCCTACGTGTAGGATGTCTAATGGACCTTTTTGGCATGGAAGGGATGTTTTATCATTCCAGATCTAATTACCTCATCATCAAGAGCCCATATGTCAAGTTTGAAGCCATTCTAATCACTTTTGACCCCCCAACACCTTCAAGATACACTTTTTGAGCCCTAAAACACCTCACAGAGCCCTACAAGCATCAAATCTTGTCCAAATTCAAATTCAAGAACATGGCTATGTTCCATAGGCCAAGGACAACCCATAGAACAAGTTTCATGTAATTCTGATGAAAAAGACATCCTACGCGTAGGATGTCTCCAGCATAAATTTAGCCTTCTTTGCAAGGAATGACATCATGGGAGCCAATACCATGGTGCATTGAGCCCATATACCAATTTTTAACCCATTTGGACATCAATTGCTACCTATGATGGACAATCTACCCAAATTGTGACCTAAAGCTTGAATAAGCCCCAAAAATCCACTTTTTGATATCCAAATTCAAATCCAAGCATATAGCCATGTTCTATGAGCCTTACCCTACCTGCATGTCAAGTATCCAATTCTTGTGAAAAAGACATCCTACGCGTAGGATGTCTAGATGGAAATTTTTGACCAGATTTGCATTGTGAGCACATGCACAGCTTCACAAGTTCCTTTTAAGCTTTAATTTCAATTTTCAAGTCATTTGGATAAGTAAAACTCAGTTTCGCAGCTAATATGGAAAAAACGCTAACTTTGGACTACTGAGTGTAACAGGATCTAAGGCAGCCTCGAAGTCACCTGCAAAGAAGAAAAGAATGACAATCAAAGATTATCTGGACGAGGTGGAACCTTTCTTCATTCCAGAGGGAACACTAAAGCCCACCAGCACCTGGATACAAGAAGATCTGTTAGAGTCAAACGACCTAAATATCTACCAGGGGGTGTTCAAAGACAATGAAGACAATGTAATAGAGCTACCAATGCTGCCAAGAGAGCTCAATGAATTTCTACGAAGCAAAATGGCCGGCTGCTTGGAGAAAATTGACCTCCATAACTATTTCGAAGCAATACCAGCAGGGGTGGACATCAAAAGAGTATGGGAGTTTGTAACAAGCATCAAAGAGGATGGAGTGGCCAAGGTGATAGATTCGCAAGGCAGACCCGATACAAAGATCATAATCACGGAGCGAGTTGTAGCCCATGCACTAGATCTCTCCAATCAGGGAGACAGTGTGACAAAAAGAAGGGATGAAGTCAAGGTGTACAAAGAGAAAAAGGCAAATTACACCTTTGAAGACATTGCCAACCCAAAGGTGGCAATCATGAGCCAATTATACAACCAGTACTTCCACATGTGCACGAAGAGGCCACAGAAGTACAAGATGCCGCCAGGTGCAATTTCCACAACGTTTAATTGGGCAATGACAAAAGGCACCCCAAAGATAATCAACTATGCGGCATACATACATGACAGCTTGGTAAAGATGGGCAACAAAAAGCCAACCTACATAGTGCTAGGAGAAATGATAACCAAGGTGGTTTATGCAGCACTACACGCTAAAGGAAGGTGGCCTGATCCCCCATCTCAAAATGATTGGCTAAGGGTAAAAGAAGACAAGGAAGATGAGCCACAAAGAGCACCAAGGGTGGCTACGAGGTTGAAGAGACGGCTAGAGCCAGTTGAAGAGGAGCAACCCAAGCAGAATAAAGGAAAGAAGGAGTCTGCTCAAGTGCCGGCCAAAGAAACCAGGTCTCAAAAAGCGGCAAGACTCGAGAGGCTGATGGAGAGTTTCCAAGCAGAAAGAGCCCTCAAGGGTGATTTAAACGAACTCTGGAATCCATCTCTCGAGTCTATGTCCGGATCATCCAGAAGAGTGCAAAGGGACCGCTTTGAAGATTATATCAAGAATTTCAAGATTCTTGATGCTGCAGCGGAAAACATTCCCCATGTCCCTTTCACCGAGGAGGAAGTGGAGCAGATAAGGTAGACGTTGCTAGATGAGCAAGAAAGCCAAGAAAGGGAAAGGAAAACAAAAGCAGACAAGGACTTAAAGGGCAAACCGGAAACTTTACCAGATAGCCCTAAACCCAGCCCACAACCATCACCACCTCCTAGTAGCCCTCAACCAGAAGATAAGAGGCTGAAGACAAACAAGATGAAAGGCAAGCTGAGAAGCAAGAGCAAAGGCAAGAACCTGAGCCAAAGGAAGAGGCCAAGCTTGAGTCTGAGCAAAAAGGACTAGACGAGGCCTATTATGCATTTTTGGACCTACTAGCTGCAGGCTATACAAAGGAAGAAGCCTCCACAGTCGCATTCGACTCGGCGAGGACAGGGCATAAAGATTAGGTGCAAGGCATTCGGCTAGTGGAACTTAAAGAAATTGCTACAGACACTGTAGACCTGCATCTGTACTCCAATGACTGGGACGTGGTGATGACAAAGCTAGCCGGATTGCGAGCACAATCCATGGCTTCGGAGGAGGAAATGACGACTCTCAAAGACACCGAAGAAAAGACCAAGATGGAAAGGGATTCTCTGCAGGCACAAAGCCAAGGGCAAAAAGAGAGAGAAGCTGACCTCCAGGCCAGCTTGGCAACGGCTCTACAAAACTGCCAAGCAATGGAAGAAGCAAATGAGGCAGCAGCAAAAAGAGTACAAGCAGCTGAAGAAGAGTGTCTACAGCTCTCGGCAAGTCATTGCGAGATGCCGAAAGAGAAAGGGATAATCTGACACTACAGCTGGCCGAAGAATCGAAAGAAGTAGAGGCCATGATAAATGCCAAGGAAAAAGCAGAGATAGAACAAGAAGAAATCGTGGATGAAGTTCTTGAGCTCAAGGACCAATTAAAAGTCAAAGATCAAACCATCCAGAGGGTGCGAGCATCACCTGCTAGAGTTAGAGCTACGAGCTCGACTCAAATCATTTTCGATAGTCAAATATATGAAGAGAAAATGCAGGAACTTCAGAAGGAGCTGACTCTCAAGAAGAAGCAGAGGTTAATAATGGCTAAAGGTTCTATCGCAATGCAAACAAGAATGGAGGACAGCGAAAAATCCCTACAAGAAGAGGTGGAAAGCATAAAGAAAAAGCTCGAGGAGGCAGAAAGAGTAAACGCTGAACTTAATGACCTCCTCGTAAATATGGGCGGAGAAGCTGAAGCGGAAAAACAAACACTCCTCAAGAAAATTGAGGAGTTAAAAGGCCAGCAACAAGCAGAGGCAGAAAGCTCAGGGCCAGCCGCCAATGAGGGCATCGACCTCGAAAATGTGGCAGATCCTGTGGACACACCCATACAAGAGGAAAGCATAGCAGGATCCTCTCAAGAGCCGAAGGATCTAACACAAGAAGAGGAGGAAAATTTGCGTAAGGCAATAGAGGTAGAGCTCAGAGAAAGCACAAAGGAAGCCTTGGAATTGGAGCAGAGGGTCTTCAAATCTATGACCATTCAGAAGATCGAGGCCAGCAATCTCAGGCGCGAGTGGCTTCAACCCTCTCTCCCTTATCCATTGCTGAAATATGAGGCAGCAACAATAAACAAGCGAATCAGAGAAGAGCCAACGGAACCTCTCTACAATGCATACACCTTGAGGCCAGAAGGAGTTAAGCTCATAGTGGATTCTCAGCCAAAGTGGAGGAAGGCTTGGCTTACCAAGTACCCACAATACCTAATCCACTTGGTAGAGGCACCTAAACGTATCAGAGACAACCTCAGCTTCTGTCCTCTACCAAGGGTTAGGACGTGGAAGGCACAAGAAATCCGGCAAAGAAGCCAACCCACTTGGCTGAATTACCCAAAGCTGCCAGGCGTGAAGGCAGGTAAGAGAATAAGTGTCCAATACATGGTGAGAACCCTAATGGGCGCCATAAAGTTGTTCACTGGCTCACCTGACCTTACATGCATTATGATGAGAAAAATCTGCAGAACCATCCTAGCAGTTTTCGAGACCTTCAAGCCAGGCCAGGTGACCGACAACATATTCTTCTTTCAAGATATATATAGATGTGCTTATGATCTGTCAGGTCAGCCTTCCAAGGAGGTGATACATGCGCTGTACCAAAGAATCATGTTTCTACCATCCTATCACCTCCAGGCTTTTGAAGAAGCATTTTATACGGGATTCTTCACCATGCACACAAATATCTTTGGCCCAACAATGCTGAACCTACATGCAAGGTACGAATCACTGCTAAAGATGTAGGAAACCATAAGATGAAGCAACTGATCTAGGCCATGTCGGGGACGACATGAACAAGGAGGGGGGGGTGTTAGAAGTTGGACACACCCCACGGCATCTAACTACTCGGCGGACTATTATTTTTGTAATTATTCATTCATTGAGGAAAACCCAATTTTTCACCTTGTAAATATTGGGACTTACAGAAGTTTCTAGATTGTATCCCAGTTTTGATAGTTAGATTGAGTAGATGGTTGATTTTGGAATTTAGGGTTTGAGAATTTGTAAGGTATATATACCACTTTTTGACCTTAATGAAAAACCCTTTTTTCATTTCAAAAAAACAAGTTTGAAGTCTGTGAGTGAGCGTACTGTGTACGAGAAAGAGAGATTGTGAGCTTCATCTTGATGCTACGTGTGCTAAGGTGGTCAGAATCAAATGCGGAGAAGTGCAGCGTGTTGCCCCCGACTAGAGCTACGTGCCAATACCAACATTGCGTGCGTACGATCCGGCTTTGGGAGCTCCTTCTACGAGCTTCATCGGTTGTTTGGGTGAGCATATGTTATCCGATTTTGCATTGCAGCATATCCACCCGTTCACATTGAGTAGAACTACGCATTAGGCACTTTAGATTTTGAAAACGAAGACTTGCAGATTTCGGCCAGACATCCTACGTGTTTGTGCACAGGTGTTTTGGGTCGTGATTTTGGTTCATAGACCTTAGGGAGAGCGGCCTATTGGTATTAGTAGGGTCTCCTTCAAGTTCTATGGTGTTTCGAGATTGTTTGATGGGTATTCGGCTCTAGCAAGCGTTATAGGAAGTTTCCTCTTTTACACTCTTGAAGACTGCGACTTAGACAATTAGTAGAGACCTTTGTAGGATTTAGTTAGGATTCAGTCGAGTGTAGGTTGACACCTTATGCTTGCTTCCACGCGCCTGCGGGTCGAGCTTCGTCCTTAGCTGACATTAAATGTTAGGTGAGTTATCGTTGTGCTGACGTCCGTCGCGGCGTATCCGTCCAACAACGCCTACCTACTAAAACAAATTAGAAACTCTAAATAAACTAGAAAAATACGATGCAATACCATTCTTTTTTTGTTCTCCCTTTGTTTGTCACATTTTTTCATTCCGGTTCTTTCTCCTTAACCTACACACTAAGAATCCATAACATTGTAGTAAAAAACACAGTTCAAAGCATATGTGGTTCTTTCTCCTCAACCTATAGCACAAAATCCGTAATATTATAGTCAAAAACACAATTCAAAGCATATATAGAAGGATAAATAGCTAAATAAATTACTTAGATCACTTTAACATCATCTTATTTAAGCTAACATTTTTCTTTGTCTTGTCACTTGTTAGAAAATATCTCTCCACCATATCCTCCTATGAATCACATCATTAATTCATGCCAATTATATGCAAAAGGACTAAACATGTCAAGCATGTATATGTAATCAAAAGCATTCATTTTTCCCTACCTCAATTCGAAATTGGGTTGGAGGTGTTGTGAGTGTGTTATTATTGATGGAGATGTCCAAGTTATGCTCTTTATGGTTTAGGTTTCTATAAACATGTAAATCGTACACTTGACAAACACAAAGCAAGACTAATTGAAAATGAACAAACTTGAAACCAAAAAGAGAAAACATTATTTACTACCATAGGTGGCAGTATCACTCCCTTCCTCAACAACTCCAACAAGGGATCTGTGACAAGAGAAATGGCTCCATCTTCATGCTCTTGGTCCAACAATCGATTTTCAACATGATTTGGGCTCTTAGAGAAAGGAATCAATGGCTTGGGTGGGACAGTCTCTTCAAATGCGTTTTCTAGAGATTAGTCGGATGCGGATTACTCGCATCCAAACCGATCTCAAAGATAGCAAGGTTGGATGTTGTTGTAGCATTTGTTTTTCCTTATTGAATGTATGAGGATCATCTCATGGAATGTATAGGGATTAGGAGGACCCCAATTTCAGCATTAAAGGGGTTGTCAAGAGCTACATCTTGCCTTATGGGTGGTGAGATTGATATTCTTGTGCTACAAGAGCATCATATTTGTGAGAGCCGCATAAGATGATCTGGTTAGATTTTATGTGGTTTCTACGAGACATTTTTGTCAGCTTCATTTGACCTAGAAGTATGCAGGTCGGGGTATGTATGACTATTGTAGATTCATGAAAAAAGATCATTGTGCATAGAGGTATTATTGTGCTAGTTTTGGGGGATATGTGTTCGAAACATGAGCCTGGAAGGCGCAGGGCCTCTGGCTGTGGGAGGTGTCAAGAGAACAAGAACAACAAGTGAAACAGGTTATGTCAATCACCATAACCTTCAATTAATCAATTTAAGCTCAGAGTACATTCTCATGGAAATAGCCAAGGCGGGTTGTTAACAACAGCGACACTTAGGTTCACTGAAATTGAGGAGTTTAGGCTCCCGTTACAATTACCCGGGCTATTAATGGCTCCATGATTTAACAAAAAGGATTAACTAAGTTTAAGATGCCATCTATGATCAAAATTTTCCTCCATGTCATATTTCCATGCTTTGAATGTTGTTGAACTCTATATATTTGCATTGCTTTCCATACTAAGCTTGATAGATCTTTCCTTTCTTCAAGGAGGACGATAGAGAGAGAGATTTCATTCCAACGGAGGACGAGAGCGAGAGAGAGAGAGAGAGAGAGTGCTTGGCTTTACCTTCTCAAGCTCTCACATGCCTAACCTTCCCTTCCCATAATCCTCACAATCCTTCTTCTTGTTCTCCCCTATGCCTTCTTGCTAACTTTTTGTTGCATCATGGTCGAGAGAGGGAGAGAGACCCATCCTCTCTTTGGTTTTCAAGCACGAGGGTGAGAGCAAATAATATTATAGCTTCTAGCTCCCCTCTTCCTCTTGCTTATGCTCGAGAGTGAGGGCCTTCGCTTTCTTCTTCAACATAAAAGAGCGAGAGAGAGCGGGAGAAACCCTTGCTTCGTAACCTCCTCGCCTCTTTCCCTTTGCATGTCGAGGACAGAAGAGAGAGGATTTTCTTGTTTTCCAAGGATGAGACGAGAGCTTCCTCTTCCTCACCTCTCTTTCCCTGCTTGCCCACCCAAAATTGCCTTCGTGCTCTCGTTCATCCCCCTATAATAGCCCCACACCACTCTTAAATCCCTAGATCTTTGCCCCACCACGAAGTCACGGCGCCGTGACTAACGTGGCGTGGGACCGGTGTTGATGATGTGGTAGGGTGACTTTGGGACAGCATCAAACACGACAAAAGATGCACCGAATTGGGTCACCATGAGCTGCTTATCACAGTTCGCTTCGTGGACATTGAGATCCAAGGATTACCGTGCTCGCAATGAGAAGATTCCCCTCCCATGTGCTGCCTGCTTGTAGCTTTAACACCATCGCCTCTTTTCTTTGCTTGGCTTCACACTCTATTGCTTTAATTGGGTGGCCACCCCTCTTTAGGCAATGGCCAGGCGGCCTTTTAGGCTATGGGCTTATGGGCGGCCTTATGAAGGGCATCACATTTGGCATACAAATCGGCCAAGGCAATGCCTCGCATGACATCATTTTCTAGCAACCCCTGACTATTAATATCACTGTGCCTGTAAATGGTCTTGAATAGTGCCACAACCCTGCTAGATGCAAGTATGAGTGATTGCATTTGAAGTAAGTCCTTCCCATCACATTCGATAAAAAGTGCCAGACTTTTGTTCTTGCTAGCCGAGTATTTCCAATCACGAATATTTCCAGCCAAGCACTGCATGAAATGGCATCCCGGACATGTAACATCATATCCCATATAGCATCAGGTAGCATCATATATTGCCATATCCCATGTGCAACTGGCTCATCCAATTGGTGATCATCAATAACAGGTAAAAGCATTGGTACTTCACCTTCATCACCAGTATTGGAATCCCAATCATGCATAACTGAATACATCAAGTCTCTGGAGAAATTCTCTCATTAGTCTTGCAAGATGCATCAAAAAACAATTCTCTATTTTTTAGAGGCTCAAAATCAAGTGGAGCGTCATCCAACAACTGCATAAGGTCATCATCAGCTGCACTAAATAAAATTTCTCATGCGCAAACTTAGATTGATCGGTATCCTTAGCACTGTATTTGAGAACCCTTCCAAAGCTTCGTCCAATAAGCACATAAGATCTAGGTCCACCGCTTCAGAGGGTTCCTCCATCTTGCACATCTTCGGCTGCTGTAAACTAAGATTTTCACATATGACATGCATACTAAATACATTTGCTGTAGACTGCTCCTCAAGTATTTCACCCTCATCCAAATATGTTTGCACTTCTATAGCACAAAGTTCAGCATGCACATTGAAAATTTCATCTACTTCCCTGTCTGTATCATCGGCACAATGAAACCAATCATATTCAACACGAAGAGATTGCACTTCACTATGCACCCCCTCTAAATCAACATCATCAAGTTCATGATCATTCTACCATAGTGTGAGCCCTATGTCACAAATTCTTGATAGAGAAGAGGTTTTCTCCCCTTCTAGATCATCAGAAAATTCAGGATCACTCTGCCATATTGGTAGCTCCAGGTCACAGAAACTTGTCAAAGAAGGAGTCTGCACCCCCTCTGCATTCAAGTTCAGTTTTCCACTTTGGTGGTGAGTGGCATAAAATGGTAACCATCTTTTTGCAACATTTTTCAGCCTACTCAACGTCCTCTTCCTCATATGTGTATATATTTTTCTACGCTATTAAGTTATCTAGAGTAAAGTCCCCCTCTTCGTTTAACCTTTGTGGCGACACATACATTGTACTCTTCCCAAAAATGTCACCTTAGTCATATATTTATATTACCACCCTTTTCTTTTTGCTTTGTAAATAAAAGTAAGCATACAATAACCAACTATCTACCCCCAAACTTTCTTACCTCTTGTGAATTAGTAGTAGAAAAATAATATATCCATCTTCCATCCCATATAGATAAATTACCATGGAAATCAGCTCTCCACTTGTCTTTACCAAAGATTATGGTCCATCTCTTCAAGTTTTCTATGCCCCCTACATAGGTGGCCCAATATCTCTTAAGAATATACATATAGTTTTTCTCCTTTCAAAAAGACTCCAATTGTATATTCTTTTCACAAGCAAATAATATTGGGCCCTCCTCTATTTGTTTAAGCATCATAGCCTTTTGAAAAAGCATGATTCCCCTTGGATGCATACAAGCAAAGGGCCCATACAAGAAGACTTGGAAGCAAAAGGTTCCCTAGCCTAGTGTGGACCTTCCAAACCAAATTCCTTGGTGCATGGGCATGAGCCACTCATAGGGCCTCATGGTGGGGCCCACCTACATTATGCACCCCTATGGAGCCTTCACGGTCTAAAAGGATATTTTTGGTGAAAAAATAGTCCCTTTTATGTCCAATATTCAATGAGTGGTCAAAGGACACTTAATTAGGGCTAATCACTCACCCTAATTAAGTGTAGCATAATCCCACTCCTACACAACTATAAATAGCCCCCTTGGAGAGACTCAAGGACACACACCTATATTTTCAACTTCATGTTGTTTCTTGATCAATATTAGAGAAAAACCCAACTCTCCCTCTTTCACATCCTCCTTCCTAACCCTCCTCTTTGGAGGAACTGCAAACTCTATTCTCCACTCTTTCCATTCTACAATCTCTTACTCCATCAACCCAATAAATCATTTGTAGCACCTCAATAACTTGTAAATACATCATGATCTCTCTCATGGTTATGTTAATGATCATGAAATCATCTTCAAAACTTTCAAGTGTCGCAATTCGTGATGGTTAGCCAGCGTCTGTCCTCCCCTTAAAAGGTGTGCGAGAAATCAAGTAAGTGTTCTATTCTCAATTTACCATTGGTTTGTTTCTCCACACTTATTCAATTGGTCTAAAGAAATTTCTCACTCCAACTCTCTTTTGCTTCATTACATATGCATGTGGCTACCTCTCATGGTGATTTTATTTGTGTCACGGCATTGCATAGATGGAGATGAGCTCTCTATGCAAAGTGTGTTAGTTTGATGTAAGTGATTCTCTTGTGTGTTTGAGAGGCAAGTCTTGTGCGCATGATTTTCTGATGAGTACTTGAGAGAGGAAGAGTTTGGATGTATTATGGGTATTCTTATGGGGAGAAGGTGAATGCTATTCCACAAATTGCATATTTCATTTTGATGCACGGCATTGGTTTGCATAGTCGTTGATGGTTTTCAAGTGTCCAAAGTGTATATAGAGTAAGGGGGTTTTCAAAGTGTGTTGCTTGAGTGGGTGAGTGCAAGTGTTATTTTTGATTGGTTTCCTTCTCCACTCCCAAAAGAAGGTGTTGCCCCAAGTAGTGTGCGTACATCTTTACGAACATTTTGTGAGGGTAGGCCCATTGGTTTGGGTTTAGAGGTCCCATTTCAAAAGCTCGCCCTCATAAAGTGGTGCCCCCACGGAGGAACATATTTCCAAGTTACCTTCTTATTTTTTAGTGATGAACAATGGAGTCTTTTTCCAGCAACGCATTGTTTTTATGTTTGGTGCAGAAAGACTTAGATAAAAACTGGCATCACCCAATCCAATTATACTTCCAATCATCAATTATGAAAATTCTTTTGATGTTCACGTTTTCATTTTGTTTTAAAGGCAGGAACAAGGAGTGGTGAAGGGGTTCTCAAGGGCCATATGAAGGAACGAGGTCTTCAAACCAACAACGAGGAGTAGCACATGAATCACGATCAAAACAATGAACCTTTTAGGCCTATTGCTCGGCAATCCATTCATATAATCATTGCAACTAAGTTTAGGTTTCAATCTATCATAAGGAGGATATTTGGATCCACTCGCCTCAATGAAATCAATGCTTCAATTAATCCATTTATTCTACCTATGATAAAGTATGAATTAACAATGGATGTGTACATCTTCATTTTAATGTAATCAGATTTATAGTGTCAATAATCTTGTGCGGCCCGTAAGAGAAAAGTTTCTTTTAAAAAAAGAGATTCCAAAAAGCCTAAACAAAATGTCAAGTTCTTTTCCCACGTTCTATGCAAGAAGTGGGGAAGATGCGCAAGAGTTTCTTGACAACTTGGAGATGGCACATCTCATATCCGGGAGAGATGAAGAGGAAGTAAAGCTACGAGCCTTTCCGTTGGTTCTAAAAGCAGAAGCTAAAGCATGGCATGAGACCTTGCAACCCCAAATCAAGTCCAATTGGGAGAGACTGCGAGCAAGCTTCCTCTCCGAGTTCGGGCAAGGTGATACTTCTGAAGGACTATGGAAATGTCTTATTGGACATAAGCAGGTATCACTTCAAGACTATCCCTCTTATGAAGAAACCTTTGTCAATCTATGGGGTAGGTGGGAGGCTACATTAGAAAATCATGGTGGTGCACCTAACTTTCTAAAAAAAGAGAGATTCATGGTTGGCTTGTATCCACTTTTAAAGGCTAAAGTAGAGCTAAAATTCCCATCCACCTTCGAAGAAGCACGTGAGGTAGCCATCATCAAGTTTAGAAAACTACACTTCCAAGCACATAGAGGAAGGGGTTTGAATGAAGTGAGTGAGAGGGAGTCTTCACAAACCATGGAAGCACCAATTAGGGCCCCTCTTGCACAGTCTTCACAAATAGGAGATAACTCTCAACAAGAGGTTTTACAAAGGCTAACTCAACAGCTTGAGAACCTCACTCTGAATCTAGTACAAGGCCTACCTCAACAACGACAACCAAGAGAAGGGAATCGCAATCAATGAAGACAAG
Organism: Adiantum capillus-veneris; assembly: GCF_014529385.1. Lineage (NCBI taxonomy): Eukaryota > Viridiplantae > Streptophyta > Polypodiopsida > Polypodiales > Pteridaceae > Adiantum > Adiantum capillus-veneris. The sequence continues at coordinate 79,614,006 of NC_140944.1, forward strand.
CTCAAGAGTTGCGATGTTGGAATTGCAATGAAATGGGCCATGGCATGTACAATTGTCCACATCCAAGGTGACTTCCGGGAGACATATATCCCCCCAAACCGCCTCGACCGCCTCCTCTCACTGTGCAGCAAGAACAAGCTCAAGGCCCACAAATCCTTCGTCGACCACCACCACCAACAAATATAGCTCCCGTCCCACATGAGGAGGAAGAAAGAGGATTCAACATCCTCAAGCTAGAAGAGGTAATGGATGAGCATACTCTAAACTTTGATGTTATGCCGGCAGAAAAACGCACAAGAGCACATGATAAGGATGAAGACATGAGAAGTGAAGGAACAAATTCAGCCAAAAGGGACAAGAAGAAGAAGTCAAAGATGGAAGAAGCTGAAAGTAGCAGGAAGAAAAGATCAAGGCGAAGGGAAATTGGTATCAACGACTTCCCATTGGGAAAGGAGCTAGAGACCTACAACATCCTCGAGGATTTACAAACCCAAAAGCCAAACATTTCATGGCCTCAACTTCTACACCTATCAGCCAAAGTAAGAAGGCAATGGCCAAAGTTGGTAAGTACAAGAATTCCAAAAAAGAAAGCAAATCTTTCCATTAAGGTTGTGGCCTCAAAGCTACAAAAAGATGTGGCACCCATTGTGGATGCTTACATAAGGGGTAAAAAGGTGTCTAATGTATATGTTGATGGTGGAGCTCAAATGTGTGTGATCACGGAAAAATCAATGAACAGGTTAGGGCTTGAAATTACAAAGTCCTCTAATTGTCAAGCTAGGCTAGCCAACAACTCAAGTGTGAAGTGTTTGGGGATCATTGAAAATGTAAAAGTCTCTGTATGTAACATAGATGCACGAGTGGATATGTATGTCATGCATGCTAAGGGGGAGGGCTATCCCATCATCTTAGGGAGGCCTTGGCTCATTGCTGTGAATGCACATCAAAAATGGGGAAGTGGTCGTTTGATTATTAAGAAGGGTCAACCGGTGGTGTATGATTGGCGAGAAGGAAAGAAACTAGATATCAACTATGAAACCATGGCAGATGAAGAGAGCGAGGAGGAGAGTCCTTACTCAAGTGATGAGGAAGCATCAACCAGTGCATCAACCAGTGAAGAGAAGTCTTCTTTGGAGGTAATGGGAATTGTATTCAACGCCAACACTCAAGATGTTCCAGTAGAAGAAAAGCCAACAGACAATCACACACGAGGGGATGAAAGATGCCACCACCTTGAAGAAGGATTTGAGAAGATGCTTGCAAAAGATCTTACTTGTGAGGAGAAGAGGTCTTACATCAATATATTAAGGAGGTATCCCAATTTGTTTATCATTGACTACTAAGAGGTGTAGATGTAATAGAGCATCGAATTGAATTGAAACCAGGGACCAAACCCGTGGCTCAAAAGTTAAGGCGACTAGGATCTGTCCAACAAAAGGCTCTCCTACAAGAAGTGAATCGAATCTTGAAGGCTGGCTTCATCTATCCAGTATCCAACTCCGAATGGGTATCACCTATTGTAGTCACTCCCAAGAAGAATGGTAAGTGGAGGGTCTGCGTGGATTACAAACCCCTCAACACTGCGACAAAGAGGGACCACTTCCCTCTCCCTTTCCAAGATGAAATTTTGAATGAAGTAGCAGGTCACGAATGCTACACTGTGTGTGATGGGTATTCAGGATATTTTCAAATTAGAATAGCAGAAGAGGACCAACCAAAAACCACCTTCATCACACCTTGGGGATGTTTTGCATTCAGAGTAATGCGTATTGGGCTCACCAATGCTCCTAGCACCTTCATGAGATTCACAATATTTGTATTTCAGCCATTCTTTGGAAAATCTATAAGAGTCTTTATGGATGATTTCTGTATTTATAGTTGTAGATCACTTCACTGCCAAAAGGTTGAAGAGGGGCTTAAGAGGCTCCATCAATTTGGGGGACAACTCAACCCAGAGAAGTGTCATATCGGTGAATCTCAGGTGGTTTTTCTAGGCCATGTGGTTTCTTCACAAGGAATTCAAGTGGATCCCTCTAAAGTAGAGGCCCTTTTGTCATTATCTCCACCAACAACAACTAAGGAGCTAATGACCTTCAACCACAAAGTGAGGTACATGTCTTGCTTCATCCATCTCCTAGCAGAAGCCATCGCCCCTTTGCATAGGTTGGCAAGCCAATCTACATTTGAATGGGGGAGGGAACATGCAAAATGTTTTGAGGAAGTGAAGGGCATTCTTAGCTCTCTCCCAATCCTAATGCCACCAGATCCAAAGGAGACCTACTATGTCACTCCAAGTGTAGGTTTCGAAGAAATTGGTGTTGTTTTGATGCAAAAAGATCCTAAAACATCATACATGAGGCCGATCTATTTTGCAAGCAAGGTGATGACTCCGGCCGAGAAGGGATACACTGAAATGGTGAAAGTGGTCTTTGCAATCTTGTTTGCAGTAAGGAAGTTTCGATCGTATCTTCTCCCCGTGCCATTTGTTTTTCTCACCTTAGAGCACAATCTACCATATGTAGTACAACACATGAGCCTCTCATCTAGAATAGCAAAGTGGGTGCTTGAAATCCAAGAATTTGAATACACTTTCCTTGTAGAAGATAGCACAAGAACAGGACTTGCAGACATTCTCACCTACAAAGTGAGAGAAAGGGAAGGATCACGACTACAAAGAGAGGAAGGCTCAAAACAGTTCAAAGTGAAGGAGATTGATAATGCCCATACTGTATGCTTTGACGGAGCTTATCAACGCCAACAAGACAAAGCAGTAGGGGGAATCATCATTTTGAACCCACAAAAGGAGGTAATGGTTAGAAAAGGTATCACTCTACCCAGTGTTCACTCTAACAATGAGGTTGAGTATGCTGCTCTAACCCTTGGGTTAGAAGAATGCAAAGAATTAGGCATACAAAGACTTATTATAAAAGGTGATTCTTTGCTAGTGGTCAGGCAAATCCAAGGGACTTGGAGGTGCAAGAATCGTACATTGTTTGAGTGGCTTAGTAGTGTAAGAGCTTTGATGAAGGGTTTTAAAGCAACACAGGTACAACACATTGTGAGAACTCATAACAAGGAAACAGACTTACTCGCAAATGAAAAGCTTCAAATGGCGGTAGGAGGTGTGAAACTATATGAACCCAAATATCAAGGTCAAGAGGAGCTAAAAGACATTATCTTCTTTCTACAAGCAGGTGAGTGTCCCAAACACTTAGACAAGGTGCAAAGACATAGACTAGTTAAGAAGGCCACACCTTACCAGTTGATCGGGGAGTATTTATATCACAAAGGGAAAGATTTTACAAGCAGGGTTTATTTGGCCGAGCTTACATCGTGATGTCCAATATTGGTGTAAGGCATGTAAGCCATGCCAAATTGCTGGGGATAGACGACTAACATATGAGCCTCGAGTCCCAATAATATCTTATGGCCCTTTTGAAAAGTGGGGTGTGGATGCAATAGGTCCCCTACCTCGTACTTCTACAGGGAAGTTTTTCATCATCATGGGTATTGACTACATGACAAGATGGGCGGAAGCGATAATTACAACCCGAATCACAGCTGAAGAGGTGTCAAAGTTTATTTTTGATCATATTTGTAGTAGGTTTGGAACACCCCTAGAAATCTTATCAGATCGAGGCCTGGGTTTTAGGGCTGACCTTCTGAATGATCTCTTGAGGAGGTTAAAAGTGAAACACCTGCATTCCACACCCTACTATCCTCAATGCAATGGATTGGTGGAAAAAGTGAATGGAATGATATGTAAGATCATTTCTAAGCAGGTTGTGGACCGGCCTAATGATTGGGATCGCCATTTGACGGCTACTCTTTGGGCGTATAGGACATCTTTCAAGGTATCTACCCAATTCACCCCTTTTCATCTAGTTTATGGACAGGAAGCACTTCTCCCCATTGAGGTAGAGCTCTCAAGCTTGCGCGTTCTTGCAAGAGTGGAAAAAAAACCAAAAGAGGTTCTACATGAAAGGATCTTAGATCTCCAACGACTTGAGCTAGATAGAGAAGAGTCCATTAATCACTACATCACCAAAGCGACAAGCCAAAGGGATAAAATCAACAAGAAGCTCAAGGGGAAAGGATTGAAGGAAGGTATGTTGGTTCTTCGCTATGATAACCGACTTGATACTCGACTTGACAAAAAGTTTTTGCAAAGATGGGAGGGACCTTTCATGATAAAAACAAAGTTTGGGAATGGTAGTTACAGATTAGCAGATTTATCAAGAAAACTCCACAAGACCAGAGTCAATGGATGGAGATTAAAGCCCTACTTTCAACGTATCAATCCGTTGATAGGCAGTCATCTGCCTACATTGCCTAAGCTCCAAATTGGCATGGCTCCCTTCGGCTTGGCAAATTCTCCACCTATTTTTAAAGCTTTGATGTGCAAAGAAGAACCAGCCTTGAAATCTGAACATACCCAAGGCAACCCTCCCATCTCCGATTTATGGGATTGAGGTAATGAAAAGCAGGTCTAATGGAGTAAAAGAGTGCATGACACTCCTCCTATTGAAAAAAAAAAGTAGAAAAGGAAAAATGACAAAAAAAAGAGAAAAAAAAAGAAAGAAAAAAAGCAACACCGTCCTCCTAAAGATATGAATATCTTTAGGCTTGGGGGAGGGCTAATATGAGTGGCATAAAATGGTAACCATCTTTTTGCAACACTTTTCAGCCTACTCAACGTCCTCTTCCTCATATGTGTATATATTTTTCTACGCTATTAAGTTATCTAGAGTAAATTCCCCCTCTTCGCTTCGTTTAACCTTTGTGGCGACACATACATTGTACTCTTCCAAAAAATGTCACCTTAGTCATATATTTTTATTACCACCCTTTTCTTTTTGCTTTGTAAATAAAAGTAAGCATACAATAACCAACTATCTACCCCCAAACTTTCTTACCTCTTGTGAATTAGTAGTAGAAAAATAATATATCCATCTTCCATCCCATATAGATAAATTACCATGGAAATCAGCTCTCCACTTGTCTTTACCAAAGATTATGGTCCATCTCTACAAGTCTTCTATGCCCCCTACATAGGTGGCCCAATATCTCTTAAGAATATACGTATAGTTTTTCTCCTTTCAAAAAGACTCCAATTGTATATTCTTTTCACAAGCAAATAATATTGGGCCCTCCTCTATTTGTTTAAGCATCATAGCCTTTTGAAAAAGCATGATTCCCCTTGGATGCATACAAGCAAAGGGCCCATACAAGAAGACTTGGAAGCAAAAGGTTCCCTAGCCTAGTGTGGACCTTCCAAACCAAATTCCTTGGTGCATGGGCATGAGCCACTCATAGGGCCTCATGGTGGGGCCCACCTACATTATGCACCCCTATGGAGCCTTCACGGTCTAAAATGACATTTTTGGTGAAAAAATAGTCCCTTTTATGTCCAATATTCAATGAGTGGTCAAAGGACACTTAATTAGGGCTAATCACTCACCCTAATTAAGTGTAGCATAATCCCACTCCTACACAACTATAATTAGCCCCCTAGGAGAGACTCAAGGACACACACCTATATTTTCAACTTCATGTTGTTTCTTGATCAATATTAGAGAAAAACCCAACTCTCCCTCTTTCACATCCTCCCTCCTAACCCTCCTCTTTGGAGGAACTGCAAACTCTATTCTCCACTCTTTCCATTCTACAATCTCTTACTCCATCAACCCAATAAATCATTTGTAGCACCTCAATAACTTGTAAATACATCATGATCTCTCTCATGGTTATGTTAATGATCATGAAATCATCTTCAAAATTTTCAAGTGTCGCAATTCGTGATGGTTAGCCAGCGTCTGTCCTCCCCTTAAAAGGTGTGCGAGAAATCAAGTAAGTGTTCTATTCTCAATTTACCATTGGTTTGTTTCTCCACACTTATTCAATTGGTCTAAAGAAATTTCTCACTCCAACTCTCTTTTGCTTCATTACATATGCATGTGACTACCTCTCATGGTGATTTTATTTGTGTCACGGCATTGCATAGATGGAGATGAGCTCTCTATGCAAAGTGTGTTAGTTTGATGTAAGTGATTCTCTTGTGTGTTTGAGAGGCAAGTCTTGTGCGCATGATTTTTTGATGAGTGCTTGAGAGAGGAAGAGTTTGGATGTATTATGGGTATTCTTATGGGGAGAAGGTGAATTTTATTCCACAAATTGCATATTTCATTTTGATGTACGACATTGGGTTGCATAATCGTTGATGGTGTTCAAGTGTCCAAAGTGTATATAGATTAAGGCGTTTTTAAAGTGTGTTGCTTGAGTGGGTGAGTGCAAGTGTTATTTTTGATTGGTTTCCTTCTCCACTCCCAAAAGAAGGTGGTGCGCCAAGTAGTGTGCGTACCTCTTTACGAACATTTTGTGAGGGTAGGCCCATTGATTTGGGTTTAGAGGCCCCATTTCAAAAAGCTCGCCCTCAGTGGCTCGGCTCCACAACAGCTTGTCAATGGAAGATTCTGCACCGACTCTGAATCGACATTTTGCAGATCTTCAAGCACATACTCTTACTTAACCAAGTCTTCAGAATCTGGTACATTCGAATTTGGTAAATCTGGTATACCAAAATCCATGGTCTTCTTGCTCTACAATCCCTACTTTGACCTATAACATACGTATCTTTGGCAAAATCTGTACCAGTACAATAAATCAACTCTATGGTAGAATCTGTACCAGTATCATCAATCACCTCTATGGTAGAATCTGTACCCAAAAAATTTTGCTCTAATTCTAAGTCAGTAGCAAAAGTATCAGCTGAAACAGAATCTTCATGGACGCTTCCTTGAATATGGCTGCATTAATTCACCTGCACATGTTTGTCCTAAGCTTTAGCCAATTGTTTGTTTTGATCCCCTGGTTTCTTTTCCTCCTGTACTTCATGCATAGGTTCTCTTCAAAATTCATTATGTGTAACTTGACATTGTGAAGCCTCACCCTCAAAAACTTTTACTTCATGCACAACATCTACAAAACCCAACTTTGCATACACAGCTTTAACTATATGTCGTCATCATTAGCATGTTATTAGGTAGCATCTTGTACAATACACTCATCAATCACAGCTTCTAAATTTGATCGTACTTGTCCTTGAATATTTGCATAGTCTGGTAGACATGGACTCTATTCTTGATAGCTGTCGTGATGCTCATAACTTACCTATACAATATCTTCTTTGAAATATTTCCAGTCGTTGTATAGGCTTTCGTAACTTTTTGAATCTGATCCTTCAAATCTGAACTCACTAAGTGCTCAAAAGTATTGACCATTAACTCTTCTGGTATCCCTCTTACCTAAGTTTCTAGCTCATAGCACTCTAGGTAACCTTCTAGATCATATCCATCAAAGAGTCGTCTCTCGTCCTATACTGCATCCAAAGCTTCATCGATTTGATATTTCTTCTTTACGCTCTCCATTTCGAGTAGAGATCCTAAAGCAGCTGAAGCATCTTTGAAAAATCTAGAAGTTATGACTTATCATCAAACCCGTTTACACTTAACTCTTCAATCAACATTATCATCTCCTCAAAATTCTCCATCTTTACCTCCCACCCCGGCTCATTTCCCGTTGGGTTCACCAAAGATTTCGAGGGATATGTATTCGAAACATGAGCCGCGAAGGTGCCGGGCCTCTAGCTGTGGGAGCTGTCAAGAGAACAAGAACAACATGTGAAAAAGGTTCTATCAATCACTGTAACCTTCAATTAATCAATTTAAGATCAGAGTACATTCTGATGGCAATAGCCAAGGCACGCTGTAAACAGTACTGACACTTAGGCTCACTGAAATTGAGGAGTTTAGGCTCCCATTACAATTACCCGGGCCGTTAACAGCTTCCTGATTTAATGAAAAGGATTAACTAAGTTCAAGATGATCAAAATTTTCCTCCATGTCGTATTTCCATGCTTTGAATGTTGTTGAACTCTATACATTTGCATTGCTTTCTATTACTGAGCTCGGGAGATCTTTCCTTTCTTCAAGAAGGACGATAGGAGAGAGATTTCCTTCTAGCCAAGGACGAGAGCGAGAGAGAGAGTGCTTGGCTTTACCTTCTCCAGCTCTCGCATGCCTGACCCTCCCTTCCCATAATCCTCACAATCCTTCTTCCTACTCTCCCCTGTGCCTTCTTGCTAACTTTTTGTTGCATCAAGGTCAAAAGAGGGAGAGAGACCCATCCTCTCTTCGGTTTTCAAGCACGAGGACGAGAGATAATAATATTGCGGCTTCTAGCTCCCCTCTTCCTCTTGCTTATGCTCGAGAGCGACAATTTCCAATTCTTATTTTTCTTTATCTAGTGTGAAAAAGGCTCACAAAAGTATTCTACTCTAGATTCTTTTTTAATCAATAATGCAAGAAGTAGAGCAAAGGTCCAGCTGATGATGACAATTGTGGAATAGCCCATTTACGTTCCTAGCCTTTCCAAGGTTCCTCTTTACAAATAATTAGAAGAGTTCCTTAATTAAATCACATACGCCTAGATTATCATGATCCCTTCGTGGATTCATTTTCCTTCCTCTTTTTACCGTTGGCATTAGGCCTACCCAGACTAGGCCGATTTCCAGATGCATCCATGGGTCCCTATCACCAATCAAGACTCACTCCCTTTCAATCCCTATTCTAGGGTAATGAATGAAGTTGAGCTCAAAACATAGACCATTGGTTATCAGTCCTAGCTGTAAAGGACCATCCCCCGTTGTATCCCATAGGTCAACACTTGTGTCGGCCTTTTCCAAGCATGTAAGACAAAGCTCACACTTAAATCTTCTATGTTATGTTAGGGCTATTTACGTCAAATCATCTCAGTAAAGTTTTAATCATAGCTTAAATCTAGGTTAAGTTCTTTGAGTTATAATCTCTTAGTTCCTAGTTCATTATAATATTTAATCAAACAAGACCTTAAGAAATACAACAAGTATGTTGGGACTTTACGGTTTTGTCTCGACGTAAGTTTCACGTTAACCCTGACTTTGACTAATCCCATTTTGGTCCCTTCATATCATTTGCCATCCATGGGGCATCTCCATGGATGTGATGGGAGTTTTATGTTCAATCAACATGGTCATGACATCCGTCAAATTATCCCCTTACTCCCCCCTTCAAATTTGCAGAACAAACTTGAAAGTAGACAAACTTGAAATGAACAATGCATATGCTTTCTACAATAACTTTTTGCTTTGGTGTGATCTATGCGTGGTAGCCACAAAACATATGAATGCGCCATCTTTCAATCTTGAGACAAATAATCATGGAACCTCCATTGAGTGCTTATGCAAGAGTGAAACCCTTCCATGCATGGTAGTGTAAGAATAAAAATGCAACATTCCTAAGAGCGGACATGCTAGTGTAGAGAAACATGTTCTTCCAATAGTGTATGAATTATTAACAAATTAAATCATCTTTAAGAATGGATTTATGCATACCTTTGCTACCATAGAGAGGATTAATTATGTATCTAGAAGAGACTTATGGTTTTGGGACTTTCCAATTGATAAGAGGGGGAATACCTTAATTGGAAGTAAATTCCCACTTCCAAGGGAAAACTCCTTTGATTAAGATATGGCTACCTTTAAAACTTCACCCTCCTTGAGAAAATTAGTTTTAAATTTATTGGTATCACTAAACAAATCGTACACACATGCTCTTTTACTCTTTGAAAGAAGAAAAATCTTATTTCTTAAATTTAAAGAAAATCTTGTGAACCTTCCATAAGATTGTTCTTTCTAGAGTAAATCATAATGCCACTTTGAATAGAATAGTGAATTCCAAAAGTTTCCAATAATTAATTACCCACGATTATATTGCAATTATCTCGTGCATCTTAAAAATTAGAACAAGATATTTTTTGCGGGGTTTAAGGATACGCATAGATATTGATCATCATCCAGCATGCATGTTATTTTAGTATGATCTCCAGTCACCTATGGTTAAAGAGAGTGATTTCTACTCTCTCTATGCCATATTAATCTGGTAATCTAGAGAACGAAACTTATAATTATGATCTCCAGTTACTTATGGTTAAAGAGAGTGATTTCTACTCTCTCTAAGCCATATTAGTCTGGTAAACTAGAGAGCGGAACTTGAAATATAAGTATGATCTCCAGTCACCTATGGTTAAAGAGAGTGCTTTCTACTCTCTCTATGCCATATTAGTGTGAGGACAGCGGGTAGACAGACATGCGAATAACCTCCCAACCATCCTATATATATGTCCCTGGCCCTCTTCCATATATAGACCCCTTTACTGCATGTGTGTGTGGCACATTGCCCGGGCCGTGCCCGTCTAGTCCTACCCTTGGCATGACATTACTCTCCCCTTGGAGAAGTGTTTTTGTCCTCGAAAACACAAGTGGTGGTATCTTCATAAGAACACTAATGTTTTCCACCGTGGCATCCTCATGGATCCAACGGTTCATTGAATCGGAACCCGGTTCATTGGGAGGTTCAATGAAATCAAGAGTAACATCTTGATTTTCTACATTGTTTCTCTGTGCAGCCATCTTGGTTAACCGACTCATAATCAAAAGAGCGTGAAGGCTCCATTTAGAACTCACTTGAGAATGCTAAACGAGTTATCACAACTAAGAGGTGTTTAAATGCATACCCAGGGTTCAGACTTTCTGAAGGTACTAGAATGTGCAATATAACCTCTGCTCATCTTTCCATGAAAGTACTATGCTCACATACTCATCAGCAGCAACCAAGTCCTTGACTTGCGGTGGTTTCTTGCCAATAGTCAACCTCATCCAAACTGATGATTAAGGTTGATAACTTGAGAATAACATACAGAGACTAGAACTAGCCGTAACATGCCTTTCATCATATGAAGCAAACTCAAAACCAGAAAGGTAACCGATCTAGTTGTTTCACTTCTTGCTAACGTATGCACTTAGCATATCCTTTAGCGTGCTTTACTAACGTATGCACTTTGCATATCCTTTAGTACTAAATAGAATTCTTGTACGTTGCCCATCCTATGCGGGATGAATAGAAACAGTAAGAGTGAGGTGCTTTCCCCCAACCACTTACAGACGACTGTCGCCCACGACTGACGACAAACTATGACGCAATCATTGAGTATTCAGCCATATACTCAATATGGAATGTAGACAACCAACGAGGTTGAAAGCAGATTGGAGTTTCAAGCAGCCAATCACGAACACCCATACTCAGCCATCACCTTGTATGGCAGGGTGTAAACTCATACTAAATTTGCACGAGAGATTGCACTGGGAGTGCAAAAAATTGCAGAAACAATAATGTCCATGAATTTGCATGCCGCTCCGAATAAATTTGTGTTAAACACTAGGGCCCATAACACCTAGTGTGCATGCATTTAACACAAACATATCCAAACCGCAATTCCATGACGAGACTTTCCACGGTTCGTACGTGAAAGTCTTGCAACAAATTTGGACCATAATAGAATGTGACAACCCGATCACACCTAGGTACCAACCATGAGACATTCTCATGAATATAGCATATTTTGCAACAAAAGTTGCACCATAACAGAATGTGACAACTTAGTCACACCTAGGTACCAACCATGAGACAGTCTCACGTACATAGAATACTTAGCTAGATGTAGAAACGACCCTCCATTAAGGTGGTTTCACAGCACTTGTAATCGTAACAAGTTTGTACTTAGTATCCGACAATTTCTGGCCACTGAAATTTCTCCTGATACTGTGGGCTTAAAATGGTCGAACCAATGGATACGACCAGCACCTAGGGACTTCGTTGCGACACATTGGTAAAAAGTTGGCACCAGTGTCAGTCCAAGAGACTCATATTCTCCACATGTGGAATATGTCTCAAACAAGGATATCAAGAAAAGCGACATCCATCAAGTACGAGTTGGTACTTGTGTGTGGAGGTAACTGCAAACACTCCACGACAAGAGTGAGAGGAACCCTCATTATCATGCTCCACACTGGCTAAACTGAACTCCTTGAGTTCCTAGACCATGTTGTATCCCATGTGACAACATGTGCCAAATCGAAACCTACAACTAGGTTCGTAACTAGAGAAGGTATAGTGGATGGTACGGTCCAAAATAATCTGTTCCAATATGCCCATAGCATGGCTTTGAAAGAGTCCAACCCCTTTGGTTAACATCTACGTAGTCAAACCCCTTGGGAAGACCCTCTGTAGAAACTGCTCAACTAGCAGGCAATGGTAACTAACATAGTTAACCGTGTACATAATGATTGGAATCAACTCAAAAAGTTGAATTCATCCGCTACTGTGTGGTAGATTGCAGAATTCTTTCCTTGAAAGTTTAACTCTGAGAGATCAAACTGTGATGCTTCATGCCTATGGGGTGATTTAGCAGTCACCCTCCGGACCGTTCCCCAAACAATATGTCCATAGACACTCCGTAGTGCTATAGAGAGAGCAAGAAATCAACACAAGTGAACTGCATAGCTCTTGTGGATAGCCATGCTGTCTCAACTGATTGCTGCATCTATACTTCATTGTAGAGATCGGCTGCTATGAGTTGAAGATTTATCAAAAACTCAACTTGAGTGTCGCACTGAAAACATGTAGTGCAAAAATGACAGTGTAAACATCCTAAATGATAAGACCCTTGCTTGTCCATTAACGTCGATGTATACTTCCCTCGGTAGATATGTTCACTCTTGAAAACAATCACCCAAAGAATGCCAATAGTTGGGTCTTACCCTGGGCCTGACAATGGCTCTTAGCCTGTGTGGCTCCTAGCCCTGGTGCAAATTAGTGGTCAATGAACAAACCGATGAAGATGAATTTGAGTGTCATCTTAGCCACATGTTAGCTGAGAGTTAGAGCACCGTGGCTCAGACTGACTGTCGAGAAAAACACATATCAAAAGATTCTTAGAAAAATTTCATTTTTCCCTTAAAGAAAGAGAGAAAGAGAGAGAAGAACAGCATGCTAGGCTACGGAACTTTCCTTGAACGACTATGACGTGTATAGTTGATTGCCATGCTTGTGTGCATCTTATGCCTAACGTGCAGCGTATCCTATAAGCATGCAACAAGTTGCTGCTATGACTCTCGCATTGAGAGAGGTAACAGAAAAACACAACCACATCTGGATCTACCTGCCTTGCAGGGTCGTGATTGTATGAAAATGACTTAGCATTGGCACTTTGCCTGTGCAATAAGTCCTAGATTTAGGTTCCTTTTAGTGCCGTTGGGTGTTGATAGCAACCAACCATCAGGTTCAACAATCCATCACTTAGTCTGTCCTTGACAAAGTTGCGAGTGTGATAGCCGAAGCATAATGCATAAAGTGGTGGAATCCATGCCACCTGCTTAGCATGCCTTGCATGCAAAAACGTAAGCCCTTGGCCACTATAACGGTCTCAAGAGTGAGAACCAAAACCAGAAGTGCCTTGCACAGAATAAACTGGTAGGGATTCTGTGAGTTGACATTCCCTATTTTTCCAGTTCCCCAAACTTGTGTGCCAAAGCCCTTGATTCCAAATCAATGGCAGTATCGCGGCACAAGGGAGAAGACGTGCTTCGTGTAAAAATACCAAAGCACTTTGCTTTGCACAATGACAATAATTGCCAAGTAAAGTGTAAACATGGAAAAAAAAACAAAACAAAACAAGAAAAACTTAAACTTGGATAACCTGGTAGGTGTTGCTGCAACCAGTTGTCATGAAATTCCAAAGGAAAAGCTCTCGGAAAGGTGGCTCATAGCCAAATCTGCCGTGCGAGAGAGAGTTGTTGCATATGTATATTTGCCCTCTTGTATCATATACATCCGTCGTATACGGAATGAAAGAATCTGCAAAAATTTTGCCAAATCCGTCCCAAGGTTGTATGCTCATAGCATATGCCAAACGTGGGGAGTCTCAATGCAAGATGCATAAATTGAAGCCTTGCTTCATAGAACTACATCTGGCCTCATTGCCTACAAATGCGATGGATGGCAGATGTCATAGCAAAGAGAATCAACCTTGTTGATCATGTACAAAAAATTGACCTTGTCAAAATTTCATAGGAAAACGGCCTTGCCAAATTTTGCTACTGATTGAGAATCATAACATTTCCCGATAGTGAGAAAGATAGCATCTACAACTGAGCTATCACATGTCAGCGATTGTCCAATTCTACTTGTTCAAAGCAACCTTTGCTTGACGAAATTCTATATGGTGGTCAACATTGCATTCAGCTCCTAGCTGTGGATGTCAATGTTTCTATATTGCCTGCTTCTTAGCAAGCTACAATGGCTTGGAAATGAGTATGCATCCAATTCATGGACCCGTTCTCCTAGAAATCTTGCTTTCCTCCGCCTCGAGATAGCACAACAAGGAGAGATCAAAATTGAACAACCAACGTAAGACACAAACCGGTTGATTGGAGTGTCGCTCTAGGGAGACTTGCCCTTGGAAAGTATCTGATGGGAAACAGTTACTTGAAATTATACTGACTGGTCGGCCTTGCCAAATACCGTAATCGAATATGTCACAGGCCCTGCCTGAGTTACCTTTGTATCAACAATTACCCGTCGACTCGGGTGTGGTGTTGAGGGATTGTATACTCAAGCCATGCTTGATGTTGATCCCTCAACCAAACAATGGTTCTTTGCAAACAAAGAAGTAAAAAAGAAAAAATGAATGCTTACGGAATTCTCACAAGCCATGCTTGTGCCTGCATGCAAGAGTTACATAGCATGTGTGAAAAATTTGTCAAACGAAAGCAAAATCGATTGCATACCTCATTAATCACCCGAATCGACATCCCATGGTGTCGATATCTTGCATGGTGCATGACCATGCAGGCCAAACATGTCGTAGCCGTACCAATTTGTTGCATTTGCATCAGAATTTTTGAGTTCCATGTTCTTGGGGGCTTCAGAAGAAAAATTGGAGGCCGTGATCATGATGGCCGAGTTCTTGCCGATTGCTGTGCAAAGTGACTGTAGCCTTGAAATTTAAGATATGCAGTATATTCAGATTTTCTGCATAGTTCTTGTGCAGCAAATTCCGGTCGATCTTCCCCTGTTGCTAAGATTGTACTTGAATCTCATTGCCATCCGGAGCCATGGCTCCCATGCATCTCATGGGGCTTGGCCCTTAGTAAGGAAGGGTGCCCAAAATAGGGCGCCCCTTGTGCCAATAATATGAAAAGAAGCTTCTTGCTTCATCCATGGCGGCCACAGCAGACAGCGCAGGGAAAAAAAACCACGCGTTGGTCACAGGAGGGCACCATGGCCCTTCTGGCTGTGACGAGAAAGTACCGCCATCCCCTTGCGCTCCTGTTGAGGCCATGCAGAGCCAATTTTGGTCCGGTTGCAAAAGCTCCTCCTTCCCAGCTTAGAGCCGCTTTCCACAGCCTCTACCTCCTCGACTCTCTGCACAAGGGTGCTTACCCGCGGCTGAGCTTCATTGCATGCATGCACCTTGCATGAGTTGCACAAATTGCTCCTCCATCGCTTGCAAGAGCAGTCCATGGCAGCACGTAATGAATTCCCATGAACGGAAAGGGGAAGAAAAATCGAGAGAGAAAATGACATAGAAAACGAGAGAGACCTTGCCTCCATGCCTCGTATTTCCATGCTCTCCACGCTTCTCCGCGCTCTCCTCCCCTTCCCCCAAGCTCTGATACCAGTGTGAGGACAGCGGCGGGTAGACAGACATGTGAATAACCTCCCAACCATCCTATATATAGGCCCCTGGCCCTCTTCCATATATAGACCACTTTACTGCAGGTGTGTCTGGCACATTACCCGGGCCGTGCCCGTCTAGTCCTACCCTTGGCATGACAATCAGTCTGGTAATCTAGAGAGTGGAACTTGAAATATAAGTATGATCTCCAGTCACCTATGGTTAAAGAGAGTGCATTCTACTCTAACGATGCCATATTAGTCTAGTAATCCAGAGAACTTGAAACAATGGAACTTGAGATAACATCATAGCTAGTTGTTAGAAACATGGTTAGTTATGATTAGTAATGAACCATAATTAGAGGGAAACAACAAAATTAAGTAGTTATTTCTTCTTCCCAAGCAAAAGGCTTGCTTATGGAAAAATGAGAGCTTTAAGCATAGATTTATGTAAGCATGAAAGTAAATTACTTTCAAACAAGTGCAATAGCATAGAAAGAACAAGGAAACATTACCTTTGTGTGTGTATGGTCTAGTCTTCTCCTTGCTTTGGACGTAGTTGGCTCTTCACTTTGCTTGAAAACCACCAATTTGTCTACTTGGAATGAGAGAATGGTAAGAGGTAAAGAGGATTCAAGCTATGGAAATCTTGAGAATTACGATAGAGGAGAGGGGGAGTGTAGTGTGAATAAGAAGATCAAGTTTATGACAAACTTGATTAGGGTTTTGGCCATGGATCCTCTTGGAGAGATGTGTGCGTGTGTGTGTGTGTGTGTGTGTGTGAAAGAGGTTTGGCTATCGCTTTCTCAAGCTTACCCTCAAGTTTGCACCTTGAGAAAATGAAGGAGAGGAAGTGAAAAATGAGAAGAGAATCCTTCTTTTAATGCATATTTTTTTAATTAAGTGCTTTATATATCTTGATAGCTTATCTTCCTTATATTGATAACTTATCTTTCTTTTATAACTTATTTTACTTATCAAAACATTCTCAATAAGTTACTTACTCACCTTATCCTTAACTTATCCTTTTCACCTTTATCTTTTTCTTTTTCCTTTTCCCCTATCTTATCTTTTCCTTTATGCTAATTTTTTGCAAAATGGAAAGCTAGTTGCCTATGCATTGGTTATGTCCATGTTCCCATGGCATAAGCAGGAAGTGTCTTGTGAGTATACTTTAGTTCTTAAGTTGAGTCCGAATTTTTTGGAACATTTTTTTTACTTTTTTTATTTTCTTTTTCTTTTTCATCTTTTAACTCAACGGCTTAGATGTGTTGGCCTTGCATAAGGACTAGGAGATGGCCCTTACAAACACCCCAACAAAAAGAAAAACATGCCCTTAGAAAGGTGGTAAATCATCAACCACAAGTTACACATTTTAATTCTAAGTAACACTAATTCGTTCTTCTCTGGCTAGTTCATCTATACAAGGGATAATATATCCTCATTTCTTACGATTTTCTTACCTTCCTCTTTCTCTTTTCTTCCCATCTCCTTGTCGAGAGTTTCTTAGGATTGTCTCTTATAAAATTTCCACTATCTCTTTGCTCATTACCTTACTTTATGGATCAGTGGCAAGAGATAATCTTATCTGTGGCCATTCCTTATTTGCAACAAACAAGTGAATTAGTCCGGAGGTTTTTGTGAAGCGGTATGAGCGTCTTCTTTTTCCTTACTTGGGAACTTCAGTAACTCAAACCAAATGGTGGATATTCCGAGACATAACAAGGGTGACACTTTGGTCCCAGGGTCACTTTCACAAAAATGTTCGCTTGGCTATGGTAATTGAAGCGATGGGTTTGGGTCCTCGATACTACTGCATGATGAGATCAATGTATCATGGGTTCTCCGAGCGAGTCTATTTGCTTGCACAGTTTCTTCCTCATCAAAAGATATATCTTTACCCTTGTTTTGGTTTACCACTTAGAGGGACTTTTAACTTCTCACCTCATACTAGAGAGAATAGTGCAGCAATTTCACAGCAAATTATTCATATGGCTCAAAGGGCTAATATGTGTCTTGCTTGTGATAGTTTCTTTTGTGATCATGTGATGAATGGGCTTATTGACTTGTAAAAATCCATCTTTTTTGTATATCTAAACAAGTTTGTCGTTTATTAAGATCTTGGTTCTTGTCTTAAATCCTTCTTTCCCTGATTTATCTTGACAAATACAATTAAATTTGTTCTTAGCTTCCTATGTCTGGTATTTTACAAAATCTCTTGAGAGAAATACAAATGTAACTACCTTAGTTACAAAGGATAACACTAATCTTGTTATTCTGTATGTAAAAAAAGTCGTATTACAACAGGTAGTATTCCTTGAGTGACACAAAAGATAACAAGATGGAGCTTGTTTTCATTGATTACATCGGCTAGGAAAGATCAATAGGATCACAAAAGGTAGAGAATACACTACGAAAGATGAGGAAACTAAGAAATAAGACCTTTTCAATCTTCTTAGGAAGTATCTTCAACAGGAAGATACATCTTTTCCTCAAAGAAAGAGTACTTGCCTTGCTTAGCGCATAACTAGACTTCTTCTAAGAATTTCAATAACATGGTATACAAGATGTTCTCAATCCTCTTGGTTGTTTGAGAATATAAGACTGACATCAAAGAAGTCCACAAGAGAATCGTCTAGTTTTTCTTTTCCTGAAAGGCCACTCATAAGATGGTTAAAGGTCGTAGGGGTATTACCAAGACCAAAAGGCATGAGTGTGAACTCATAATGTACAAACCGAGTGTATTGAAAGCTATTTTTGGGGTAACTTTTTTTTTATCCCAACTTGGTAGTAGCCCAATTTGAGATCGATCTTGGAGAATTGTCTAGCATCCTCTTTTTCTAGTTGAGTCGACACATCATCACCCATGCCTAAAAACATGCCTGGCTGCAGAGATCTAAGCAGGGCCTTCAAATCCTTGTCACGTCTAAAATCTTCTACGAATGTTGTGAAGGAGTACGAGCGGAAGTGCGACGCGAGAGAGAGTGCGAGAAGAAGATCACGACGATATGGTGAACTCACTCTACTGTAATGTGTAGAGCATAGTGAGTTCTTATTAGGATTTTACAAAAGAATATGTGTACATACCTGGCGGCCCGCCCACTTACCTGGGCGACCACATTGGGCTTTATACCCCAACAACCTCCCACTTAAAGTCCAATGTGGTACTTTAAGTGTGAGAGAAGCTACTATACAAGCTAATATACAAGAGATGTAGAGAAGTGATGTACTACCCTACACCTACCTGCTTGCGAAAATGCGCAAAGCTCTCTCAGGGAAGTCCTTTTGTAAGTAGATCAGCAGGATTTTCTGTGGTGTGAACTTTGACAAGCTGAAGTTGCTTATCCTCGAGCATTTCTCTGATGAAATGATACTTCACATCCACATGCTTTGTCTTTGAGTGATAAACTGGATTGCGAGCCAATTGTATAGCACTTTGACTATCACAATATAACACAGGCATCTTTTCTTTGATTCCCAAATCTGTTACTGGTCGATTAAGCCAAATTGATTCTTTGCATGTCTCTGATGCTGCAACATATTCAGCCTCTGTAGTAGACTGAGTAACACAATCTTGTAATCTAGAACGCCATGATACTGCTCCACCAGCCAATGTAAAGACATACCCTGATGTAGACCTTCGGTTGTCTAAGTCACCTGCATAATCTGAGTCTGTAAAACCCTTTACCCTTATCTCCTGACTCCCATAGCATATACGCATACTCTTTGTAGCTTTCAAGTATCTCAATATTCCTTTCACTGCCTCCCAATGTTTCTTGCTGGGTTTGACATGTATCGACTTACTACTCCCACTGCAAATGCAATGTCTGGGCGAGTAGCAATCATTGCATACATCAAACTACCCACTGCAGACGCATATGGAATCTTATCCATTTCAGCCTGTTCTTCCTCAGACACATGACAATCTTGTTTGCTAAGTTTCACATATGGTGGCAATGGAACACTCAATGACTTTCCCTTCTCCATATTGAAACGTTGCAAAACCTTGTCAATATACTCTGTTTGAGATAACCAAATCAACTTCTTTGATCTATCTCTCTCAATGCGCATACCAAGTATCTGACTTGCCTCACCCATGTCTTTCATGTCAAACGATTTTGCCATCTTTGACTTCAAAGCTGAAATTTCTTCCAAGTGCTTGCCAGCAATCAACATGTCATCCACATACAAAATAAGGATCAGCCAACTAACATCCTTAGCCTTCTTTGTATATAGACAATGATCGAACTCACTACGTTTGTAGCCTTGAGAAAGCATAAACTTGTGGAATTTATGGTACCATGCCCTCGGTGATTGTTTTAAGCCATAAAGACTATTTAACAGCTGGCATACCCAATCTTCCTTGCCATTCTCAACAAACCCTTCTGGCTGCTGCATGTAAATTTCCACATCTAAATCACCATGCAAGAACGTTGTCTTGACATCCATTTGGTGCAACACCAAATCTAATATGGCAAGCAATGCAAGAAAGCATCTCAATGTAGTCATCTTGACCACCGGAGAGAAGACTTCATCAAAGTCAATGCCTTGTTCTTGCTTAAATCCCTTGGCAACAAGCCTTCCTTTGTACTTTTGTTGACTATCATGAGCGGTGATCTTATACCTGTAAACCCATTTACAAGGTAGAGCCTTTTTGCCCTGTGGTAATTTAACTAGCTTCCATGTCTTTTTTTTATGCAAAGCTGTCATCTCTGACTGCATGGCCAATTTCCAATTCCCGGAGTCCTTCATTTGCACTGCTTCCTTGTAACATGAAGGCTCATTGCAAACAGTCAACATGACATAGTTCATAGATGGAACAAACCTATAAGGAGGTCGCGTGACACGTCCAGATCTACGCACAATAGGTGGCTCAGGCTCAGCCACAACCTGTGGTTCCACTCTATCCTGTCCTTGCTCCTCTTGAGCCCTGACATTTTGTCTTACACGTGCAGGTCCATCTTCTTGGAAGACAACTCTTCTAATCTCTTCAACCCTCTCTGGTTTAGAATGATATTTGGATTCATTAAAGTGAACATCATTGCTACGGACAACCTTTCTGGATTCGAGATCCCAAAGTCTGTACCGCATCTTACCAGAATTACCATAGCCTAGAAAGATGCACTTTCTACTCTTTGGCTCAAGTTTGTTCCTAAATTCCTTTGGAACGTGAGTATATGCCTCACAGCCAAAGACTCTGAGATGCTTGTATGAGGGCATTTTGCCTGACCATACCATCTCTGGCACTGAATCCTTCTGCAAAACCTTGCTAGGAGATCTATTTAAAAGATGAACAGTTGTTGATACAGCTTCAGCCCAAAACCCATTTGGCAGCTGTGCATTAGACAACATACTTCTGACCTTCTCTTGTATGGTCCTATTCATCCTCTCAGCAACACCATTTTGAGGAGGATTGTAAGGAGCAGTAAGTTCACGTTTTATACCTTTTGACTCACAAAAGTCTTGAAAGGCCTTTGAAACATACTCTCCACCATTGTCAGTGTGTAAGCATTTAAGCTTCTTGCCACTCTGATTCTCCACAAGTGTCACAAACGTTTTGAAAACACTAAACGCTTCATCCTTGTGCTTGAGAAAGTAAACCCATACTTTCCTCGAGTAATCATCTATAAATGTCATAAAGTAAGAAGCTCCCCCTAGAGATAGGTTAGGCATAGGTCCACACAAATCACTATGAACAAGTGCCAATTGTGTATCTCTTCTACTGCTTCTATCCTTATGTGGCTGCTATGTTTGCTTACCATACAGACAATGTTCACAGAATTCAAAATCATTAAATGAAAAGACAGGCAAATAACCAGAATGAGACAAGATTTCCATTCCCTTCTTGGACATATGTCCTAGCTGGCTATGCCACAAAGAAACGTTCGGGTGCTCGGTTACATTGATTACATTTTTAGAGACATTTGATACATAAATCATGTAAAGTCCTCCAGACTTTACTCCATGTGCTACTGTCATAGAACCCTTGGATATCTTCCACATGTTCTGTCCAAAAGTGGTGACGTAGCCAGCATCATCAAGTAAACCTGTGTTGATCAAGCTCTTTGTAATTGCGGGAACATGTCTCACATTCTTCAGCGTGAAAGAAGAGCCATTCTGAAACTTCAATTGAACATCTCCAACACCTAAGATCTCACATGTCTGCCCATTGCCTAGCCGAACATGATCTTTAGTTTTCACATAAGAAGTAAACCACTCCTTGTTTGGAGACACATGAAGTGATGCCCCTGAGTCTATAATCCAGTCACTCAGTGCATTTCCATCAGATCCTGTAAGAAGAGCTGAGTCCATTGTATTCTTCAAGAAGTAGATGTCTCCTAACACTAGAGTGTCATCCACTGCAACAGTGTTTGTCACATTTATTTCTTGAATCTTCATTGAGGACTTGTTCTTCTCACCATGGTCGTCGGCTTTCTCTTTGCCTTTTTCTGCTTTCCATTCTCTGCAGTCTCTTTTCATGTGACCCTTCTTGCCACAATGGTAGCATTCTATGTCACTCTTGCCGTTAGCACTGCGGGACTTGCTACGAGACTGATTCCTTTTTCCACCTTTGTACTTTTCTTTGGTTCTTCCCCCGACAACTAAGGCTGTTCCTTTGCCTTTGTCCATTGTCTTTCTATTGGTTTCTTCAGTAAGCAGACTTCCTTCTACACCTGCTATGTTCAAACCATCTGGAGGTGCAGAATTACTAAAAGCTGTGCGAAAAGTGTCCCAACTTTCCGGCAATGTGATCAAAAGGAACATAGCTCTAACAGGTTCATCAAACTTGACACCTTGAGCTAACAACTGACTATAGATTGTGTTGAATTCATTCAGATGATTAGCCATAGGTGTCCCTTCTTTCATCTTCAAGTCAACAAGCTTCTTAAGCCAGTATACCTGTGAAGCTGCACTCTGCTTCTCATAAAGATCACTCAGCTTTAACCATGCTTGATAAGCCGACATCTCGTCTGCTACATTGAAGTAAACGCTTTCTGCCAAAGTCAGCATAATGGTAGAAAGTGCCAATTCATCCATTTCGTTCCATTCATCTTCGTCCATATCTTCTGGTTTTATCCCCTTGAGCTTTATAGGTTTTATCTTCTTCTTTTGTACCAACATGTGCCAAATCTGCTTCTTCCACAATGGGAAATTGGTTCCATCCGGCTTCTTGATATTGTAAAGAGCAGTGTCCTGTGATCCACCAATAGCTACGCTTCACAGTAGTTTACTTTCCTGGGAAAAATTCGACAGAGTTTTCCCTGTAAACTGACCTCTGAACCAATATCAACCTCTCAAATGAACCAAGAAAGCTTCATATTCTGCAGAAATTTTGGCAGAGTCTCCTTTGTAAAATGGCTCTGGTGTACTAGAAACAGACCAAAAAACAACTCAAAAAACACTTTCTCTCTGACACTGTAAGCTGCGGGTAAACCTGTCCTGCACCCTTATTGTCTCTCACTGTCTTGTCACTGTCCTGTAAGCATAGACTGTGGCAATGCCTCAACGGCAGTAAAGCAAAGATGCAATCCCAACTGTCTAACTCATAGTCAATACATCCTAGCTGCCTATCTAAGGGTGCTCAAGGGATCGCTCCAAGACCTATATCACCGAAAGGATCTCAACATTTGAGAATCTCCCAGCTCAATTAAACCTCCCTACACCCTCAACAAAGGCTGCAATAAATCTAACAGTACATAGACTTCCCACAAAGTCATACATCCACAAATTTCCCACTATATGCTGTAACCGTTATGGCGGTTGTTTGCTGCGTGACTCACAGCCAGCAAACCCTCAACAAACATACATCATCTCTGACAATACATCCCATGTGGAAGTACCTGCAATGTCAGGATGAAATCTGGAATATCAAGCAGCAAACACAAGCTACCTGATGAACTAGTGGATGTCGCCTACAGTCTGTGTGTAGATGCGTCCGTGTCGTATGTGACACGCCTCCAAGAACTTTGAGCCGTCCTTCGATGTGTAGACAGCCACAAATCAACACTCTGGGAGTGTCGATATCCTGAGAACCTGCAGTCGTAGGCCGAAAACCCCAAATTTGCAGAGTCGGATCTGCACCCGCTGAGACCACGTAGTCGAAAATGACCTGTGCAAAACTTTGTCAAAGCCGAACGGTGACCGAGATGACCTCAGAATGAAATTCTGAGCACACTCCAAGATTTGGGGCCGTGTCTTTGCCTGTCGAATTTCACTCCAATCTGAGCTGGTGACTCTAGCCTCTTGTAGTGCTACCCCGAGCCTCGATCTGAGCTCTGATACCAGTTGAAGGAGTACGAGCGGAAGTGGGACGCGAGAGAGAGTGCGAGAAGAAGAGCACAACATTGGGCGACCACATTGGGCTTTATACCCCAACATGTTGTAGCAAGAGACAATTGATTTGGTACAAGGAAAAATTGAGGTGTTGGTGGCGCTTGTGTATCAGAAAGAACCGAATCTGAAGTGTTAGCTACAGACGAGTCACGAGCAGCTCTATCTCTTGGAAGTTTATGTGGCATATTTTATGGCTGTGACAAACAAAACCACTTCCTCTTAGCGATAGTTCATACATACCATAAATACACAAGAGTCTCTTAGAAAAGTTAGACACTTCAAAAGATGGATTCTATTTATCACGTCCCAAAACTATATCTGGGGAAATAATTAGCAATCAATAGAAACACCAACATAGCATTTTGTAAATGCTATGTTCTCCCATTTCATTTTTTTCATAGGATTGTCCTTAAATCTCTAGGGTTCATAATAATCCAAAATGTAACATTATAGACTAGGATTAAATAAATGACTTGCGAGCCCAAATTACAATGTCAATTTGTTTCAAGAAGGGTCCAACAATAGCACTTGAGACCTACTCCCAATCTTTCTATCACCATTTCTAAACAAAGATTATCCAAATCATAGTCATGGGACCCAAGGCAATATTCATGTTATATGTACTAGGTCTCCTATCTTTGTAGATTTTTTATTCTCTCTTTGGTAGGAAAGATGAGATAGAAAAATTTCTTTATCATATTCTTCTTTCTTTTCTATAGTTTTTATCTCCATTTATTTTTACACAAAGTGGAGATCTTTCTCTTCTTACTATTCACATGTCATTTTTGTCAATACCTCACTCTTTTCCTACTAAAGTTCATATCGAAAATCTTTTTCTAGCCAAGGATAAAAACTATTCTTTGATACCACTTGTGAGGGCGATGCTAGGGACCAGTGGTTGCACCATCTCCAAATGGGTACACCACAATTCCGTACATCCCTCCCACTTGAGACTTACACCAAGACAGGACTCCCCCTTCTCTTCGATGCCAACTGAAGGGCGTGATAGCATTCACTTTCTCTCATATAGGTCCCTTTTCCCCATAATATCTTTCCTTATTACTTCAAAATTCCAGTCAAAGTCATCAGACTAGTTGTAAACTCAACCTTTCAGAGTCCACTGGTGGAAGTTCTCTAGTTCACCCTTGGTTAAAGGTCACTGACACTTTTTCTTTGTTATGGCCGAGTACATCCCTCACAACGTTTTCCTAAGATGAGTGTATTTAATAGCTACACAAATCCCTCATTCCCAGTTTGATTCCCGCTCCGTACATCAAAATCCCTTTACCCATTTTCTACATAACTAAATGGACAACATAAAATTGGGTTCAACTTTCCCACCAACAAATTAACCCTCCGGAATCCACCCACCCATCAAACCGTTTGGCTATTGCACCTTACCAAGGTAGTACTATGATACTACAAAATAGTATTCCAATCATGTCAAACCAAGAATACATTTTAAGCATTTGAAAGCAGCATGAAAACTGCTCCATACCCTTGCAAGTGTGCATTTATCGGGTCGTTCCCACCTTTTTTCTTTTTTAGAATATTTTACTTTATTCTTCCTATAGTATTAGTAAAGTTATTTAGTTATCTCTCAAGAAATCACATATAATCCTTTAAGCATATCCCTATCCTCCTCCCAGGACTCGAGTATCTTGTCTCCCCCGCCACGTGTAGAGGCTGCACCTATACACAATTTCAAATTCTTATTTTTCTTTATCTTGTGTGAAAAAGGCTTACAAAAGTAATCTACTCTAGATACTTTTTTATTCAATAATCCGAGAAGTAGACCAACAGTCCAGCTGATGAGGACAATTGTGGAATAGCCCATTTAGGTTCCTACCTTTCCAAAGGTTCCTTTTTACCAAACAATTACAATACTTCTTTAATTAAATATGATTCTCCTCCCTTATCATGATCCCTTCATGTATTCTTTTTCCTTTCTCTCTTTATCGTCGACATCAGGCCTACCCAGAGTAGGCCTATATCCAGACGCATCCACGGGTCCCTATCACCCACCGAGACTCATTACCTTTCAATCCATATTCTAGGACAGTGAATGAAGTTGAGCTCAAAACATAGATCAATGGTTATCAGTCCTAGCTGAAAAGGACCATCCCCCATTGTATCCCATAGGTAAACACATGCGCCATCCTTTTCCAAGCATGTAAGACAAAGTTCACACTTAAACCTTATATGTTATGCTAGGGCTATCCATGTCAAATCTTCTCGGTAAAGTTTTAATCCTAGCTTAAATTTAGATTAAGTTCTTTGAGTTATAATCTCTTAGTTCCTAGTTCATGTAATCTTTAATCAAACAAGACTTTAAGAAATACAACGAGTCTATTGGGAGTTTAAGGTTTTGTTTCAACGTCCATTTCAAGTTAACCCCGACTTTGACCAATCTCATTTTGGTCCCTTTGCATCATTAGTCATCCATGGGGTATCTCCATGGAAGCGATGGGAGTCTTATGTTCAAGCAACACGGTCATGACATCCATGAAACTCTCCCCTTACTCCCCCCTTCGAATTTGTAGAACAAACTTGAAAGTAAACAAACTTTAAAAGAACAATGCATATGCTTCCTACAATGAATTTTTGTTTTGGTGTGATCTATGTGTGATAGACACAAAACATTTGAATGCATGGAACTTCCATTGAGTGCTTATGCAGGAGTGAAACCCTTCCAACATTCCTAAGAACGTAAAAATGCAACATTCCTAAGAGTGGACATGCTAGTATAAAGAAAAATGTTTTTGTAATAGTGTATGAATGATTATCAAAATCATCTTTAAGAAGAAATTTAAGCATACCTTTGCTACCGTGGAGAGGATTAATTATGTAGATGGAAGAGGCTTATGATTTTGGGACTTTCCAATTGATAATAAGGGGGAATACTTTAATTGGAAGGAAATTCTCACTTCCAAGGAAATACTCCTTTGATTAAGATAGGGCTACCCTTCAAAACTTGACCCTCCTTGAGAGAATTAGAATTAACTTTATTGGTATCACTCAAAAAATCTTACATACATGCTCTTTTCTCTTTGAAAGAAGAAAAATCATATTTCTTAAATTTAAAGAAAAACTTGTGAACATTTTCAAAAGATCGTTCTTTTTAGATTAAATCATAACGCCACTATAAATAGAGTAGTTAATTCCAAAAATCTCCAATAATTAATTACACGTGATTATATGGAAATTCTCTGTGCATCTTAACACTAATCTGGTAACCTAACATGACATAAAAGAGTCCTTTTAGAGTTTTGGAAAAAGTTTCCAAAACCATAGTAGATCCACTCATTCTAAAAAATCCTTTCATGAGCTTATAGTTCAAGGACTACTATATATGGAAAAAATGAGAAACTTAGAAAATTTCTCATCTATTGGTCACAATAAGCCTCCAAAGTTGATGGACCATTGTATTTTGCCCAAAACAACCATTTATTACAGTTGATTGCATATAAATAAGAGTGGGTATTTTTGTAGGACGTGAGATAAAATGCCTCAGTAACTTCAATGGATTGGTGATCGAAAAATATTATTGCTTTTTCCTCCCTACTTTTTTGGGGCCAAAAACATAAGAACAAAAAAGTTGCATTTTTGCCATTCTGCAGACCTATCATCAAAGTTTCTATAGTCACACTCAATACAAACACTATATACATGTTTTCTTAGTTCCCTTTGGGCCTTTGGGATCAAAAGGATCCATGGAGCATGTCAAAAGAATAATGGATCTTTTACTAAGTGGAACCTTGGGGATAATGATGAAGCGCTAAATACAAAAAACGTGACAAAATTGGGTTCAGCATTATGACCTCTAGAATCCCATAGAAACGACTCAATATCTAGCCAAATTTGTAGTTTATGATTAGATATGGTTACTACCTACAAAATACGCACAATTGCCCTAAGAAACTAACAATATTGAGAAAGCTATACTTGCTACACTAAAATGTCTCGTGTTCTTCAGCAATCAAAAAACTCAACCATCATCATATAGTATACATACTATAAAGCTTATTAGGTCTCCCAAAACTCAAGAAAGATTAGCTTTATGTTATACATGCCACTTACACAATCAAAATTGCATTTGGATATCAAGCAAGCCACCAAAAAAATCATAAAAGTGCTAATTTTTGCCAAAATCAGGATTATGCCGTTCTTGTAAGTTGGTCATAACTTTCAATTTTTAACACTTAGTTCTCCCTAGAAGAATCAAAACATGTTAGGAACTATGAAGGTTTATCCTCTAGCAATTTAAATCTCACAAACATGAAGTTTAGGGTGGTATAGTTGCAAAACTTTGAAAAAAAACCAAAAAAAGGACCCGTTTTTCACATAGTTTAGGTTTAAAAATGTTGTGCAAGAGTATGGTTAATGGTGAGATTGATATTCCAAAAAAAAATTAAGTTTTTTTTCAACTCATAAGGCAACTGTGGATATATAGCACCTAAAAATGCATTTTCATACTCTTCAAATAATTCAAGAAAAATGGTTACTTAATAGGACACAAAAGTGTCCAAGGACATAAAAGTATCCTATTACCATTCTAGTGTAAAAAATTAGAAAAAGATATTTATAGCGGGGTTTAAGGATATGCATAGATATTAATCATCATCCAATATGCATGCTATTGTAGTATGATCTCCAGCAACCTATAGTTAAAGAGAGTGCTTTCTACTCTCTCTATGACATATTAGTCTGGTAATCTAGAGAACGGAACTTGAAATATAAGTATGATCTCCAGTCACCTATGGTTAAAGAGAGTGCTTTCTACTCTCTCTATGCCATATTACTCTGGTAATCTAGAGAGTGGAACTTGAAATATACCTATGATCTCCAATCACCTATGGCTAAAGAGAGTGCTTTCTACTATCTCTATGCCATATTACTCTAGTAATCTAGAGAATAAAACTTGAAATATAAGTATGATCTCCAGTCACCTATGGTTAAAGAGAGTGCTTTCTACTCTCACTATGCCATATTAATCTAGTAATCTAGAGAACTTGAAACAATGGAACTTTAAATAACATTGGGGCTAGTTGTAAGCAACATGGTTAGCTATGATTAGTAATGAACCATAATTAGTAATGAATGACTCAAATGCCAACTTTTTTCCATTGGATCCTTAGCGAGCTCAATGGCAAGAAATTGGTGTTTGTGTAATGCCACACTAATGAGATGACAATGAAAGGCCAAGAAACTTTGTTAGAAAGATAGAAGAATTCTACTCCCCACCCTTGGAAAGTTTCATGGCCATCGCTAACCGTCTTGAAACACCAACATTTTTCCATTAGACACTTAGCGAGCCCTATGGAAAAAATTTCATTTGTGCAATGCCACACCAATAAGACATAAAACATATGGCCATGAAACTTTGCAAGGACCAAGAAATCATCCTAATCTTTTCCCTTGCAAATTTTTATGGTCATCACTAATCGTTTGACAGTGGCTCCAACAATAATTTTTTCCCACCGGGTCCTTAGCGAGCCCTATGGAAATAAATTGAAGATGGTGCAGCACCACACCAGCGAGACGGCAATGGATGCCATGAAACCTTTTAAGGATGGAAAAATCACCCTACTCTCCAGCCCTACAAAGTTTCATGGACATTGCTAACCATCTTGATGGTCAAGGGTGGCCCAAACACCAACTTTTTGCCATTGGACCCTTATCGAGCCCAATGGAAAAAAGAGGTGATTGTGCAGCAGCATACCGATGGGATAGCAAAGGATGGCTATGAAATTTTTCAAGGGTGGGAAACACACTCTACTCTTCTATCCTTGCAATTTTTTATGATGGCCATCGCTAACCGTCTCAATAGTCAGGGCCCGCTCGAATGCTAACATTTTTCCATTGGGCCCTTGGCGACCCTAATGGAAAAAAATATGCATTTTTGCAATACCACAATGATAAGACAAGAAAGGATGGACCTGTGGTGAAATAATTTTTCTCCCTACACTTGCAAAGCTTCATGGCCATCTCTAACCATTTCGATGGTCAAGGATGTCTCAAATGCCAACTTTTTTCAATTAAACCCTTAGCGAGCCCTATGACAAAAAAATGGCGCTTCTACGATGCCACACCAATGAGACAAAAACAAATGGCCATGAAACTTTGCACGGGAAAGGAAAGCACTCTATTCCATATCGTGGAAAAGTTTCATGACCATCACTAATTGTCTCAATGATCACTGTGACAACTTGAATGCCAACCTTTTGCCATTGGATTCTTAGCAAGCCCAATTGCAAAAAAAATGGCGTTTGTGCAATTCTGCACCAACGATATGGAAATGGATGGCTATGAAACTCTGCAAGAGTCTGCAAGAGAGGGAAAAGAATGCTACTTCCCACCCCTGCAAAGTTTCATGGCCATCGCTATTAGTGGGCCCAATGGCAAAAAAAATGGCATTCAAGCTACTTTATCATTTAGATGGTTAGTGATGGCTATGAAAATTTACAAGGTTATGCAAAAGCACCATACTCCCTACCCTTTGAAAGTTCCATGTCCATTGGAAATCATCTCAATGGTGAAGAATAGCTTGAACACCAACGTTTTTCATTATTTAGCCCTTAGCGAGCCCTATTGAAAAAAAATAGTGATTATGCAATGCCACACTGATTGAAATTTTGGGAGGGTGGTAAATGCACCCTACTCCTTGGACATGCAAATTTTCATGGCCATTGATAACCATATCAATGTTCAAGGGTGGCTCAAGCGCCAACTTTTTTGTCTTTGGGCCCTTAGCGAGCCTAGAGTCAAAAACATTACAGATTGTGCAATGCCACAATGAGAAAATGACAATGGATAAATATCAAACTTTGGAAGGGTGTAAAAGGTACCCTACTCCTGGCTTAAAAAGTTTCTTGGCCTTTGCTAACCATTACCGGTGGTCAAGGATGGCTCGAACGCCAATTTTTCGTTATTGGACCCTCAGTGAGCCCAATGGCAAAAAGTTGTCATTGGAGCTGCAATTGACCGTCAAGATGGTTAGTGATGCCATGAAACTTTGTAGGGGCCCTACTCTCTGTCCTTGCAAACTCCCATGGCCATCACTAACCTTCTCGATGGTCGAGGATGGCTCAAATGCCATATTTTTGCCATTGGGCCCTTAGTAATCCTATGGCAATAAATCGGTGTTTGTGCAATGCCACAACAATGAGACGGCATCAAATGGCCTTGAAACTTTGTAAGGGTAGGTAAATCTCCCTAATCCCCTCTGCTACAAAGTTTCATGGACATCGCTAACCGTCTCGATGGCTTGGGGTGGCTTGAAGCCAAATTTTTGCCATTGGACCCTTAGCGAGCTCTATGGCAAAGAAATTGGGGATTGTGTGGTGAGGCCGGGTGGTGTGGGATGCCCAGTCTTACAGGTACATACCTACATCCTCAACCGTTGGCCCGAGGTGCTACGAGATGGTGGCTATGTTCAAGTGGCTTGTCTGTCTCGATGCGTGTCCATAGGTAGTTTGTCTAGCCAAGAGATCCTCTCCAATTATCCGTTTCATGGTATGAAAGTCGACTTGGCTACAGAATGGACCACAATATCCTCGGGGGGTGCACTATGTAATCATATTAATGTATGACGTTGTGAGCGGGATGGAAACACACAGAATGCCTCTATAATGACCCGACACTTGCACCGATGTAGTGACCACTGCTGGCATAACCTGAGTAGTAACAGGAACCATTGGTTCATGATGAGCCCCTGACATGCGACCTTGTAAAGACTTTATAGGCTGAAATTCAGACCTCATGGGCAAAGACTCCACCTCTAACTGACTCATTTTCCTCAGCTTCCACTCTTTGTTCCTTGCTACCTCTAGTGCATCCTCATATGTCCTAGGATTCTTTAGCTCCACTCTCCAACGTATATTCTCCCAAAGACCAGCCAAGAACCTATCCTTCTTCATCATGTCAGGCAGGGGTACCTGTGGTGCTAAGGCCTTGCACATCCGCTCCCATGCCAATGAGAACTTATGTATGTACGCATCTACTAGCTCACCTTCCTTTTGCACCAAACCTTGTACTTCTTGCCACACTTTTTCAGGATCTTCTATCTTCACAAACTCCACTTCCAACCCATGCCTTAGATTGTCCCAACTCAATCTTACAGGTGGATCCGCTGCACGCGACTCCTCTTCAAATACTTTGGACCAGACTCGTGCATCACTCTTCAAACAAATTTGGAGAAGACGTAACATCTGCGCAGGGTCATGAATCTGGTTGCTAATGCAGACAACCTCCATCTTTTCCAAAAAATCTTCCACATCTTCATCACTTCTTCCATGAAACTCGGATAAGAGAAAGCCATGGCTACCCAAGTTATAATGCTTTGAGAACCCCTTCGAACACACGTGCAAGAACCCAAAACTTCTCACTACCCAATCCCCAAAAACTTCAATGGAGCTCAACTTTAGATAAGGAAAAACACATGCACATCAAATGAGTTTTCATAGTTAACCATTGGAATTACAACTGGCAAAGGACATTCCAGGATCTCTCTCAATCTTCTTGGCCCGAACATAAAGACTATGCGCTGCTGGAAAAAGATATTCCTGGACACATGAACATTTATCTGGATTCTTTGAGTTAAATGAAAAGGAGTGAATTGAGGGCCATTTTGATCATCCATTAAAGCCAACCATGAAGCTCCCAAGAAGGCACACCTGACTTAACCTCTAATTTTGCCAAAATTTCAGCAGCATAACAACATAAATGGCTCAAAAAACCAAGAAACCAGTCATCATAACTTGGAAAAATTTTGACAGAGTTTCCCCAGAAGTAGAGCAGTAGGAACCCAAAATATAGACTGTATATATATGCATAAATTGTCAACAATAGAACCCGAGCATCAAATAGGACTCACTAGTACACAGCCTATGGCGAGGTCACGAAAAGGGTTCTCCAGCTACCTGTATCACTGAAAGGATCTCCACATTTGAGAATCCCCCAGCTCAATAAAAACCTCACGCTATCGACCCTCACATGAAGGCTAATGCAAATCGCGTATAGTCAAGTCTCAGAAATGACTATCTTCTAGACCAAGTCTCAGAAATGGTTGGGACTGCCAAATACAACCAAGTATGGCTCCACAAATGCATACAATGGCAATTTCCACAAGTAACGTACAATCCAGCACACAATGCGCTCAAATAGGCGCCAAGTGATGCATACCCACAACAACTACAAGTGACATCACTGCTAGTATATCACTATACTCTAGCTACTTATACCTGTGTGAATCACCTGTACCTGTACCTATCCCTATAACCTGTAACCTATAGCCCCGAATCTCGAAGCTTGAAGCTCGAAGCAGAAGGTACTCGAAGAAGATCCTCCGTGGGGGCGCCAAAAGAATGTGAGCAGGATGGAAACACACACAACGCCTCTATAATGACCCGACACACACTCTTGGGATGATACACACACACATTATGGGCACCACTCGGCTTACACAACCAGCCTGGCCGAGAAAGGAAACACACAGACGGAGTGAGAATAGAGAGATTTCCCACTTGCCCACTCAACACTCACACATACACACTCACACACACACTCTCAATTCAGCTCAAAGGAGGAAAATTTTTGTTTTTTAGACTCAATGAAGCTCATCCCAACACCAATGGAGCAAATAGTTTACACAGTATTGAGGAAATACACCAGATACAACCACAAAGTTAAGTAGAGGCTTCACTCACCGGAGAAGATTACACAGAAAAACAGCAGAAAATCTGTAAGGAATTTGAAAAAATGGACAGCGCCATTGCGTCCGGAACGCCCAAAAACCCCACCCTACAATGTCACAGTGCTCAAATCCGACCTCGGATGAACAGTTTAGGGCCAAAAAATGCTCCAAAAACAGCAAAAACACACTTGCAACTGTTCCTCCTCTCTTCTCCACGTTTTTTTCTGGTCTTAGCTTTATTAGTTGGGCACCCTTGGCCTTTTAGATGACCTCAAACGGACCCGGAACAGGCCAAAATCTGACCTCGTAGTGCATAGTTGTCACCTTTTTGCATCATCCAAAAACCTGGCACTCATTTCTTTTCAATAATGCGTCTCGCAACCACGTGAAGTGGCCCCAAAAAGTGGCCCTAATGATGACCTTTCTGCATAACTCTCACAAGAAAACACCCACGTTGTGTCCGTCCTCATCCGCGTGCAAATATTGATCCTGTTTGCCCTCCTGACGCGACTAGATGCCATCTGACACACCTGCTTACCTCATGTCGTCGGCCCGCGGATAGCTTCCTCGAGAAGTTTTACGCGCTACCAACTCCTCCTTATTGTAGAAAAAACACAGTGGTACTGGTAATAGTGAAAATCGATGCACTATGTACACCCTGTCCTACCTGTACACATGTGGGCCCCACGTAACCACCTGGCTCTGAAAAATGGGCAATTTTTTATTTTATGTACCATGCATGTATATGTACATATGCGCAATCCCTTGCTCCAAAAAACTCCTGACAACGTGAGTTCGAAAAGGAGGGGTTTTAAAATGCAAAAATTTTAGGCAATTTAATAGAGATACATTTTAATAAGGTATTTTTATATTCAATTTTGGAATTTTTTTCTAAACTAAAGGGTCATTTTGTTCATTCAAACATGCTAAAAGAGAGTTGTTTTAATACCCCTTAAATGCACGTTATATAGGGGGATACTGAACGGTAAACCTCCCAAGATAATATTTAGGTAAAAGCTTATAATTCTTTTGGGTTCTCATGGTTCTAGAATCCTTGAGTATTATCATATAGATCCATTGTCTCACATTTAGAGTCCTTGGAGATCACGAGTTGTCCTTATACTATCCTTAGCCAATTCAAGCATTCTCTACCTCTCATACAAGAAATCTTGAGCTTGGTAATCTTTGACTTTTTCTAAGCTAACAGCAATAGGGGCTTTTAGCTCAAAACCATAAATCAACATGAATAGGCTAAATCTAGTAGCGAAATGCTTGCTACTATTGTAGGAAAAATCTTATTGAGGAAGGTACCTTTTTCAATCAGATCGTCTGTGAGAGACATATTACCTCAACATATCTTCCAATGTTTCATTCATCCTTTCAGTTTGTCAATCAAACTCAAGATGATCAAAGGACAATATATACTCAACTTGGTCCAAAGGTGAGCAAACACATATCACCCAAATTGCAGAGTGAACTTGGTATCTCTATCAGTGATTGTAATGAACATGCATGGCTAGATATTTATTTAATGTAGATGGTAAGTGAAAAAAGCTTAAGTGCATTATGGAAAATGCAAGGGATATCAAGTTTATTGACATTCTACTATTAAAATTCTCTTTATAAGCAATGGTAAATGTATGTTAGATCGGATAGTTTGTAGTCACTTTGAGTATTCAGGAAATCTATTTAAGTAAATACGTACAAGAGAAATATGCTCACTCTTACATGAGGGGAGACTACATCCACTGTCTACGTTCAATTCTCTTCTCTTATCTCTCCTCTCTCTCCGTGCACTCTGCTCTAGGACATGCACATACACACTCTCTCATGCCGTGCCTTGTCCTCTCAAATCCTGTACAATTATTGATTGTGTGTGCAGATCATTTGATTTATTAGTTATACTATGTAGTTTTGTGTATTTTGCAAGAATGCCTCGCTTTCCGTCCGTAGCCATGGTATCAAAGCCATAAACTACACTCTGGTAGTTATGGAAATCTTTGCATACCATAATCAAAGCTAAGTAGTTTTTTTTCTTGACCTTCTTGCTTGATATTTACACTTGTATATGAGATGCGTGAGCATGGTTTCATTGCTTAGATTCTTTTGTTCTCGTTATCTCATGCGTTAATTAATTTAACTAATAAGAGATGTTTTAATGATATATAAGTTATGCATGTGGTAGGGGAAATATATCCTTAAGAATATTCAAAAGAATCTTAGTACAAGTTGTATACTTCAAATTTCATGGCTCCTTTTTGTCATAGGAAGTAACCCCTCGAGAAAGCATGTATAGAAGGTGATAATAAATTTATTAAAATTTAACATAATGAAAAGGGAAACAAGAGGACCAATCTAGCACACCTCGTGATCTTTGAGGGAGTACTAGAAGAAGAAGGCAGGTAAGATTATAGGTAGTAAGAAAAAGGAGTAGAAGGAGGCTTATAAAATCTTTGCATTCTACTCCATTTGACAAGACCAATCACAAAGAGCAATGGAAGAAGTAGATTTAATGCCACAGGAATAGCCCCACGAAAACTTGGGCGTGATCATACATTGACATTGGAAGAAGAGGATTAACATAAGACTACTAGCAATATTACGGTAGAACTGACATCCCTTATAAGGCGGAAAATTTCATTTGATGACGTGGGAATCAATCCTACAATATATACATAGATAAAGAAATAAATAAAAATATTAAAAAAATAAATTCATTGGTACTCATGAAATTTTGAACCATGGATTTAGCGAAGATGTCACCACTATGCATGCGGAGCAACACTCTCCATCTGATATCTCTAGATCTCTCTTCGGTGGCCACCAATGTCGACTCTCACTCTCTCACTCTCTCTCTCTCTCTCTCTCTGACTGAGCTTCAATCACTTACTCTCCCTTGTGGACTCTCAGCAGCCTGTGCCGGTAGTTTGCATGCACAAGCATGCAAAGAGGCACACAATTGCAAGCCCCATATTGAAATCCCGACCACCAGTGCTAATGTCATGCTATCTGCTTTTTTCCCGAACTCTCTCTCTCTCTCTCCCTTTAGTTGTATATGATCCACCAATGAGCTGTTTCTCTCTCTCTCTCTCTCTCTCTCTCTCTCTCTCTCTCTCTCTCTCTCTCTCTCTCTCTCTCTCTCTCTCTCTCTCTCTCTCTCTCTCTCTCTCTCTCTCTCTCTCTCTCTCTCTCTCGGCCAATCGTGCAAGCATCTCTTTCTTTCTCTGGCTTGTTCTCCACACACACACACCTATGTAAAATTGCCAATGAATCGAATCTTTTATTTTTATTTTTGCCTTCTCTTATATTGATGGTTCTATGTTCTTAGCATTCCTCACAGTTGCGGCTCGTTTTCATGTATGCCCCTAAGTAGTAGTTGAAAATTCTCCATCAATTTCTCTCTTCCTATCTAATCTCATTGGACCAACAATCTCTCTCTCTACCCATCTCTAGCCTTGTGATCCCCTCGGATGGATAACTTTCCCACTCATGCACGTCGCAAATGAAGCGTGGCATGCATGTGCAAGATTGTTGGCCACACTCTGCATAATCATGCCAGAGCTCTACTACCAGTTGTTTGATCGGATGCTCTCTTTCTTGCAATTTAAAATGGAGATAGACTACCTCTATGACAAATAGTGACCATATTGAAGGGCTTACTCTATTGGGATGACACGCTTTTGTGATGGTTTTATCCGCCAGAGCAATGTGTTTGATCGTTAAGACAAAGTGAAATGAAGGTCTAAGCCATTGAGTAAATTATGATGAGGACATGAGTAGTACTCTATTGATGATGTTGCAGGTGCATCTCATCCGACAGCTTCTTGGTCACCAATCTTCAACAATTTGGTCAAAGACTAGATGCTCTACATATTGTCTGAGCAGGCCCACCAACCATGAAATACACCCTCAATCCCTCTCTTTCTCAGTGCTACACCCAACCGCCGACCTCTACAAGCCTTACATATTAAGGCATGCCCTGTAGCCCATTTTTATTCATTATCTTTTATTTTTTTTCACAAGGTGAAAAATAACACTAGCATGCAACACCAATCCAATGTTGGATTTCTCTCTACACATTTGTTTGATGACTTTGTAGTGCTTATTTTGACTTGTATATATTTAGGAAGATAGGATGATAACAACAGGCAATAAGGCT
The DNA here is from genome assembly GCF_014529385.1 of Adiantum capillus-veneris. NCBI lineage: Eukaryota > Viridiplantae > Streptophyta > Polypodiopsida > Polypodiales > Pteridaceae > Adiantum > Adiantum capillus-veneris. Next base: position 79,651,804 of record NC_140944.1, read on the forward strand.
CTTGAACCACTACATGTTCAAGCACTTTGATCACTGCAAATGGACAAACAAGCCCTTCTTATCTCAGCAGGTGTCTCTTGGCTAATCGAGGCCAGGACAAAGTTTTGTTTGGACCGGAATCATTGTATATTATGGCATGGTTTTTTGGGTAGGAAGGACACTTTAAATTATAGTGTATAGGGCATATAGGAAATTTAGTGTAGGCTAATTGGACGTGTCGTATACTACTAGCTTACATGGCTGTGACATATACACTTAGTGTAGATGCATTTGAAACATGCGTGTACAAACAGTGTCGTACTGCTTCATACTGCTCCGCTTCCATGATGAAAAAAGAGTAAAGAGAAGCAGAAAAAGTCTATTTGAAGCTCACACATTTATTGAGCAGTGACCAGGGATCGAGAACAAGCAAGGAGATCTAGAGAATGTATGCTCTATGTGGTTATGAAGGCCTAAGCGTAGAGATTTTATTTTTGAACAAAAGTTTTTACATATGAAAGGGCTCTTAGGACATACGACGCAACTTGGCTAGAGGAAGACATGTGGTCAGTGGTAAAAAGGAAAGTGTGTAAGAGACTTCACACCTCTAAAAGGGAGGCCAAAAAAGTGTCAGTCTGTACATTTTTGTAAAACGCATTTTGAGCATTTTTGCATCTCACACTCAGAGGCTAATTCTACACCGATTAGAAGATATTCAAGTTCCGTTCTCTGTTGTATTAAGGGAGGAAGCCATAATCTTTGAGCACTCTAACTCTTTTTCCAAGCTTCCATAGCCACTCTAATCAAAGAATCCATAACCCAAGCCGTAATCTCTTTCTCAAGCCATAACTAATCATTTTCGTAGGATCTCTCTCTGTGTCGATCTTAAAGCAGTAGAGTAAGAACAAAGGAGACAACTATTATCAAGGCAAGCTCGGCAAGCCAATGAAGGCAAATTAACATGATGTAAGGAGTTTAAATAATTTAAGCAGCGGTACTGTTAATTGTCCGCTTTGGGTAATCAAGCTTCAGAATCGTGTTCAAGTTGTCAATTTTAAGCTTTGTCTACATTAATTGTGTTTGCTGCAACTCTCTTCCACACACCTCCCACAGCCAAAGGCCCCGCGCCTTCCCGGCTCACATTTTGAACACAAATCCCTCGACATTCTAGGTGAACTTGACACGAAACGAGCATGGGTGGGAGGTAAAGATGGAGATTCCAGTAGAGTTGATGTAGTTTATTGAAGATTACAATTTCAATAGGTTTGATAAAAATCTTGCAGCTACAGATCTGCCAAAAATGTTGGGCTTAGTTCAGGGATGTTTGCAAGAAGTAAAAGCTATGAAGACAAAAAAGTCATATTGATGATGCTGTAGAGATGGCAGTTGATGATGTATGGGAGTAGTATTGTGTTTTTCAGGAATATGATCGAGAAGGTTTTATTTCATGTTACGAAGCTGAGATGAAGAGCCGAAATGTTCCGGAAGATCGGATGATTGCAGCTTTTGAAGAGGTTGTAAACTCGGATTTTAAAAAGCAGGTGCAAGAACTGGCAGAAGCATATCCCACATGGTGGGGCTATGTTTGAGAGGAATTTATTTACGAAAGCTCAAGGATTCTAGATCAGGAAATAAAAGGAGATTATTGAACGAAGCCAGGTTGTCTTCAGTAAAGGTGAGGGTAATCAGATGCAGATCCTTAATTACGATCAATTCTGGGAGCATATTTCTGCGAGAAGTAAAGCCAAAGAAAATGTTGAGCTAGAAATAGCAGATTCAGTTTCAGAGGAACTTATTTTGAGCAACAAATAAAAGGTAAACGATGAATTTAATGCTAAAATAGACTTACAGATTTCTCGCATGGATGCTACCTCCAATAATGGTTCCGCCGCTGCTAAAGACATAGACTGTACAGCAAGTGGTTCAGAAGCTGCTGACCTTGATATGGGTTATTCTGAAGGAGTTCATCAAGAAGATGAGCCTCTACAGGATACTACTAAAACTATTTGCACTATACCCGAGCAGGATAATATGTCTGCTACAGCTGATTGCATAAACAAAACTATTATATACACAGTAATTGATGAAGTGGCCGAGATTGTGGACCTAACACAAGATGAGCCTAAAGATGCCAATGAACCGATGGTTGCTCCTAAAAATATGCTTGTTGATTCTATTATCACAGAAGAAGATTCCATAATTGAAGGTTTTTTGGCCCAATCTGAAGAAGAAGGTTATAGCAGTATAGGAGAGCTTTGTGATGCATGTACCCCTTCAAAGGGGGTTCCTGATGAACCTTTTCAAAGTTCTAATTTCTTGCTAAGTAGCATGGATGCAGATGAGGAAGCAGAGGACGACATTGATGAGTTTGAAGATTGTCTAGATTATGTCGTTTGTGAGCAGGTTATCCATGGAGATTCTACTTCTATGCTTATACAGGGATTGCAAGAGGAGGTAACTCCTACATTTCTGTTGAATGTTGATATTTTGAAGAGTGACTTTCCCGAGGATGCTATGGATGAAGATTTACCAGCTAAATCTATTTTCCATGATCAAGCTAAAATTCCAGTAGGTAAAAATTTCTATGATGATACATGTCCAAAGAGTCCCAAGGTTTTTCGTAACGGCTATGAAGCTAGAGGGGGTGATAATGCTAAATCATCCTTGATCCTTGAAAAAGTTCACAAGCTTTTTTATTTCCTTGGATAGTATGCTAGCTATGGTAGGATTTGGATGCTATTTTTCCTAATGATGCTTATGTCGGTGATGTCCTGGCTGCCAGTGAAAGGGAGTCAGAATTCTTTCATGCTTTCTGGTAATGAGCTTAAGTTGACAAAAGTTTATGGGATGTGGGTGTTTCACTATGCTTCAGGTGATGCTCTAGTATATTGTGGGGCCCATCAATGCTATGTCCTCTCAATGGGATTTGATCTAGGAGATTCTAAGGATCTTCGAAAGCAGGTTCAATACGGATGGTTACTTGTGGATATATATTTTGGTTGCATGCTATTTGCTCCAAGAATAGCACATCTACACCAGAAATATCTGTAGTTGATTGATACAGGAAATGTATGCTCATGTGAGTATTATGCTGCTCCACTATTGGGATAGTTTCTTATTATCCCATTTGATCCTGGGAGCTATTGAAGTGCAACTTGCTGATTCAAGGATATCAATTATTTTCTTGTAACAGGTTACTTGGCACTAGGTTTTGTTTTTGGATTTATGCTATGAAGAAAAGAGTTTTGGGTTTTGTGGTCAGTAATCTTATATGGCTAGCTTCCACTTGACATCTTTGGACAATTGATAAAGTATCTTCACATATTTTGAGCTTGATAGGGTTCCCTAAAGCGAGCTTGATGGCCAAGACGTGTGCATCATTAACTGGAGCACTTGAGTCCTGGCGAGGTTCATTAAACATGTTTTTCATAATTAAATGCTTTGGAGACACGACATATACGGCTCAAAGATTTGCGATGGACAGCTACCAAATAATTGAGCTAGACCATCGATGATATGGTTTAAGCCATATTTTGTTTTACATGTACTTACCAGTTATGTGATCTTGATAGCAAGCAGCTTAAGGTGATTATAGCAGATGTAGATTGAAGTGCAATTGGCACAGACCGGAGACTGTGCAGGTTCAGAGGAGGTGGATGTCGTACCGCTCCGCTTCCATGATGGAAAAAAGAGTAAAGAGAAGCAGAAAAAGTCTATTTGAAGCTCACACATTTATTGAGCAGTGACCAGGGCTCGAGAACAAGCAAAGAGATTCAGAAAGTGTATGCTTTATGTGGTTATAAAGGCCTAAGCGTAGAGATTTTATGCTTGAAGAAAAGGTTTTACATATGAAAGGGCTCTTAGGACATACAAGGCAACTTGGATAGAGGAAGACATGTGGTCAGTGGTAAAAAGGAAAGTGTGTAAGAGACTTCACACCTCTGCATGAGGGAGGCCGAAAAAGTCTTAGTCTGTAAAATTTTTGTAAAACAGGTTTTTGGTAAAAACAGGCCATGATAGCAAGAGGAAAACAGTGTTTTGAGCATTTTTGCATCTCACGCACAGAGGCTCATTCTACACCGGCTGTATCAACGGAGGAAGCCATAAGCTTTGAGTACTCTAACTCTTTTTCCAAGCTTCCATAGTCCACTCTAATCCAGGCTTTCATAGCCACTCTAATCAGAGAATCCATAACCCAAGACGTAATCGCCATAACTAATCATTTTTCTGGGATCTCTCTCTCTGTCGATCTTAAAGCAACAGAGAAAGAATGAAGGAGACAACTATTATCAAGGCAAGCTCGGCAAGCCAATGAAGGCAAATTTACATGATGTAAGGAGTTTAAATAATTTAAGCAGCGGTATTGTTAATTGTCCGCTTTGGATAATCAAGCTTTAGAATCGTGTTCAAGTTGTTAGTTTTAAGCTTTGTCTACATTAATTGTATTTGTTGCAACTCTCTTCCACACACCTCTCACAGCCAGAGGCCCCACGCCTTCCTGGCTCACCTTTCGAACACAAATCCCCCGACAACGGACATAGAAAATGAGGGCTCCAAAAATAACCAACTAGCAAGTACAATGTTTACAAATTCCTAGGAGTAGAATTGATTGATGCATTAGATGTAAGGGTATATTGAAGCAATTGACATAGCAATGCTCGGGAAATACCACCAAGGCTAACTTTATTCCCAAGTCATCGAAACAACCTTAATCCATGCCTTTTTTATCTCTTTTCAAAACGTCTTTTACATTAGCAATCTTATGTGTGGGAGTTTTTGTCACATGCACAACCCCTCCTTCGATGACACAACCCGCAAGCTCCACAAAGCAACTAGGATCAATATAGTGTGAAACCTACCATAGTAAATAATGAGCAACTCAAGTTTTGAAGCTTACTCCCCTTTGAAGAGCCTTCTAATAAACTTACTTGCGTTTGTAGCAAACTATTTTATTTTGACCTTGTTTACAAGCTCAAGTTAACAAGCCACCATGATATATGCCCAAAACCCAAGTTATTTATATCACTTACAAGTAAACTTTCTCTTGAAAATTAAGGACACGTACGATCTCAACGAGGATTTTCACTACAAAGCGGGCTATGCAAGAGCGTATAAAAATTTCTATGGGTATAAAATCTCTTTGAAAAGTGAAACTTTTTAAAAACAATAATAGTCACGAAATCTATTTTCTGATTCACTATTTTAAAACTCCTCTAGATCATGTTTTTAATTTTTGTTTATATTTTTACACATGGTTTTAGACCAACGCTCTTATCCTTATCCCATTGTATGATCATTTTTTTGAAGCTTTGCATATTTTATTTCAATGACTGTTTCTTAGCACAAAATTAACACATTCTTGACTCATTTCTTATACTTCGGTGTGAGTATTGAATGATGAAGTTTTCACTGGCCTGCCGTATTAATTCCATTTGAAAAGATTCCTAACATCCAAGGAAATGTCAAATATAATCCTCCCATCCATGGATTGTACTCAACCTTAATGGAATGATTTATCTCCTTCACTCAATTGTTTGCTTATTATAATGAGCCAATCAATACCATCTGGCTTACTAATGTGCTTACATATTTTACATGTCAACCTCATGAATAGTTGTAAGTTTTTCGTGTACACTCACAAGTGCTACTTATTTTTACGATTTTAGAGGTCAATTTTTATTCTACATACTAACTCTATAATCAAAAGGTCTTATTATATTATCCAAAGTACAACATGGGTACAAAAACGCAGCTTAGGTGGTTTACTTTATTAGTTGACTACTAGCTTTTTCTTCCGAGAACCTCCAGGTACATAACTGTTTGATGAATCATGCTAGAGCTAGCCCCCTTGAAAACTTCAACTGTCCATAACTTGCCTATCTGAGCTCGGATTGAGGATCTGAAAAGACCAACATGCTTCACAATTTAAGCCCTTTGAGTCTATCTACTGAAGTCACCTTTGATCACACCTACCTATGCCCATCTAGCTTGTCAGTTGGACAACCCATAGCACTACCTTGCACTGCTCACAACACAAACCACCTTTGGTTGCACCATCATTGCCCAACCCTCTTGTTGAACATTCATGTTCTACCAAAATATTTATTGAACTTGAAACTACTACACAAACAACTAAGAAAGTTGCTACATATGTACAAGGCTTCATCTCCATTACATGCATCATCTCTTTGGGTGGGTTGTCCAGCCCCCTTAACCGCAATTTGATGCACATTGGGCACAAAACTCATATCAAAGTACAACTTAAGCTGCACATCATTCACCATGTACCTAGAAAACTTGTCACTTTCTTGCACCAACAGATATGTCTCATTAGGAAAATCTTTGTGCACCTTGTAAGGACATGTCCACTTCTCTTTGAACTTATTTTGGAAGGTGAAATCAAGGTATCTCTCATATTTAATCACCAGTTGTCCTCTTGTATCTTCTTATCTGGTAAGTTCTAATTGAACTTTGTAACCCGCTTCTATTGCTAATTCATATAGAAATTTGATGATGCCTCCTTGCTCATTTTCAAGGCTTCAAAACTAGAAATCTGATCCTACAAAAAATCTTGCGAAAGTGGCATTGACATGCCACATACCCTTCAAATCTTCCAACTATGCATGCACTAGTAGTGCTTCCTTCTTACCGTTGACCAACTCTAATGGGCTAATTCATAGCTGGTACCTTGTAGGATGTTTTGTACACCCATAAGCCTTTCTCAAGGTTATCTTCCCTCTCTATCTCTTGCTTGTACATATACTTTGTAGGCATCTTGATGATCAACCCATTAGTACCCAGGCGCTCCGGGGTACGCAATAGAGAGGCGACCTCTAAACACCCCTCAAGGCTCCTGTGCAGCTCAATTGGGGCTGGGGCAACCACAAGCAAGAAAAACAACAACAAACCCACAACCAAACAAGTGAAGGGGCACCACATGGTTATGGTATTTGAACTAGGATGCAAAGAGAGATTTTATCACAACCCAGACGATGCACCACAAAACACACACAAGCAATCTCACATCAAGACACACACCAAATGGAGCAGAGAGAGCTAGAAAAAAGGAAAGAGAGAGAGAGGAATGGAACTTGCATAATACCTTGTTTGTGACTTGCAAATAGAGATGGTTTGTTATGATGCTATCATGGAGCTTATACAAAACTAACCCAATGCTTGGTGAATTTTAAAACATTGCCAAAACACACACACACACACACACAATCTTAGGGTGTGGGAGACCTCTCACCACCATACCCTCTTACAATGGAAACAAAATTGGCAATGAAAACACACTAAAACACTTTCTCAAACAAGATCAAAATGATAGAAACTTAAAATACACAAGTCACCTTGAATTCACCAAATTGTATTGCACAAGTGGAAGGACAAAGATTTGAACGTCGAAGCACACCTTTGATGCACCAAATCTCAATTTATTGATGATGGAGGAACATACACAATAGTGGTTTGGAGATTTTGAACTCACACTCTCTCACTTGAAATGTGTAGCTTGAAAGCTTCTCTCACACGAAAGGTGAAGCTCACAAATTGGTCGCTATGTCTTATTATCTTCTCACGCAGAGTATTGGTGAAGGAGTACGAGACGAAGTGAGACGCGAGAGAGAGAGTGCGAGAAGAAGAGCACGACGATATGGTGAACTCGCTCTACTGTAATGTGTAGATCATAGTGATTTCTTATTAGGTTTTTACAAAAGAATATGTGTACATACCTGGCGGTCCGCCCACTTACCTGGGCGACCACATTGGGCTTTATACCCCAACAACCTCCCACTTAAAGTCCAATGTGGTACTTTAAGTGTGAGAGAAGCTACTATACAAGCTAATATACAAGAGATGTAGAGAAGTGATGTACTACCCTACACCTAACTGCTTGCGAAAATGCGCAAAGCTCTCTGAGGAAAGTCCTTTTGTAAGTAGATCAGCAGGATTTTCTGTGGTGTGAACTTTGACAAGCTGAAGTTGCTTATCCTCGAGCATTTCCCTGATGAAATGATACTTCACATCCACATGCTTTGTCTTTGAGTGATAAACTGGATTGCGAGCCAATTGTATAGCACTTTGACTATCACAATATAACACAGGCATCTCTTCTTTGATTCCCAAGTCTGTTATTAGTCGATTAAGCCAAATTGATTCTTTGCATGCCTCTGATGCTGCAACATATTCAGCCTCTGTAGTAGACTAAGTAACACAATCTTGTAATCTAGAACGCCATGATACTGCTCCACCAGCCAATGTAAAGACATACCCTGACGTAGACCTTCGGTTGTCTAAGTCACCTGCATAATCTGAGTCTGTAAAACCCTTTACACTTAGCTCCTGACTCCCATAGCATATACGCATACTCTTTGTAGCTTTCAAGTATCTCAATATTCCTTTCACTGCCTCCCAATGTTTCTTGCTGGGTTTGACATGTATCGACTTACTACTCCCACTGCAAATGCAATGTCTGGGCGAGTAGCAATCATTGCATACATCAAACTACCCACTACAGACGCATATGGAATCTTATCCATTTCAGCATGTTCTTCCTCAGACACAGGACAATCTTGTTTGCTAAGTTTCACATATGGTGGCAATGGAACACTCAATGACTTTCCCTTCTCCATATTGAAACGTTGCAAAACCTTGTCAATATACTCTGTTTGAGATAACCAAATCAACTTCTTTGATCTATCTCTCTCAATGCGCATACCAAGTATATCACTTGCCTCACCCATGTCTTTCATGTCAAACGATTTTGCCATCTTTGACTTCAAAGCTGAAATTTCTTCCAAGTGCTTGCCAGCAATCAACATGTCATCCACATACAAAATAAGTATCAGCCAACTAACATCCTTAGCCTTCTTTGTATATAGACAGTGATCGAACTCACTACGTTTGTACCCTTGAGAAAGCATAAACTTGTGGAATTTATGGTACCATGCCCTCGGTGATTGTTTTAAGCCATAAAGACTCTTTAACAACTAGCATACCCAATCTTCCTTGCCTTTCTCAACAAACCCTTCTGGCTGCTGCATGTAAATTTCCACATCTAAATCACCATGCAAGAACGTTGTCTTGACATCCATTTGGTGCAACACCAAATCTAATATGGCAACCAATGCAAGAAAGCATCTCAATGTAGTCATCTTGACCACCGGAGAGAAGACTTCATCAAAGTCAATGCCTTGTTCTTGCTTAAAGCCCTTGGCAACAAGCCTTGCTTTGTACTTTGGCTGACTATCATGAGCAGTGATCTTATACCTGTAAACCCATTTACAAGGTAGAGCCTTTTTCCCCTGTGGTAATTTAACTAGCTTCCATGTCTTATTTTTATGCAGAGCTGTCATCTCTGACTGCATGGCCAATTGCCAATTCCTGGAGTCGTTCATTTGCACTGCTTCTTTGTAACATGAAGGCTCACTACAATCAGTCAACATGACATAGTTCATAGATGGAACAAACCTATCACGAGGTTGCGTGATACGTCGAGATCTACGCACAATAGTTGGCTCAGGCTCAGCCACAACCTGTGGTTTCACTCTATCCTGTCCTTGCTCCTCTTGAGCCCTGACATTTTGTCTTGCACGTGCAGGTCCATCTTCTTGGAAGACAACTCTTCTAATCTCCTCAACCCTCTCTGGTTTAGAATGATATTTGGATTCTTTAAAGTGAACATCATTGTTGCGGACAACCTTTCTGGATTCGGGATCCCAAAGTCTGTACCCCATCTGACCAGAATTACCATAGCCTAGAAGGATGCACTTTCTACTCTTTGGCTCAAGTTTGTTCCTAAATTCCTTTGGAACGTGAGTATATGCCTCACAGCCAAAGACTCTGAGATGCTTGTATGAGGGCATTTTGCCTGACCATACCATCTCTAGCACTGAATCCTTCTGCAAAACCTTGCTAGGAGATCTATTTACAAGATGAACAGCTGTTGATACAGCTTCAGCCCAAAACCCATTTGGCAGCTGTGCATTAGACAACATACTTCTGACCTTCTCTTGTATGGTCCTATTCATCCTCTCAGCAACACCATTTTGAGGAGGATTGTAAGGAGCAGTAAGTTCACGTTTTATACCTTTTGACTCACAAAAGTCTTGAAAGGCCTTTGAAACATACTCTCCACCATTGTCAGTGTGTAAGCATTTAAGCTTCTTGCCACTCTGATTCTCCACAAGTGTCACAAACGTTTTGAAAACACTAAACGCTTCATCCTTGTGCTTGAGAAAGTAAACCCATACTTTCCTCGAGTAATCATCTATAAATGTCATAAAGTAAGAAGCTCCCCCTAGAGATAGGTTAGGCATAGGTCCACACAAATCACTATGAACAAGTGCCAATTGTGTATCTCTTCTACTGCTTCTATGCTTATGTGGCTGCTGTGTTTGCTAACCATACAGACAATGTTCACAGAATTCAAAATCATTAAATGAAAAGCCAGTCAAATAACCAGAACGAGACAAGATTTCCATTCCCTTCTTGGACATATGTCCTAACCGGCTATGCCACAAAGAAACGTTCGGCTGCTCGGTTACATTGATTACATTTTTAGAGACATTTGATACATAAATCATGTAAAGTCCTCCATACTTTACTCCATGTGCTACTCTCATAGAACCCTTGGATATCTTCCACATGTTCTGTCCAAAAGTGGTGACGTAGCCAGCATCATCAAGTAAACCTGTGCTGATCAAGCTCTTTGTAATTGCGGTAACATGTCTCACATTCTTCAGTTTGAAAGAAGAGCCATTCTTAAACTTCAATTGAACATCTCCAACACCTAAGATCTCACATGTCTGCCCATTGCCTAGCCGAACATGATCTTTAGTGGTCACATAAGAAGTAAACCACTCCTTCTTTGGAGACACATGAAGTGATGCCCCTGAGTCTATAATCCAGTCACTCAATGCATTTCCATCAGATGCTGTAAGAAGAGCTGAGTCCATTGTATTCTTCAAGAAGTAGATGTCTCCTGACACTAGACTGTCATCCTCTGCAACAGTGTTTGTCACATTTATTTCTTGAATCTTCACTGAGGACTTGTTCTTCTCACCATGGTCTTCAGCTTTCTCTTTGCCTTTTTCTGCTTTCCATTCTCTGAAGTCTCTTTTCATGTGACCCTTCTTGCCACAATGGTAGCATTCTATGTCACTCTTGGCTTTAGCACTGCGGGACTTGCTACGAGAGTGATTCCTCTTTCCACCTTTGTACTTTTCTTTGGTCCTTCCCCTGACAACTAAGGCTGTTCCTTTGCCTTTGTCCATTGTCTTTCTATTGGTTTCTTCAGTAAGCAGACTTCCTTCTACACCTGCTATGTTCAAACCATCTGGAGGTGCATAATTACTCAAAGCTGTGCGAAAAGTGTCCCAACTTTCCGGCAATGTGATCAACAGGAACATAGCTCTAACAGGTTCATCCAACTTGACACCTTGAGCTGACAACTGACTATAGATTGTGTTGAATTCATTCAGATGATTGGGCATAGGTGTCCCTTCTTTCATCTTCAAGTCAACAAGCTTTTTAAGCCAGTATACCTGTGAAGCTGCACTCTGCTTCTCATAAAGATCACTCAGCTTTAACCATGCTTGATAAGCCGACATCTCGTCTGCTACATTGAAGTAAACGCTGTGAGCGGGATGAAAACACACACAGCGCCTCTATAACGACCCGACACACACTCTTGGGAAGATACACACACACACTATGGGGCACCACTCGGCTTACACAACACACCTGGCCGAGACAGGGAACACATCTCTGGAGTGAGAGGAGAGAGACTATCCACTTGCCCACTCCACACAGACACACACACACACACACACACACACCCAAAAAAACTCAGCTCAAAAGAGAAGAAATTCTGATGTTTAGATACAAATGAGCTTGGGCCAACACCAATGGGGCAAACAGCTCACACAATATGGGTAAAAGATACCAGATACAATCACAAATTGGAGAAGAAGCTTCACTCACCGGAGAAGATTACACAGAAAAACAGCAGAAAAAGAGTGAGGAATTTGGCAAAATGGACAGCGCCATCGCGTCCGGAACGGCCCAAAACCCCAGTCTACAATGTCAAAGTGCTCAAATCCGACCTCGGATGAGCAGTTTACGGCCAAAACAGGCTCCAAAATGAGCAAAAAACACACCTGCGGCTGTTCCTCCTCTCTTCTCCACGTTTTTTCTGGTCTTCTCTCTCTTTTTTCAGTTCCCACACTTAGCTTTTTTACTTGGGCACCCTTGGCCTTTTAGATGACCTCAAACGGACCCCGAACAGGCCAAAAACTGACCTCGCAGTGCATAGTTGTCACCTTTTTGCATCATCCGCACACCTAGCACTCGACTTTTTTCAATAATGCATCTCGCCACCACGTGAAGTGGCCCCAAAAAAAAGGTCCTCATGATGACCTTTCTGCATAATTCTCACAAGCAAACACCCACGTTGTGTCCGTCCTCATCTGCGTACAAATATTGACCTCGTTCGCCCTCCTGACGCCACTAGATGCCATCTGACGCACCTGCTGACCTCACGTCGTCGGCCCGCGGATAGCTTCCTCGAGAAGTTTTACGCGCTACCAACTCCTCATTATTGTATAAAAAACACACTGGTACTGGTAATAGTGAAAATCGCTGCACTATATACATGTTGTCCTACCTGTACACATGTGGGCCCCACGTAACCACCTGGCTCTGGAAAATGGGAAATCCTTTATTCGATGCACCATGCATGGGTATGTACATATGCGCAATCCCTTGCTCCAAAAAACTCCTGACATAATTTGCCCATCCCCTAGCCTGCTAGATCATTCATGATCAGCAGCAGCAAAGAGAGATATGAGACTCGCCACATCACAAGTCTCCTCATCCTTCACCAACATTTCTTGCTCCACCGACAACTCATCTTGTTCCACCATCATCAATCTAGCATGATACAATTTAAGACGCAATCCATTTACCCTTGACTTATGTAGAACACCATCCAGGTTAGCCAGCTGATATGTGCCATTTGGAAAACACTCTACTACCTTGAAAGGGCCTTCCCACTTAATCTGAAACTTCTTTTGGAAGGTGTTGTCCAGCTTACTATTGTAGCGCAAAACCAAGTCATGTTTCTTGATACCCTTACTTTTAACCTTTTCATTTATCTTTGCCAAAGCCTTATCCTGCATCTGCCCATAATGTTCCAATGCGCTCATCCTATCCAACTGGACCTCTTGTAATTGCAAGAGCCTCTCTTTGAATGCATCACTAGGCGGCCCAAGCAACTTCTCTAACATCTTGACCGCAGGCAACTCTACCTCCACAGGCAATAGTGCTTCCTTTCCATACACCAAATGAAATGGAGTAAACCCTGTACCTGTCTTCACCGAAGTACGGTAAGCCCATAATGCACTAGGCAATTCCAAATCCCAATTCTTTCCTTGGTGCTCTGTCACTTTCGAAAGAATCTGTACCAACTCACCATTGAATCTTTCATTCAAGCCATTACACTGCGGGTAATAAGGAGTGGTATGCTGGTGCCTAATCTTCATCTTTGTGCATAAGAAGTCTAGCAGTTTAGCTCTAAATCCTGGCCCCTTATCTGAAAGTAGCTCTAATGGCACCCCAAACTTGCAACATATTTCATCATACACAAATTTTGCCACATCCTTTGCAGTGATCTGTTTTACTGCTGTAGCCTCTGCCCATCTAGAAAGATAGTCCACTGCCGTCAAAATATAGCTTTTGCCCCTGCTTGTGATAGGTAACGGGCCTATTGCATCAATCCCCCACTTTTCAAACACATCAAACGCCATAATGGTTTTTCGTAGCTCTGGCTTCAACACTCTCTTCCCAAATGCTTGACACCTATTGCAAGACCTACACCAATGGTGAACATCCTTGTGCAAACTAGGCCATACATACCCCTCTTGCAAAATCTTATGCAAGGTGATCTTTAGAGCAAAATGGCCACCACATGCGCCTTCGTGATTCTCTTCCAACACTCTGTAAAGCTCCTCCCGCCAAGGTACACGTCTCAACACGAGATCAGCCCCTTTCATGTATAAGACATCACCAATCAATTTGTACCTGTATGCTCTACGCACAAAGCCATACTTCTTAGACTTCTGAATCTCCTTTGGAATGATTCCTGTTAGCAAAAACTCCTCTTCTTGAGCCAAACTTTCCCGGCCATGATAAAGAGGTAAAGTGGTCCTCAACACAAATAGCTCCCCAATCATGCCTTGAGCTGCTTCATGTGCCTCTCCATTTAGAGCACGTTCAATGTGTCTGATACTCCATGCTTCAAACTTTTTTAACAGGCCTTTAATTCTGAAGCACATTTCCTTCAATGAGGTGTTCTTGCTCTTCCACACACCCAACACTTGCTTCACCACTAACAAGGCATCACCTTTTATGCTCAACCTTCGAACCCCATGCTTCAAACAAATGTGTAATCCGGCTTCCAATGTAGCATATTCAGCCTCATTGTTACTATGAGCATCCAATTTGAACCCTCTCTTGCATACTAGCTTCCCCTCTGGATCATAAAGTGCTATACCCCCTGAAGCTGCATCATGGCTCTTTCTGTATGAACCATCAAAGAACAACACATGTGCATTGCTGATCTGTGGCACTTCTTCAACTACCTTTCTCACCACCTCTTCCTTAACAATAAGGGGATTCTCCTTGTAGGTCAACAAATCAGCTAGGGTAGCCCTTGTACTATCTTCCACTAGAAAAGAGAACTCAAACTCTTGCAGCTCAATTACCCATTTCTTCACCACATTTGACATGTTAATACCATTAATTAACTGTGGCAAAAAGGCATAACTCGTCAAGAAAACAAAAGGCCGTGGTAGCAAGTAATGACGAAATCGTCGACAAGCAAATATTACACTAGCCATCACTAGCTCTACTTCCGATAACTTTCTCTCCGCTACCAACTTCACTCGGCTTGCACAATACACTGGCCTCATATAATGGCTGCCCTTCCCCTTTTGCAATAGCATGGCTCCAATGGCATCATCCCCCACTGATGGATTTACATAAAAAACTTTCTCCCAATCAGGAGCCTGCATGGCTGACAACCCCCCTAACACCTCTTTCACCTTTTGAAACACTTCTTCACACTTGTCATCCCATTGCAATGGATCATGCTTTGCCACTTGCTGTAATGGATAAAGAAGCTGCGAAGACAATGGAATAAACCGTGCCATGTACTTCACTTTGTGTATAAAGGTTGCCAATTGCTTCGTACTCATAGGTGATGGAAGAAGAATAATAGACTTCACCTTATCTGGATCAGCCTCAATGCCATTTTCTGACACCATATGGCCCAATAACTTCACCCTTGGCTGTGCTAGATGACATTTCTTTGGATTTAGTTGTCCTCCACATTCATCATATCGAGCCAATACCATCTGCAACTTCTCATGATGCTCAGCCCTACTGCTATAGACACAGAAGTCGTCCATAAAAGCCTTAACACAACTACCAATGAATGGTTCCAGCACCCAATTTGCTCTTTCTTGATAGAAAGATGGTCCATTTGACAACCCAAACGGCAACACTGTGTAGCAATAGCAGCCCCATGGCGTAATAAATGTTGTTTTTGTGCGGTCTTTAAGAGCAATCTTCAATTGAAAATAGCCTGAAAAACCATCACACACACTGTACCTCTCATAACCTGCCACTGAATCCAAGATCTGATCGATGAATGGAAGAGGATATGGGTTCTTCTTTGTGGCTGCGTTTAAGGGCTTAAAATCTACACAAATCCTCCACTTCCCATCCTTCTTTGGACTGACTACTACTGGACTCACCCATTCTGTGGTCTCCACTGGAACTATGAACCCTGCCTTCAATAACTTGTCCACCTCTACCCGCAAGGCTTCCATTTTCTCTTGACCCATCCTTCTTAGCCTTTGCCGTACTGGCTTAGCACCTTCTTTCAGCTCTATATGCATCTCTTCACCCTTGAACCCTCTGATCTCTTCATATGAAGTAATGAACAAATCAGGAAAACTAGCCAGCATATGCAAAAATATATCCTTCTCCATAGCTGAGAGGTCTCCACTAATCATTTGCGTCATTAATTCCTGCTTCTTTGACAACTCAACCTTGGTTTGCATCAGCCCTTCAATCACTTCATAAGGCCCTTCACTTTCATCTTCAACTTCATTCGCAAATGCGACTAAACCACACTCCTGGATTTCTTTATCCATCAAAATAAATGCAACATCAGCATCCTCGTCACTGCTGGTAGTGCTATCACTATCCTCATCTGTCACCGTGGAAGAGTCTTCATCACTAGACTCATCCTCATCTTCATAAAGCTCCTCTAATCGTTTCCTTGTGTCCATATTATAAAGCTTCTTGGTACCTGTCTTTCCATAGAGGCTAATTGTACCATGTCGCCAATCTTGAACAGCTCCCACTGCACGTAACCATGGTCTGCCCAGTATAATAGGATATGCTCCCAACCCTGCTGGCATCACATGAAAATGAACCACTGCCTTTGCATCGTATGCCTCCACTTCTAAGCTCTTTACAACACCCAAGCATTTTACTTTTTGATGGTTTGCCAATCTGATCCGAAAACCTGACACCCCAGCCACTGTGAGACCCATCTTCTCAACGCATGAGTGTGTTATGACGCATATTTGGGCTCCGCCATCCACATAACCTTGTCCCAAATTTTTCCTTTTATGCCACACATCTACTATTGGACAAATGTCTGGTAGCTCGTCCATTGCCAACACCTTCACTGAACCTCTCTCTGGCTCTTTCTCCATTGGGTTAACCATCCTCTTCCACTGTCGCTTTAGCTTAGGCACCATCTCTATAAGCTGCCCAAAAGTAACATCTGCCTTCCTGCTCGTCAGATCCTCCTTCAAGTCATAGCTTAATTGCCCATCCCCTAGTGGAAAATCTGAAACATGAAACTTTCGACGAGTTCTCCTTTTCCTCTTGGCCTTGACATCCTCGCCTTCATGGCTCTTTCCTTTCTTCTTACTAGGACCTGGGGCACTTCTTCCTTCCTTATCCTCTGTGGTCCTCTTCCCAATAGGCATCACTAATGTATCCTCTAGCTTTGATGCCTTCTCCAAGGTGACTACACTTAGCACTTTTGTCTTTCCCTTTTCCTCCTGGGTCAGTCCACTGGTTCCTTCGTCTCCCTTAATTTCGATGCCATAATCATTTGATCTAGTTAGCACCTGTCTTGGCAATGGATACATGTCTCCCCCCATCCTTGGTGGCTTATCACATTGCGGGCTGATGTGACCCAACTCTCCACAATTATAACATGTGGGCGTCTGCCTCCAAAACCTACTATTACTTTGTCCAGCACCATTCCTAGGTCTTTCTTCACCTCCTGGCTGATTTGCAAACCGCCCTCGACCTCGATTATTTCCCACTTGACCTAACATGTTTAGGCTGAGATTCTTCATCAGATCAACCACTTGCCTCATGTCTTGCCTTAGGCCATCATCTTGCACTGCTGTAGTGACCACTGCTGGCATAACCTGAGTAGTAACAGGAACCACTGGTTCATGATGAACCCCTGACATGCGCCCTTGTAAAGACTCTATAGGCTGAAATTCAGACCTCATTGGCAAAGACTCCACCCCTAACTGGCTCATTTTCCTCAGCTTCCACTCTTTGTTCCTTGCTACCTCTAGTGCATCTTCATATGTCCTAGGCTTCTTTAGCTCCACTCTCCAACGTATATTCTCCCAAAGACCAGCCAAGAACCTGTCCTTCTTCATCATGTCAGGCGGGGGTACCTGTGGTGCTAAAGCCTTGCACATTCGCTCCCATGCCAATGAAAACTTACGTATGTACGCATCTACTGGCTCACCTTCCTTTTGCACCAAAGCCTGTACTTCTTGCCACACTTTGTCAGGGTCTTCTATCTTCACAAACTCCACTTCCAATCCATGCCTTAGATTGTCCCAACTCAATCTTATAGGTGGATCAGCCATACGCAACTCCTCTTCAAATGCTTTGGACCAAGCTCGTGCATCACTCTTCAAACAAATTTGGAGAAGGCGTAACATTTGCGTAGGGTCATGAATCTGGTTGCTAATGCAGGCAACCTCCATCTTTTCCAAAAATTCTTCCACATCTTCATCACTTCTTCCATGAAACTCGGGATAAGAGAAAGCCATGGCTACCCAAATTATGATGCTTTGAGAACCCCTTCGAACACACGTGCAAGAACCCAAAACTTTTCACTTCCCAATCCCCAGAAACTTCAATGGAGCTCAACTTTAGATAAGGACAAACACATGCACATCAAATGAGTTTTCATAGTTGATCATCGGAATGACAACAGGCAAAGGACATTCCAGGATCTCTCTCAATCTTCTGGGCCCAAACATAAAGACTATGCGCTGCTGGAAAAAGATCTTCCTGGACACATGAACATTAATCTGAATTCTTTGCGTTAAATGAAAAGGAGTGAACTGAGGGCCATTTTGATCATCCATTAAAGCCAACCATGAAGCTCCCAAGAAGGCACACCTGACTCAACCTCTGATTTTGCCAAAATTTCAGCAGCATAACAGCATAAATGGCTCAAAATACCAAAAAACCAGCCATCATAACTTGGGAAAATTTCGACAGAGTTTCCCCAGAAGTAGAGCAGTAGGAACCCAAAATATAGACTGTCTATGTATGCATAAACTGTCAACAATAGAACCCGAGCATCAAGTAGGACTCACTAGTACATAGCCTATGGCGAGGTCACGAAAAGGGTGCTCCAGCTACCCGTATCACCGAAAGGATCTCCACATTTGAGAATCCCCCAGCTCAATAAAAACCTCACGCTATCGACCCTCACACGAAAGCTAATGCAAATCGCGTATAGTCAAGTCTCAGAAATGACTATCTTCCAGACCAAGTCTCAGAAATGGCTGGGACTGCCAAATAAAACCATATATGGCTCCACAAAGGCGTACAATGGCAGTTTCCACAAGTAACGTACAATCCAACAGACAATGCGCTCAAATAGGCGCCAAGTGATGCATTCCCACAACAACTGCAAGTGACATCACTGTACTCCAGCTACCTGTACCTGTGTGAATCACCTGTACCTGTCCCTGTCCCTGTTCCTGTAACCTGTAACCTGTAACCTGTAATCTGTAATCTGCAACCTGCAACCTGCAACCTATAATCCCTAAGCTCGAAGCTCGAAGCTCGAAGCAGAAGGTACTCGAAGAAGATCCTCCGTGGGGGCGCCAAAAGAATGTGAGCGGGATGAAAACACACACAGCGCCTCTATAACGACCCGACACACACTCTTGGGAAGATACACACACACACTATGGGGCACCACTCGGCTTACACAACACACCTGGCCGAGACAGGGAACACATCTCTGGAGTGAGAGGAGAGAGACTATCCACTTGCCCACTCCACACAGACACACACACACACACACACACACCCAAAAAAACTCAGCTCAAAAGAGAAGAAATTCTGATGTTTAGATACAAATGAGCTTGGGCCAACACCAATGGGGCAAACAGCTCACACAATATGGGTAAAAGATACCAGATACAATCACAAATTGGAGAAGAAGCTTCACTCACCGGAGAAGATTACACAGAAAAACAGCAGAAAAAGAGTGAGGAATTTGGCAAAATGGACAGCGCCATCGCGTCCGGAACGGCCCAAAACCCCAGTCTACAATGTCAAAGTGCTCAAATCCGACCTCGGATGAGCAGTTTACGGCCAAAACAGGCTCCAAAATGAGCAAAAAACACACCTGCGGCTGTTCCTCCTCTCTTCTCCACGTTTTTTCTGGTCTTCTCTCTCTTTTTTCAGTTCCCACACTTAGCTTTTTTACTTGGGCACCCTTGGCCTTTTAGATGACCTCAAACGGACCCCGAACAGGCCAAAAACTGACCTCGCAGTGCATAGTTGTCACCTTTTTGCATCATCCGCACACCTAGCACTCGACTTTTTTCAATAATGCATCTCGCCACCACGTGAAGTGGCCCCAAAAAAAAGGTCCTCATGATGACCTTTCTGCATAATTCTCACAAGCAAACACCCACGTTGTGTCCGTCCTCATCTGCGTACAAATATTGACCTCGTTCGCCCTCCTGACGCCACTAGATGCCATCTGACGCACCTGCTGACCTCACGTCGTCGGCCCGCGGATAGCTTCCTCGAGAAGTTTTACGCGCTACCAACTCCTCATTATTGTATAAAAAACACACTGGTACTGGTAATAGTGAAAATCGCTGCACTATGTACATGTTGTCCTACCTGTACACATGTGGGCCCCACGTAACCACCTGGCTCTGGAAAATGGGAAATCCTTTATTCGATGCACCATGCATGGGTATGTACATATGCGCAATCCCTTGCTCCAAAAAACTCCTGACAACGCTTTCTGCCAAAGTCAGCATAATGGTAGAAAGTGCCAATTCATCCATTTCGATCCATTCATCTTCGTCCATATCTTCTGGTTTTATCCCCTTGAGCTTTATAGGTTTTATCTTCTTCTTTTGTACCAACACGTGCCAAATCTGCTGCTTCCACAATGGAAAATCGGTTCCATCCAGCTTCTTGATATTGTAAAGAACAGTGTCCTGTGATCCAACCATAGCTACGCTTCACAGTAGTTTACTTTCCTGGGAAAAATTCGGCAGAGTTTCCCCTTAAACTGACCTCATAACCAATATCAACCTGTCAAATGAACCAAGAAAGCTTCAGATTCTGTAGAAATTTTGGCAGAGTCTCCTTTGTAAAATGGCTCTGGTGTACTCAAAAAGCAGACCAAAAAACAGCTCAAAAAAAGAATATACACAACTTGATAGAAATCACAAGATGGAAAGGGAATTTTCCACCTATCTCCTCCAACGATGAGCGGTTGTAGAACTTTGTCGATGTCGTTCTTGTGACCATGGAGAAGTTGAATTTTTCATGATCAAACTCCTCCTCTTGTAGACATTGAGCTTTGTTATTTGCTGATTTTCTCTCTTTTTGTGAAAGGATGAAGAGGTTATGGTAATATGAGTTTGATTCTAGAGAGAGAAATTGAGCTATATGTGTGTAGAGATGATAATTTTGAGCTATGGAATAAGGGAGAGATGGGAATGGTGAATAAGATGAAAGAAGACATGAAAGTTGTAGGTTTTAGTGAGGGATGGAGAGGAATGAGTGTGTGTGTGTGTGTGTGTGGAAGTAGGAAAAGAGGTGAGAGAAGACTATGGATTACTTTTGAGAAAAGTGAACAAACTGGGATCCACTCAAGAACTCATATCTCACCGGTGGTAGCTCTAAAAATTATTGAAAATTTTGAGGTAATTATTAAGCTCTTGGTTCACATTTTTTCTTTTAACCACAACTTCAAATTTGGAGTGGAGATGGATATAAAAAATCCCACCAAAATGCTTAGTTTTCTTCACAAAAAAGTCTTCCGTGGCCCCTCTTTTGTTGAATTTTCATAAGGCCCCAAAGGTGACCCCCTCCTTGAATGAGAGCATGGCCTAATAGATTTCTAGAGGTTGAAAACATGCATGGTTGTGGACTGTACACAAATATAATATATGGATATGATGGGAAAAAACAGATTAGGCTGGATGAACAGGAAGGTCAATTGAACCCCAAGAAGTGCAAATTAGCACAACCTCGTGCATCATTGTTGGGACATGTGATGTCACAAAATGGGATTGAAGCGGATCCAAAAACGATCAAGGCTCTAGTCTTTATGGAGCCTCCTTCCAGTGCACAGGCTTTTGCGTCATTTGCACACATGCTAAAGTATTTATCAACTTTTTTTTGGATGTTGTCACAGTATGTATACCCCCTTCAAAAGAGGGGGCAACAAGTGCATGGTTTTGAGTGGGATGAAGAGGCTCAAGTAGCTTTTGACAGGGTGAAAGAAATCTTATATCAACTGCCTATGGTGTGTCCTCCTAATCATGAAGATGATTTTTATGTTTCCATGGTGGTAGGCACTATAGCCATTGGCAAAAGGTGGGAAGAAGCTATAAACCTATTTATTTTGAAAGCAGGGTAATAAGTCCTTGAGAGGCAACCTACACCGAAGCCGAACAGTGGGTCATGGCCCTAGTTTTTGCATGCAGGAAGTTCAAGGTGTATCTCATTGTGCGAAAGTTTTTTGTGCTGACGGCCAATAATTTACTGCCAGAGGTAGTGTTGCACTTGAAGCCAGGGAAGCGGATCATGAAACGGGTGATATAGCTTACAAGAGTTTGAGTTTGAATTCAAAGTTGACAATACAAGTCAATCTCACCTAGAAGATATTCTGGTCAGCAAGGCGGTTGATTTTCCAATCTATCCCAAGGTGGTGCGGGATGAAACCAAGGAGGAGCTTGATTTAGCGGAAGCTTTTACCATGTGGTTTGATGGAGCATACAAGAGGGTAATACAAAAGGCAGGTGGAGGTGTGGTAATACCAGATTCGAACGACAGAGTGATCTTTTCAAAATCCTATGACTTGGAAGATGTTTATACCGATAATGAGGTGGAGTATCTCACCCTCCATTTAGGTTTGAAACAGTGTGTCTAGTTTGGTCTCTCAAGGTTGATTGTGAAAGGTGATGCACTCTTAGTCATCAAGCAAATGTTGGGCCAATGGCAGGTGGAATGAGATTCATTAAAGCATTAGTTCTATGCCATCAAGAAATTGTTAAAGTTTTTTGAGGAGGTTCAGTTCAAGCATGTTAGAAGAGAGCAGAACCAAGAAGCAGATCATCTTGCAAGCAGCAAGGTACAAGTGCAGGTTGTAGGTATACATGTGGCCCCAGCCACCTATTATGGTCGTGAGACCTTGAAAGAGATTGAAGACTTTTTTAATATCGGTCAATGCTCTGAAATACTGTCCAAGTTACAAGAGTGAAGATAGTGCAGAAGTCTCGTAAGTTTACACTAATAGGGGAGGATGTTATGACCTATGGTCGGGATGAAGTGCTAGAAAGGGTACTTTATAAGAAATAAATTGGTATGGTGTTGTAGCAATGTCATGAGGAAAGTGGGCATCAGGGTAAAGACCAGGTTTTGTTTTGAAAGCAGTTTTTTGGTGGCCATCGATAGTACGTGATGTGCACTATTTCAAAACCTGCCATGAATGTCAGACTATGGGTGAGAGGAGGCTAATAGCTGAGTCGCAAGGAGCTATCATTTCCCAGAATTCTTTTGAGAAGTGGGGCCCGGATGCCGTTGGTCCACTCCCGAAGTAGGCAAGCGGGAAAAAAAACATTGTAATGGAGATTGACTACCTTACCAGGTGGGTTGAATCCAAAGCTGTGACAGAGGTAAATGCCCATGTGGTAGATCAGTTTGTTTTTGACAGTATCTGTTGTCGTTTCGGAGTGCCATGGGTGCTTGTGTCATTTAGAGGGCAAGGGTTTAGGAGTAAACTTATGAGGGATTTAGTAGAGAAGCTGACTATTCAACACTGGTTTTCTTTGCCTTATTATCCCCAATGCAATGGTCTGGTAGAAAGTGCAAGTGGCCAAATCATAAAAATGCTGATAAAGTATGTTTACAAGCAGGAGGCGGAGTGGGAAGAGAATCTCGAAAAGTGTTTGTGGGCGTGCAGGATGACTTACAAAGTGGCAACCAATTTTACCCCATTTAAATTGGTCTACGGTAAGGAGGCAGTGTTGCCGATGCATATGCAATTGGGTGCTCTGAAGGGAATGTGGCGTGTCAATACCAGACAACAAGGCATGCTACAGGATCAAATCGTTAGTCTCCAAACTTTGCAGATGAACAGGGAGGCAGCTTAAAGCAGTGAGAGAAGTGAATTGCTAAGTTTAATCAAATTTTGCATGATAAAATAATAGAAGAAGGTGATCTATTGATTAAGTACGAGAGTTATTTGGATTTTACTTCCAAAATAAGTTCAAGGAGAAATGGATAGGTCCATACAAGGTACAAAAAGCTTTTCCAAACGAGACCTATCAATTAGTAAGAGCAAATGGCAAGCTTCTTAGAAACATGGTGAACGGGGTGCGGCTTAAGCTGTACTTTGACAGAGGTTTGGTGCCTGATGTAAACCAGGTAGTAGCCAGGGGGGTTCGGAAACCCACCTGAGGAGACTTGGAAGTAGCGGATATACAGTGTTGTACTATTGCACATATTGTACATATCATTGTGCCTTTTTCAATATGCTTGAGTGCTAGCGAAGTGTTGTAGGTTTCAAGTTCTGTAAATATGCTTTTGGTTGAGCATGACTGTTCAACAAGGGGGTGGGCAATGATGGTGCAGCCAAAGATGGTCCGAATTTAGAAGCCTTTGCAGATCCCCGATGAGCAGGGAAGATGGGGATAGATGGGCAGAATTGATGCCAACATATAGACATGTGAAGCTCAAATTGTGGAGCATGTTGGACTTTTTGGATTGCTGAACAAAGTCCAAATGGGAAAGTTATGGCCATGTGAAACATTGCAGTGGGGGAGTTATGTGTCCGCAGAGTCATATTGGAGAACGTGTCATCTAGAAATTTCGGAGCCTTGTCAAGATTCCCAGGGGTGGTGCATTGCACATGGATTTGATGGGAAGTGGCAGATCGTCAATCGAAATCCGGATGTGCAAGTTATGGGCCGATGAAGATTTTGTCGAGGGCCAGTTTTGGCATGGTTTGGCCGTCCCACCGAGCGCGCCAGTTTCTTATCCTCGCCACGGTTCTAGGAGCGATGTGCACTATGTCGAGCCAGCCGGACGTGACGGTTCAACAATCGGGTTTACGATTAGTGGAATACAGCTTGGGAAAGTCGGGTGCAATTTATGAGAAGGTGGGTACGAATAATGCTAGCCCCTTTTTCCTAGCTTTGTTCAATGGACCGGGAATAACAGAAGCGAGGAAGGCATGCACGGCGCCTACAGGCAAGGCGATGGCTAGTTTCGCGTGACGATGCTAAGGGGATGTGGAAGGCGATCCACGTGGGTGCATTCACACAAAAAGACATAAGACCCTCCTCTTAAAGGTTTTTCTTTTAAGTCTAAAGACTCCAAGGGAGAAGAGTATTAGTTTCTTTTTTTTTTTTGCAAAACTCACAATTGTGAGTGAATAGTATTAAGAACATCAGCAATATACAACAATCTCGAGCTCAGACCGAGCCTCGAGGATCAGGATTACACGTTATCTGCTTGGCCTAAAAGCCACTACCAATTGTAGGCTTTCCCTATTACAAGATGTTATGTATTGTTCTACACCAATCCTCTAAGGTTTGTTTACATCCGATCATGTGAATCGTCACTCTGCTCTCTTGTATGATTTCACAAAAGCTTGCCGCAACCATGTCCCCCTCAAACACGTGGCGGTTCCTTGCCTGCCAAATATGGTGCAAGAAGTAGTACCTGATTATTTGAGTGCAGACCAGAAGAGCAAGACTTCCCAACCTATTACTACCAAAAAAACATATCAATCTTTAAGAACTTAATTTGCCATGTCCTTTGAATCCACTTGCATAATTTCCCAGAGCATTAGTTTCTAAAAGGAGGGGGGGGGGGAGGTGGGGGGGTTTGGGTATTCCTCTTTAAAAGGAAAAAGGCAACGAAGGGGGCACGCTGTCGTTGAGAAAGGAGTGAAGGAAATAAAAGAAAAGGAGGAAAGGAAAGGAGAAAGAAAAAGAAGAGAAGGAAGAAAAGAAAAGGGAAAGGAGAGAAGAAAGCAAGGAGAGGGAAGAAAACAAGAAAACAAGAAGAAAAAAAGTGATAAAATCACGAGGCCTACCCATAAGCATTCCTATATGGAGAGAGAGAGAGAGAGATACCGATGTTCTTCCCAGTCCTCGAGAGTTGGGAATCTGTAGAGAGCTTGATTCATGTAGAATCCACTACATTAAGATCACATCAACCATGAGGCTAGCATAGCAGTCCTTACAAGGTTCAACAATAATGCGAGACTATACAATATGCAGCACCACTTAAGATTGCCAATGAGGTGAGACTAGGTCGATGACCACACGATCGAGGAGTTCAACTCTAGAATACATAACACGATCTGTTTTATCTGTCTAGCAGTATTGATGGTGGGTGCAAAGAGAGGCAAGTACAGTGGGAGCCAAACAAGAAATCCAAGTAGCAAGCAGTGCCACTACAAAGGCTAGAGTGAAGTAGAGGTAGGGGAAAGAGGGGGGGCGGGGAGGGGGGCGGCATTTGGGGGTTGCTTTACTCTGTTTGAGTGCCCATCACATAACAACAACATCCCATACAAGCAGTCGATTATATGATTATGCCAACATTGTAGTCGTCTCACAAGCTCTAGTCCAAGCGCAGGCTCAATTGTCCAATCCCCATACAACGACCATCTTGTACACTGGTCTATGCAATGCATAACACTATAATTCATTGTTGGCATCACCATGCTCATGCTCCCATGCCATTCACCTGCTACAATTAACCGTAGTCTCCTCAAACAACAACAAAAGCTCTCTCTCTCTCTCTCTCTCTCTCTCTCTCTCTCTCTCTCTCTCTCTCTCACACACACACACAGCATGAGAGAGAGCTAACGCCAAAGCAGAAGATGATGCACAAAGCGGATCTACTCCGGACCGCCATGGGACAACACCAACATCACCAACATAAATAGCAACAACAGTCTCCCACGATCCACTATGGAGGTTCGATTCTCCCTTTTTGCAACCCCCAATGCGACCTTCTCGCAATGCAACTGCAATCGATAGATGAGTAGCACCGCCCTCAACATATGCAAGCCAAATTCATTGCTTGGTTTTCGACCCCCAACGACTTCAGGTATTGCAGTCGCACCACTCAACTCATCGCCATCTTAGTGTACTGCATGTGGCCCAACCCTCCTTCAATGAAGTCAAGACGGCACACTTATGGAGATATGAAACTCCCCCTCTGAACATCCAAGAACATCCAAGACCTTCTACATGGTATCACGAGGAGGTTCGATCAGGGAGGAGGATCCGTTTGCTGGCCCTCGCCTGGCCTCCCACTTCTTTGCATGCCACAACCTGGGCGCTCCTGCTCAATTCCTCCAGCGCTGCAGTAAGCCCTACTGCTCTGCAATCCTCAGGAGTACATTACGCCTCTGACCCCAATGAAGAGGGGCAAGCTACACTTTTCCAAGCCTCTGAGCCTTGCGCAAAATATGCAGGCCAAGCAAACCCTCAAACTGCCTCTGACCCGAAAGCAGAACCTACTGGGCAAGCAGAATCAAAAGCCTCTGACCCGCATGATCACGGGCAAGCGACTAAGCAAGTAGCCTCTGACTCCCCAACCGGCCAAGGTGAGCAAGCTGCTGTAGGCAAAGAATCAAAGGCCTCTGATTCAGTACTTGGGCAAGCTGAGAATGCCTCTGAACCTAATGATCTTGGTCAAGCAAATCAGCAAAGCAATCATGCGGCCCCTGACCCGCAAATCATTGGGCAATCTGCCAGTGCTGCAGACACAATCAACCTGCCATACAAAAGTTGCAGGAGTTCGAAAATAAAACCCTGCTGCGACGTAAGGGATATTCCCTCATTGGAGCCTGTATCCCCGACCCTGGACATGCACTCTCTCTCCTTCCTTGCTCGTCCAAGAACGAGAGAAAGAGTCTCCTCTTCTTCCTTGCTTATGTCTGAGAGCAAGAGAGAGAAGAGCCTCTTGCTTCTTTGCTTTTCCACGAGAGAGATAGAGATAGAGATTGCTCTTCTGTTTCTCCCCCTTCTCCCTGCTTCCTCCTATTTGAAAACCCTTCTTCTCCTTGTCTCCCCCTGCTCGTAACTTTCCTTTTTCCTGTATTTTTCATGCAAATCCACCCTCTCCCTTAAAATAGCACCCCCCCTTGCCAATGGCACCGCGGTCACTAACATGGCATGGGAATGATGCCTATGATGTGGTAGCTGAGGATGGAAGTTCGCCAATCCGCGCGAGAGTATTACCGAAAAGGGCCACCATGAAGAGGAGCTGAAGATTTTGTTGTTCTTTCTCGCACTCACCCATGATCCTTCACGGCCTGCGCGAGCCTCTCCAGCTCGCTGCCTGTGCCATGTCTCCATTATTTTTCCCCTCCTTTTCACATGCATTGCCTCTTTCAACTTATTGGGTGGTCACACCCCTTGGGTGGCCTTTCTCCTATCGGTTGTTGTTTGGCCCTTGAAGTCATAAGGGCACCACATCTGGCATACACTTTCACTCAGGAATTGCCTCGCACAACATGTTTCTCCAACAGCCCCTGTCAAGCAATCTCATCAGGAATTCTCTCACCCACCTGTTGTGTAAATCCCGCAATTCAATAAGCTATAGAAGACGACATTTCGGACAAAGAGCTCATCAAGAACTTTTTGTACTTTCGTAAATAATCACATTTGGCATACATATTGCTAATGAAAGCTTCGCCAAATCTTTCATTTGTCCTTTGCTGACAATATCATCACGATTTTAATTGCCCATATCAGCATCTCGTATAGTGTCACATGCCTTTAAAATGCAAGTATAGGTGATTGTTTTTGCCGAAAGGCATTCCCTTTGCATATGGTTAATTTCTCTAGAGCTTCCTTGCCACAACCATGCTGGGTATATGTTGCAATCATTGTTCTGCATAAGATGACATTCTGAGCAAACCTCACTGCTTAACGTCAAGTTCAAGCATTGGTTTCTTACAGCTCGTTACTCTGACTGGCAATCTGTAAATTCCTTTAGCCTGCACTCATCATATAGTCTCCATACAAACCCTTGATAGGTTGTGAAATTCCCAAATGGAACATTGACCAAGGCGATCAACCTAGCATGGAATTGGCCCCCGGTGAAACTTAAACTAGTAATAACTTGGCGACCATTTCTCCGATTGCTAATCTGAAAAGACCACTGTACTCCACAAAGTGAGCACTTCAGGAGCATGAGTTCACTTCATCTCAAACCTCTCAGCTCCAGTTGCCCAATATGGTACGGGTCTGCATCAACTCAAACTTCAAATTGCCATACCTTTCTCACCGTAGCTCCAATCGACGAGTTGTAAAGACACGCCAATAGAGCACTTCAAACACTACAGTTCTAGATCATAAACTCCCATCTATGGTGACCTTAGACATACTCTTTTTTAGCATCATTAAGGCATCTGGTGGCCCTTTGAATCCGCATCTGACATACTTCAATCATTAAAATTTTTGTGTTAACAAGCCCTGATCATTGCTCAACAAAGAATCTAAGCTTACATTTCTTTGCTCTTTTTCCCATCATGAAAGTAGAGCGGCACGACACCAGTTAAGTTTGAAGTTGAAGTGGCACTACCCAAGGTGAAATTTTTGTGTAAAGATAGGGCGACAACAAAGAGAGGATCAGGAACGAGCATCAAAATGATGTGTGTTGAGATTGGGCAACAAAAATAAGAAGCTTCTTCATACCCACCCAAAATCGAGCGAGTCACCTTTCCCCCCTAGAAGCATGAGATTGCCACACACTTTTCAGCCAAAATGTGAGTAGTAGGGTTTGAGCTTGATTGCATGCTTTGCAAACCACTAGCCTTACTATTGTAATGCTTCCCATTGGCCATCCAGAATGGGAACCTTTTAAATATATTGTGATGTCATGCCTCCATCTTGTGTGAACAAGCAAGGAAGAGGGGAAAAAAGCAAGAAGTGCAAACGGGCTCATCTCAAGTTAGTGTCGCACAAAATCGATCTTTTGTGTATTTCTAATCAATTAAAATTACAAAATCCAGGCTAGGTTCTTAGTTTTCCTTGGGCCTTGAAGAAAACTTGTCAATTTTTACAAGTTTTAGTGTAAAAATCAGCAAACTCTTCAAATTTTGACCTAAAGGCTACTGTACATGGCAAATGAGACTCTTCTTTCCCCAGTGCAAAGGGAGATAACTTTATGTGGACGTTTTTATAGGGAACAAGGTGCAAAATATTTACATGATAAAGCCCAAGAATAAACCTCAAGTTTTAGCTCTAGTGAGGACTCTAGAGAGTGTGCCAAATGGGGTGTCTAAGAGGATGGGCCATTGTTATATAGGCCCCTCCAAACTTGGTGCCTCTTTAAAAAATTCGAGGAAATTTTGAGCCTATTGGGCTACTAAGGAGGGGCGCCGAGAAAATCAAATATCCCCGTGGGAAAATAAGAACTCCCAATTTCAAAGTCAAGGTGAGTTTGATGTTATTAACACTCCCATGGGATGCTAATAACATGAGTGATTACCACTTCACACTTTAAATGAAAACATGAATAAAATCCCTAAGTCTAATGGTAGTATTGATGCTACAAAGCAAGACTTGTTCCAAAAGGTTATGCGCAACAATATGGTATTGACTATGAGGATAATTTTGCACCCGCTTCACGAATGGAAACCATTCATAGTGTGCTTGCATTGGCTGCTCATTGTGGTTGGAAAGTGCATCAATTGGATGTGAAAACTACTTTTTTGAACGGTGACTTGCATGAAGAGGCCTCCTAGTTTTGCGATTAAGGAGAAAGGCTTTGTATAAACTTTAGCCAGCACCTCATGCATGTGGTATGAGAAGATTCACACGAGTTGATTCTTCTTGGTTTTCAATGTAGTACAATTTATGTACGCAAAAATGGGGATGATTTGATTGTGCTTGTTCTTTATGTTGATAATACGCTTCCTCTAGTGGTCACGTGAGCTGAAAATTGAGGCATTGAAGGTTGATTTGCAACAAGCACTTGATGTCACAAATCTTGACAATTTGAGTTGCTAAAGTTCGTATCTATTTGAGGAGAGTATTGTTATGATATGCATGCGCCACAGGGAAAAAGCAACAATTGTTGCCCCGCGCACTTGGAAACTAAGTGTTGTTGCACGTGCATCCAAGGGATACGTGTGTTACAATATGGAGGACTCCCAACTACCTTGGGCTCCTAATGTAGAAGCCTTTGGTAACTCCCTTTTGAATGTGCATTTGGTGATTTTGACAAGTTCAAAGAGCTTCGAAGATGACACATGGGCACTTTCACAATCAATGTGCATGGAGTTGAAATGCACGGCACAAGGAATCTAGTATCCAAGGGAATGCATGGTTCTCAAGCGCATGCATGGGGTGTGAGGGAACTCAACGGTTAAAGGGTGCTATCTAAGGGTGGGTTCAGAAAAGGTGGTAGGAGAAGTGCCTTTTTCTCACTTTGCAAGCTAGAGCCTTTGCAAGAAAGAAAACTCGCTCATTAGAGGAAATGGGTTCAAACTTCAAAGCCAACATCGAACTTAGTGCTGTGGACCCTGGAACAGAAAAAATCCCTCCCTTGTAATGGTTGAACTCAGATAGCTCGCATGCTCAAAATGATAGAAATCTCTCCCTTAAAATCATTGTCTCCCACATTATACATAACGCGCGCTCTCCTTTTTATCTCTCTTCCTTAGACCTAAATCCCGCAATGGGAAACAATGCTTATAGCGCAAGGGAGGACCCCAACCAAATAATTAATGAAACAAGAGGGAAAAAAGTGATAAAATCAGGAGGCCTGCCTTAGGAATTTTTTTTGCTAATAAAAAATGGAAAGCAAAACTTAACCAAAAAAGAGAGGTAGGTGGCAATCCATTGAATCTAGTTAGTAGCAACTAGTTTGGCATGGTTGAGTTTGGAGGCCTGTAAATGACAATTATTGTGCCATGACATGCAAAGTGAGCAGCATGGAGGTGAAGCAAGTCATCCGGACCCCTCGTGAACTGCAAATCAAAAAACACCAACAAAGGAAACATTCAATTGGTTCCTATCATGCTTGTTTTTGTGAAGATTAAAGTAGATGTAGCCAAAGCTAAGACCCCTCATAAACTGCAAATCAAAAAACACCAACAAAGGAAACATTCAATTGGTTCCTACCATGCTTGTTTTGGTGAAGATTAAAGTAGATGTAGCCAAAGCTAGCTCTCAGCCTAATCTAGTCCCTTTCCAAGGTGGTTCCTCTTCTATTATATTGCATCTTGTTCCCAGCCATGCATGGTAAATCCTTGTCGACATACATAAGTGGGAGTATGTAAAACATGAGCATTCACTGTTGCTAGCTAGACTACGTTAACTCAATTGGTTTTGTGGTGGGCATCGTGCTAGTGATGAGCACCAAACTTACCCCATATTAGGAATAGAGAGAGAGAGAGAGAGAGAGAGAGAGAGAGAAATATGATGTTAGTTTGTGACACTTGCTAAACAAAGCTTTTCTTGCAACTAGCTACCACCAAGCGTCTTCAATCGCTTCAACCTCTTAGCACCCCCATCTTAACAAAAGACTTTCATGTAGGTATTTAGTATCCCATACATACAAAATTATAAAACATACAAAATTCCTTTCCGTGAATTTCCCAAGACGAGATTTCAAAAAACTAGGTTATTTTTTAAAATTGACACTATTCTTCTCTATGTTGGGAAGGAATTTTTCCTTTTCCCTTGTCCCCAACCAACATTTTTGAAATTGAGAACGGCTTGATATTAAGCTTAGACACATTTTCCCAGCACAATGAACGCAAGGCTTCAATCACTGATCGCCAACAAAAGCTATGCACTATCAGCACGTGCGATCTCTCCTCTTCAAACGACTTTCCACGCACCAAATTAGGGAGCAGGGTTGGAAGTTGGGAGCTTGGCTAGGGCCGGGATACAATAATGATGGGTGACATCTGGATATGAGAGAGAGAGAGAGAGAGAGAGAGAGAGAGGATTGTTGCATAGGGCAACACTGCGACTCTGTGAGAAGGTAAAAGCAGAAAACAAAAGCTTCTCGAGGAGCTGGGTTGTAAGGTAGTTACTGCCGATTAGGTTTACTTCAACAACAAATTTCACTCACAGAGAACAAGCTAAATTTTTCTCACCCCCGTTGTGGAATCTGAGTCACTCTGAAGGGTCTTCATGAGGAGATGGAGATAATGCATTGGGCACGGGATTTGTATGATCAGGGAGGATTTTTGCGGGCAGTGGATATTCGACTTGAAGGAATTTTGATGAGATAGAGATGGTGAGATCGTTGCTGTTGGGTCTCTCCTGCACAAATGAGCACCCCCATGCACGGCCCATACTCCCCTTCCCTCTTGTCCTGCTGTCATCGCATCTACAGCACGTTGCATCGCACGCATGCATACACACACACACACACACACACACACACACACACACACACACTGAAAGACCTTGTTGCATCGAACGCTTCCTCTACCACAGAGAGAGAGAGAGAGAGAGAGAGAGAGAGAGAGAGAGGCTCCTCCATGCACTAAACGCCTCCTCTACATACCTGCATACGCGCACGCGAGAGAGAGAGAGAGAGAGAGAGAGAGAGAGCGAGAGAGGCTCCATCGCGTCTCCAGTGAGAGCGTCTCCAGTGCGAGCTACATCGCGTCTCCAGTGCGAGCGCCATCACCAAGTGACCAACACCGCGTGCAGAGAGAGAGGGGGGGTTGCTCGCCTGCACTCGCCTCCTCTGGAATCTCTGGACGAGAGAGAGAGAGAGAGAGAGAGGGGCGGGGGGGGGGGGGGGGGGGGGGGGGGTCAGGGCTCTCTTCTTAAAGCATTTTTGAAAAGGACCACATAATGAAGAGCTCCACAATGTACGTGCCCACTATCACCTAAAACCAACAAGAACCGCCATATAACCCTAACCCTAAGGAGATCTCCACTAGGCTCCACTCCAAAAGAGGGAAGAATGATAACCCATGCACTCATTATAAGGCCCTCCCACTAACCCCACTTTAAGCCTGGCAGCTTCCAGCTTGCACCCAACGTCCAGCACTCGGAATCCAATGCACCTATCGTCTCAAAAGCCACTCAAAACAACATACTTTAATTTTATTTTTCTATTTATAAAACCCATGTCATATTTTTCCCTAAGAAAAAATGCAAACCACCACTATGGCCTTAGCCCTTTGGGCTGGCCAAAAAGTCTACTTGTTGCTAGTCTATGTGCATTCATTTTTGTTACTAGGGTTATATAGGGATAACCATTTCATGTGAGTTAAAAGCATTACCTATCTTGACAAGTCGATGCACTTAAAATAATGATAATTTTGGTGATTTTTGTAGTTCTTCCTATGACACTCCGAGCTGATGTAAGCACTATAGTCACCTTGCATGACTCACTTCTCAACTAAGCCAATTTCTTTTAATGGGACCTTCAGTCGGAGTATGTGATTGACTCCTGAGGCATGCGCATGTTTGTTGTAGTAGACAATGGCAATGGCACAATCATCAATGGGCATTGTTTAGAGCTTCTAGAAGACAAGTTATCAAAAGTGATGTTAGAGAAAATTCATAATCTATATTGTATATTGTCGAGCTTAAAATTTTCAAGGAAATAACCGCCGTGTGTTTGAAGGAGGTTTTGAGGTGGTAAGCTTCGCAGAAATTATACAAGAAATCAAAGTGCTAATATTGACGCTTGGGCGCAAGCAACACTCAAAGGATTGGTTTAGGACTACTCGGGCCTTGTTGTCAGCAGATGGAATACTTAGGACGAGGAAAAATCTTGGCCATCGGTAATTAAAAGATTTCAGAAGAACATGATTATGGACCTTGTGTATCAAGGACAAGGGGGCGGGTTGGTAGGGGTGGCTGCCTTGATAGCCGATGTAATTATGGTCCCTGGATGATGTCATGGCTCAACACGAGCATGACGAAACCTTGTAATTTTTTGGGTTGATCAATATAATTCACTCACAATTGTGAGTTTTGAAAAAAAAAATCAAGGAAAGAGTGGGGATCCACCTGCCATACATTGGTTGGTTGACTTCAAAGACACCCTTAAATGTAAAAGTGAAGGGGTAAGTAGATTGAAAATGTAATAAGTGAAGGGTAACATTCTTTTTATAAAAAAAAGCAAAACTCACAATTGTGAGTGGATTATATTACAAGGTTTTACCATGCTGATGCTAAGCCATGGCAACATCCAGGGATCATAATTACATCGGCTATTAGGGCAGCCACTCCTACTATCTCCCCTCCACATAAAGGAAGGGTGCAGTACCAGGACTTTTCGGGAGGTCACTCATCCCACTACTGTTTTGGCCCAAGCGCGCTTAACGGCGGAGTTCTGATGGGATCCGGTGTATTAGCCCTGGTATGACCCACCTCCCCCCCCCCCCAAGTGAAGGGTAACATTCTAGGAAATGAAAAGCCTTCTCGCAATGGAAAGTCAAAAGACTTTCTACTTTTCATAAAGTAAATGTACGAGCTTAAGTGCACCAAAAAAAAAGAGAAAACTGTGGTGAAGATTTTCTTATTTAATGAAAATTTACTTTTTGAAAATATATTTGGCTTTGTCTTTTTGAAGGCTTTTTTTAAATGATATCGATATTTTTTACAAATTAGTGTAAGTTTATCTTTAAATTTTTTAAAAAATAACTATAAAGAGACACTTCTAAACTCTTTCTTAAAGTGCTTATAGTAAGGTTGAATGTTAGGCACCTATGTTGTTATCCCTCCTCCCCCAATCCATTGGTTACTACAAGGAGTGTGTGTATATACATGTACGCACAAGATAGAGACACTAGCAAAAACTCAAACATTTAGTATGTTTCTACAAAGAAAGGGGACTTGTCTGCTTAAGACATATTTGGGTCACCATGAGCTAGATCTAGATGTAGCTCAATTATGTTAGAGAGAGAGAGAGAGAGTTTGCAAAGAGAGGAGGCTTGTGGACAGTCCACAACTGAGTTTGGCAGAAGCACATCCACTTGTGTGAATCGCCTTAACATTATGGACAACAAAGGGGTGGTTGTTCCACAATTAAGTGAGAGAAGTCCAGTATCAAAATTATAGGGGTTTGCTCCCACCCTATTATTGGGGAAAAACTTGGCTGATAAGAGAAGTCGTTCTATTATATGAATAGTAGTAGTTTAAGACTAAAAGATAGCTAAGTATCCCAGTAGCAATAGGTTGCCAAGAGATAGTTTAGTGAGTGTGCGTAAACAGGTTTTAAATTAGTGAAAAAACAAATTAAAGCCAATAGTGATGTGTGTGTGTGTGTATAAGAGAGAGAAAGAGAGGAGAGAGAGAGAGAGAGAGAGAGAGAGAGAGAGAGAGAGAGAGAGAGAGAGAGAGAGAGAGAGAGTAATATCATCATCAAATGTTATAACATGACCTATAGGACCAAATCATATATGTCAAATGACTTAGGCTAAGTTAATTTTGATGACTCTTGATGCTTGAGGATTATGGAGATTAGGGTGACATTTGGGCATCCATGATGTAGTTGGGAGGTTGGAAATGTGAGGAAAGTAAATTTGAATGTAATTAAATCGGAGCAGTCAAGTAGGGTATGAAGTTAAGCCTACTAAACTTGAAAGGGGTATAGTCTACAATAATGGAGAACACCTCCCAAATTCTCTAATAGTATGTCTCATATCAAAGGCAGTGGGAGCTAAGTTGGGTCGCTACTCAGGTGCAAAGTGCGATGAGAAGATAGGCTCAAGTATTTGAAGGTGAGTTCAATAGATGATCTCTCAAAGATTAACATGCTGCAACATTTGATGGCAATGTGGTAGTTTGGATTCTTATAAGCTATCATAACTTCACTATTTAACTTGATGTTTGAACTCTTCATCCATCACAATAGTATGATCAAAGATATCATGATTCAATGTCACTCTCTTAAATCATCATTCATCATCAAAGCATTAGTAAGGATATGGAGATGGTGATGAAGGGTGGGGTATCAGTTTTTAAGAATGATTTCTTGGTATGAATATTCATGCTTTAAGGATATGGATCTCCTATTTTATGTTAGTGTATTGGGACAATGAGATAATTATGGGACCGCTTCAATTTTCTTTTTTCAAGCACATTTAGCCTTTAGTTTTGTGAAATTTGATAATTAGATTTGGTTCCACCTACCAAGTTACATCACTGCCTCTCATTACACAAGCTCCATAAGTCTGCACTCCCCCCACTCTCTCTCTCTCTCTCTCTCTCTCTCTCTCTCTCTCTCTCTCTCTCTCTCTCTCTAGAGAAGGAAAGCGAGAGTAGAGGGTCATTGAAAATGTTGGATGGTTGAAACT
Organism: Adiantum capillus-veneris; assembly: GCF_014529385.1. Classification (NCBI taxonomy): domain Eukaryota; kingdom Viridiplantae; phylum Streptophyta; class Polypodiopsida; order Polypodiales; family Pteridaceae; genus Adiantum; species Adiantum capillus-veneris. The sequence goes on from NC_140944.1 coordinate 79,688,711, forward strand.
CATCGATGCTTACTTTACCTCACTCTCAATATCATGTTCACCTAGCTACATTAATAGACCAAGGTTCATGTGGTTAATCCTGTGGTTTTTTGGACCCTCAAACATAGAATTTTGAAAGAGTCTAGATGACACCATAATGGATCTTGAAATTGACAATTTTTAAAAAAAGAATTGCATATATGATGATTGGTTTCCTCTATAGCTGTTTATAAAATGGTCCAATTTCACAGCTTTATCTACAACATTTTGAGCAGTGACACCAAGGCACCGCTCTTTCTCGTACATGTTTTGATAGATTTTGGAGTGCATTTTGTCACTTGCTTTGTTGGTAGTGATTGCTATCACATTAGCTTTTGTTATGGAACATGAGCAGATGAGTAGAACCAACTAATAGGCAACAACAATTGCTCAAGTTTGGACTTGATGAGCATTGGGAAGAAGCAAGTTGTGTCCCATAGGCTAAGTATACACTAAAGGGCTACTAAAGGGGATAATTGAATCTAGCAAAGGGTTGTAGCTTTATTATTTTTCTTAGACCCTACTTCCTAACCTACTTTACCTGTGAATTGCCATTTAGCCTCTACTCTAAATCAAGTGTCATCAATATTTCCTTATTTCTCATAGAAGTTGAGAGAGAGAGAGAGAGAGAGAGAGAGAGAGAGAGAGAGAGAGAGAGAGAGAGAGAGAGAGAGAGAGTTACGTGTTGTCTTCACTATCGATCACAGAACCTGGTGCAAAACATATCTGAGGAGGAGAACACTGGGATAAAGGGTTGTTCGCGTACTAAGAAATGGAAGAATATTGAACTGCAATATATAAAATGCATTTCCAAACAAGGACATATGTAGATTGACATCAACCACATGGGAGTAAATTAAACATGTAGAAAGTGCATTGAGTACTGCAATACATATATCGAATTGCCCAACTATGAGAGAATAAATGCGTATGTATTTGATATATAGATGCGATCATTGAGATTGAGCATGTTCTAGTGAGGAAAAAATCTAGCTAAACTAAACTTAAGGAAGCATTGACAAACTAAAAAAGTAAAAAAAGCATTAACAAACTATAAAAATCAAATTGCACTATGGACCTGATATTTGTGTACATGTGTCATCCAATTGTTTCAAGCCGAAGGTCAATCTTTGTGTCAAGATACATAAAATCAATGTCAATAGTTAAACATTTTGTCTTTCAATGAGGAGTGAAACTGCTAATTATACAGTGCATTTCATGTAGATGCTCCATACAAAAGTACGGTGGACAGTTGGCACTGTTGTCTCTCCATAATTATAAGAAATGGAATTTGTGCCCTACACTATAGGCTTTATGTGTTGGACCAAGAAAATGTATAGGCATGGGAAATTGGATGCAGATAACGGACCATGCAGTGATCTCGAGCTAGAGTCGTCAACAGGTTAGCAGTGCACCCATGGTTGGGCTTGTTGCGGGTAGGAGTGGGGCCAAAGGTTGTTATTACTATTAAACCACCAATAAAGCTTGCTGAAGTTCATATCTCTTCTACTCCAGTCTTTGTATTTATCAACATCATCACTGCCAGCATATCCCTTGTATCTAGCCATGTGGTCATCATGCTCTTTATAAATCCTTCAATCACCATCCCTATGGCTACAATCCATTCTATGTTCATCTTTTTTGGCATGGTCTTTGCGTCTTTCATACCTTGTCTCACGTGAACGTTATCATGATATCAATCATGTCTAATGCAATCTCCATCATTATCTCTTCCACAAATTCTATCATTGTGTTAATTGGCACGCTTTCTCACTATAAGAAAGGGGGTTGAATGCCCCTTGAATAGCCACGCATCAACAAGCATTTTTGGAGAGAGAAAGAATTGGGCACATGGGTATCACCGCAAGTGTTATCGTGGCTATCAACTTGTGGCAAACTCCATGGGTATATGCGCGGGTATGTAGTTTAATATTTCCGCACAAATTGCCACGCTGATAGCCTTGATTATAGCCGCATTTATACCCTACATGCAATTTATTAAAAAAAAATCCAAGGATCTCAGATGATTGAAGTCCCCATATGTGAAGACTCTGCATCATCCAAAGATCCTTGGAATTTTTTTTAACACAAATATCACATTTATTTATTATTTAAGATTTAACAATATCATACAATTTTTGAAACACAAGAAAGTTAGAAACAATTTATTGACAAAATTCTTTATATTGAAAAATGTATACAAGTCCTTTTAGCCATGCATCCAAAATAAAAGTGAAATACTTACAAGGGCTCTTGGTCGACGGGCTTTCAAAATGTGAGGGGATTGTGTTAGTAAGTTAGCAACCCTCATCGTCACCCTGGCCGCCCTTGTTGTCCTCGCCCTCGTTTGTGTCACCTCTTTGATTCTACAAAAATAACAAAGCAAACCACATAATTAGTAAACATTAAAATAAGTAAACAATAAAATCTTTAATTAGTTAGGTTGACTTTGTACTTGTGTACTGGTCAAGGTGTTGATGAGAGCGTCAAACTATGCTTGATTGATGTGGCCTTCTTGGAGCATCTATATGTAGGTACTTTATTCGTCGTTGTATTTCCAATACTTTACCACATCCCTTGACACTCGATGTCCTATGATGTTTGCATGCATATTAAGCATTATTTATATTAGTTTACATTAAGATTATGGTTCAAATAAAAACTAAAAATGTTACTTACCACTTTATTCTTCTAGATGTCCTTTTTGCCGGAACCCCAACGGTGAGCTTGTTGTCCTGCCCTTGCTTGCCTCTGCTGATCAAGGATGGTCCACTCGACTATCCCTCTCTTGAATGGCAAACTCACACTATACATCATGCATATTGGCACCCCTTTTTTGGATATTGGGGTGTTGGTGTTGGTGTTGATGTTTACCGACCTTGGCTGGACTATTTATTACAAAGGAAGGTCTTGATAAAACCTTCCATCCACTACGTGGTAAAGATTGGCCTTTTTGGGGATTAGGAAACCGCAGCTGGATCGTATCAACAATATACTTCAAGTAATGAGAATCTTGTTGCTCCCATTCAATGAAGCAATTAGTGTAGGTAGAGTGGATCAAGCTCTTCAAATGATTGTGAAAGCGCTTTCCATTGTTTGTGCTAAGGTCAGGGGTGCCTTCTCAATGACACCTATATTATAGGCCATCATCATCGGCATCTCGAACGTCCACATCAGAACTGGACCCCGGATCTGGCAAGTCAGTGGACAATCCTCCACCACCTCTTCAAAAGAAAGTGTCAAAACAAGAGCCTCCTTGTAAGGACAAGGGTGCTATGGGCAAGGCCACGGACATGACAGTGTGTACACTAGGGGGAGGCTATAAGATAGCACAATTGGGTGGAGACTAGCACATGCATTACCACTTCCCTTTCACTGGTATCGGAGCTATTTTTTGCAGGAGGCTAAAAGCTGCTTGCATGTGCGTGTGATGCCCTGCTTCTCTCCCACGTTCCGCAGACAGCGACGTCTCTGTTGTGCAACAAAAAGAAGGCAGACACGATTTTTTGTGCGAGCAACGCGTGGACAAACAATGACAGCGGTCCATCCCACCACTCCACAACGCACGACCAAGGTAAACTTGATCGACAACTCAATGGCACCGAGGCTCCGAAGGCTTTCGTTGGCACCATTGGCTACATGCGTAGGAAGGCCCGCTTAACCCTTGCATGAAGGAGGGTTGAACCGACCCCATGAGGGTAAGAGGACAACACTTTACCATCAAGCTATTGGTCCTTGTTGTGTATAGCAAGGAAAGATAGTCTACTTGTGTTGAAAGGAAAACTAGAAGGAAAGAGAAAGCTTCGAACTTCAAGGAAGTAGCTTCACCCTTCCTTTTTAGTTCTTGGAGGAAGGCAAGTTTTCCTCCAAAAATTCTTTTTTCCTCAAGGAGGTAGCTTCAAAGTGAAGAAAAGCCTTCACAAAAACGACTAGTTTTTGTGAAGAATCATCAAAGGTGTTCTTACAACGAATGATAAGTGAAGCGCTTAAATTCCCACAATACGAGGTTTGCATGCCACACAAATCGCGTAGCATACAAAACACAAAGACTTCAGTTTCTCAAGGTACAAGTTGTTGTTTTTTTCTCTCTTTGCATTAGTGTGTGTTTACCATGGCCAGTGAGGATATCCCACCTACACACACGCTTGATTTTGAGCACATAGATCAAAATCAAGGCACCACGGGTGCTGCTGACACTAATATGCATGATGATGATGATCTAGGAGATCATGGGCTTGTAGATATGGCTTCTTCAAGACTTTGGAACATCGCCAAAGCATACTTGAAAGCAAACTCTTTGCACTCAATGCAAATGTTACCAATCTTATGGAGTTACTTGTGAGATTTATGAATTCACAGACGACTCAAGGATCCACAAGTGGTACGGTTCAAGGGAACCAAGCTCACACTACTCAAGCAGTCCAAGAGACAAGTGTTGCAGAATATGCAGAAGGTATCAATGCATTACTTAATAATATCACCATTCCTAAGTTTCGCGGGGAAGAGCGTGATCGCAACAAGGATGCGGTCAATACGTTCTTACACAAATGGAGTGATATTCATAGATTAAGACACACCCCGGATATAAAGACGACCGCGAAAACAGTCTATCTCTTAAAGGCAAGGCCTATAAGTGGTGGATGACATTTCCAATAGATGCTCGTCCTTCGTCCTGGGCTGTGTTTCAAGCTTCTTTCTCCAAAGAGTTTTTAGACTCCAGCAAAGAAGATAAGAATTGGTTAGCATGGGATGCATGTCGCATGCCTGGCCTCTCTCTCACACAGTACCTTTGGAAGTATCGGAAAATCATATTAAAACTAGAAGTTCTAGATGAATTCCAAAAGATACGGGGTTTTTATAGGGGTCTTGACAAAGACTATCATCTTCATGTCAAGACCCAATATCCAAAAACTTTGGAAGAAGCCATTAGTCATGCACAAAGATATGATGATGACCAAGAGAGGAAAGGAAATGTTTCCTTCTCCAAGAATACTTTTGCTAAGAGAAATGTGTCTAAGAACAAATGGCTAGGTAGATCTCCCACACGTTCCAAGAGGAATAAGAGACAATCTACCTCTCCACGCCCACAAGAGGCTAAGAAGTGTAAGCAATCACGAGATACTCCGCGTGGGTCTCTCACCTCTGCTGATTTTGAGCGTGCAAAGAAGCACAATTTGTGTTTTAGATGTCTTTCGGACCAACATAACAAGAAAGATTGTCCTCTTTTGCAAGGCAAATACAAAGCCATACACACGGTGCAACGCCTCACATTAGATTCATCTCCTAAATGTTGTGCTGTAGAGGTTCTTCATATGGAAGAAAAGCACAAGTGTTGTGTGCATGCTTCAATGTGGCAGCCCACCACCTTTGCCCCCCATGATTTGATTTTCATGCATGGCACTATTAACGGACAATGTGTTTGTATTTTAGTGGATGATGGTGCAACTCATAAATTCTTGAACTATAAGCTAGTCAAGAAAGTGAAGCTTTACACAGACTCCCTGCTCTCACAAGTATGTGGTGGAGCATGTTGAAATGTCAAGCTCTACACCTTGAGCTGGCATCCACTACGGGTCTTGGCCGCTTACGGCATTTACTCACTGGCGCGCTAGGTGACCGACACGGAGGATCTCTGCCAGTGATTCTACAGCTGGACTGCACTTATAGTGCCAGCCTAGTACGCTTCTAGCGAGTTCACACTTAGTGACCGCATGTACATATGTGCTACTTTTCAGCTTTAGCACTGTCATTTTGTACTCTCTTTTCTGTGAAGAAGAAGAAGAAGCTTTCCATCTCTGTGTGCTTTGTGCTTGTCTTGTGTAGCTCTCTTGCATCCTCATTCTTTACATGGTATCAGAGCCTGGTGCAGGCAAGAGAGGCTAAGAGAGCAAGAGCATCACAATCCCTTCGTTCGCAATCCACGACCAGATGCCGAAGGCGCCTCGCACAAGTTTCTGAACAGGTCTCCAAAGTGCAGTACACAAAGATTTACTGTACAAGTACAGTGGTTGTATGTACGCTTGATTGTGGACACTCGTTGAGTGTGGAAAGCGTTACAGGTACCACGATAGCAGGTTCAACAGATTTGCAGGTTTTTGCAGATTGCAGCTATTTTGTCTTAGTACTTCAAGATGTCTGACGGTTTCAGTCAGATTGTTACTGAGAAGCTTGAGAAAAATAACTACCCTGCATGGAAGTTCAGAATAACAAATTTCCTAAAATGAAAAGGTTATTGGTACTATGTAGAAGGAGACAATGAAAAGGAACCAGAGATTCCCGAGGCAAATGCTACAGCAGAACAAAGGAAAGCTTTGAGGGACTGGCAACAAGACCAGAGCAAAGTGATGTATTGGCTTTCTATGAGCATCACAGATGGCATGATGGGCTATCTACAGGATGCTGAAACCCCCGCCATTGCATGGAGAAACTTAGGCAGAGTGTTCGAGGTGAACACCAAGGCCAGGAAGCTTCAACTAAAGTCGGAGCTAAATCAGGTTAAGAGGAACAACCTCTCAATCAATGATTATGCCTTGAAGATCAAGAGTATCATTGAGGCTCTTGGATCTATTAAAGTCTCAGTGGAAGACGATGACATTGTCCGTGCATGCTTGGATGGTCTAGGAGATGAGTATGTACATTTTAGGTCTTCCATGAATACAAGAGACGACATCCCCGTGTTCCAAGATTTGATTTCTATGCTTATTCTTGAGGAGAAGAACCTTGACACATCTTCTTCTCATGGCAGAAATAATTCTGAACAGGCCTTCTATTCTAACTCCATTAGAGGTAGAGGTAGAGGTCGTGGTTGAGGCCCAAGGGGTTGCAGGGGCCAATTTCTGGAAGGTCAATCAAATCAAAACAATACAGGTGGCAGGGGAAACCAGTCTCAAGGCAGGGGGAGTCAAAGAGGTCGTGGTGCAGGATCAAGCAGGCAGCAACATACTCCAGATAGCAGAGAATGTTGGACTTGTGGTGAAAGAGGTCACATGTCACGTGACTGTCCAAAGGGAAAAGCAAGTGGAAAGAGAGAACAGGGCAACTATGCATCTACTAGTAGAGATGCAGATGACAGCAAAAACAAGCGCATGTTTGTTATGCAGCATCTTATGAATACAATGACTGCTGAGAATTCCACCCAAGATGATGTTTGGTATGTGGATTCAGGTGCCTCTAATCACATGACGTCTCGTGGAGAGTGGTTTAGAGATATGCGCAAACCAGATGTGTCAGGCTATGTGCAGACAGGAGATGACACAACTCACCCCATTGCTCATGTAGGGGACATACCTCTAAATATGAAGAGTGGGAAATCAAAGTACTTAGCAGATGTACTTCATGTCCCAAACATTACAAAGAATCTTGTTTCTATTGGACAAATGGTTGAACAGGGTTTGCAGGTTCGCTTCAATCCAAACGGCTATTATGTAGAAGATGTCTAGAATGGCTGTAAGCTGATCACAGAGGGAAAATGTGTGGGCAGAATGTTTACGCTGAATGTAGACATGCCTAAGGTAAAAGCTGCATTATTTGCACAGGGCACAAGTGTTGTGGCTGATGTTGACATTTGGCACAAACGCATTGGCCATGTCAATGAGCAGAGATTGCGTAGCATGCAATCAAAACAGATTGTAAAAGGTTTGCCCAAATTCAAGGTGGATGGTATGCATAAAGTGTGTGCAGCATGCCAGTTTGGAAAACAGTCAAAGGGCTCATTTCCACATGAGCGCAATGTATGTAAAAAGCCACTTGAGGTGGTGCACACAGATGTTTGGGGTCCAACCGATACTGCAAGTATACATGGTTGCAGGTATTATGTCTCTTTCATTGATGACCATACAAGGAAAGTATGGGTCTACTTCATGTGTAACAAAAGTGAAGTGTTTGGTCACTTTCAAGACTTCAAAGTCATGATTGAGAAGGAGACAGATATGCAAATCAAGACATTGAGGTCAGATGGAGGGGGAGAGTACTTCTCCAATGATTTTTCAGATTTTCTGCGAATGCATGGTATACGCAGGCAGTTTACATGCAGATATACTCCACAACAGAATGGAGTCGCAGAAAGGAAAAACAGGCACATTGCAGAGGTTGCACGTGCATTGATGAATGAGAAGAACATGCCTCATCATTTCTGGGCTGAAGCCGTAAATTATGAACATGACACCTACAGCTGCGGTGCATGATGTAACACCTGAGGAAAAGTTTACAGGTACAAAGCCTGATTTGGCACACTTGAAAGTGTTTGGCTGCATAGCTTACGTACATGTACCAGATGAGTTGCGTAGGAAATTGGATCCTAAAGCAAAGAAATGTATTCTTGTGGGATATTCTCTTGAACAAAAGGGGTAGAGGTGCTACAATCCTACTACACAATAATTACGAGTGAGCAGAGATGTAGTCTTTGATGAGATGAGCAGCTGGTACAGTAATGCACATGGCACTATTGGGGCTGATGTAAAAGATGATGTGGTTGTACAAAATGTGAGGCCACAGTCATAGGTTTTGAGTGGACCACAAGAGTCCTCTTCTCGTGGCTCTGTTGAGAAACCATGGAATGGTAGACTACGTACGCAGGTTACTCCACCAACAGGTACAGGGAATGTATCACCAAAAGGAAAGAAAAAGGTTGATGAACCTCCCTTTATGGCTGATGCATCATCAGGTTTTTCACATGTAGACATGGATTCAGATGGTTCTGAACAAAGTCTTGATGAGGAATTTGGAATTTTGGCTGTCAAGACACCTGGTGTAAGTAAAGTACAAGAAGATGCTAGAGGGCAAAGGAGTGACCCAAGACCGTGCAAATCTAATAGAGTCAGAAATCCAGTTCAGAAATTGACTTATGATGGGTATCTAGCGCATCACCAAGCCTACATGGCTAAGGTGATACAGGATGTCGAGCCCACATGTTTTGAGGGGGTCTTCTCAAACAAGAGTTTGAAATGAAAGATTTAGGCGAGTTGCGCTACTTTCTTGGCATTGAGGTGATCAGGACTCCAGAGGGTGTATGGCTATCACAGAGACAGTATGCTTTGGATATGTTGTCAAAGTATGGTATGGCTGATTGTAAGCCAATTTCTATTCCCTTGGATGTGAATGCAAAGCTGAGTGCAGAGAAGGGTGATGTTGTTGAGGATGTCAACATGTACAGGAAGATTGTGGGTAGTCTAATCTACTTGACTATCACGAGGCCAGACTTGAGCTACACAGTAGGCTTGGAGAGTCAGTTCATGCAGCTTCCGAGGAAGCCACATTTGGATGGAGTACGACGCACACTTAGGTATGTGCAAGGTACTCTTGACTACACATTGTTCTATGCAGCAGATGCATCATTAGCATTGTATGGGTATACAGATGCAGATTGGGCAGGTAGCATTGTTGATAGGAGATCTACGAGTGGCTTCATGTTCTCTTTTGGGAGTGCTGCTGTTACTTGGAGCAGCAAAAAGCATCCTACGGTTGCTTTATCGAGCACAGAGGCCGAGTACAAAGGTGCAGCAGTTGCGGCGTGCGAGGTAGCTTGGCTACGCACATTACTTGAGGACTTGGGAGTGCAGGTGGACCAGCAGATTTTCATCCATTGTGACAACCTCAGCAGCATGCAGTTGGCTAGGAACCCAGTGTTCCATGCCAGGACCAAACACATAGAGGTGCATTACCACTACGTTCGAGAGCGAGTGTTGGCGGGCGACATCGACTTGGTCTACGTCAGCACAGAGGAGCATATAGCGGATATCTTTACCAAGGCCCTCGGAGTTGAGAAGCTTCGACGTTTTCGGACTATGCTTGGACTCAGCGACATGCAGAGCTCGAGGGGGAGTGTTGAGATGTCGAGCTCTACACCTTGAGCGGGCATCCACTACGGGTCTTGGCCGCTTACGGCATTTACTCATTGGCACGCTAGGTGACCGACACGGAGGATCTCTTCCAGTGATTCTACAGCTGGACTACACTTATAGTGCCAGCCTAGTACGCTTCTAGCGAGTCCACACTTAGTGACCGCATGTACATATGTGCTACTTTTCAGCTTTAGCACTTAGTCATTTTTTACTCTCTTTTATGTGAACAAGAAGAAGAAGCTTTCCATCTCTGTGTGCTTTGTGCTTGTCTTGTGTAGCTCTCTTGCATCCTCATTCTTTACAGAGCAGATGTCTAGGAATGATAAAGAAGTATGGGACACAGTAGTTCAAGGGGTTGAGCTTATTGTTCAAGATCATACGATGACCCTTGACTTCCAAGTTATAAACATGGACCGTGCTGATGTAGTTTTAGGACGGGAGTGGCTGCATGGTTTAGGAAACACATTGCACACTAGTTATGAACACAACTCTTTATCCTTTATGGCCAATGGTAAACATGTGCTTTTTCTTGGTGAGACAAATATACCATCTGCACCTCTTATATGTACAGCTGAGCTTTCTATTTTGCAGAAATCAAATTTAATATATGAAGTCTTTTTGTGTTTCTGCTTGTCTCCAAGTTTTGTGAATTCTCAAGAGCAAAGTGCGGTGAATTCTAGTAATGGTATGCAAAGTGCAATGAATTATATTGATAAACAAAGTGTTAACAAATCTAACAAGCAAAGTGCTCTCAATTTTAATTCTATAGAGCAATGTGCAACTGTTGTAAAACAAACATTACAGGAATTACAAGATTCTCCATCCCATCATAACTCTAGTTTACTTTCTCCTTTTGCATGGCAAAAGCTGACTCACTTACTCACGGAGTATATTGATGTATTCTCAAGTGATTTACCATCGGATTTATCCCCTACACGAGATATGCAACATGGCATAGTTGTCTTGCCAGGCACTAAACCGGTGAGTAAAACACCTTACCGTATGAGTGCTAAAGAAGCCAAGGAGGTTGAGAGTCAGTTGGCTGACTACCTCGCTCGTGGTTTCATTAGATCTAGCACTTTGCCTTGGGCATCACCAATTCTATTGGTAAAAAAGAAAGATGATATTGTGCGCATATGCGTAGATTATCGTGGATTAAATGTGATAACCATCAAGAACAAGTATCCTTTGCCTCGAGTGGATGAGTTGTTTGATCAACTCCATGGGCAAGATACTATACAAAGAAAGATCTTTGTTCAGGACACCACCAGGTATGTATCCTACTGCAAGATATCTCCAAACTGCCTTTAGAACACGGTTTGGGCATTTTGAATTTTTGGTTATGCCTTTTGGTGTAACCAATGCTCTAGCTACATTTATGACACTCATGGATAGTGTCTTACGTCCCTATCTTGGGAAAATTTTTTGTGGTTTTCCTTGATGACATTCTCATTTACAATAAGACTGAAGATGAACACATATAGCACTTATGATTAGTGTTTGAACAGCTACGAGCTCACATGATGTATGCTAAGCAAAGCACGTGCGATTTCTTTAAAACAGAGATACATTACCTTGGTCATGTGATCTCTTATTCTGGCATCAAGATGGACACTGACAAGGTCACTGCCATTCTTCGATGGCCACATCCGAACACGATTGAGGAGCTTCAAATATTTTTAGGCATGGCTGGATTTTATCGATAGTATATCCATGACTATGCCAAAATCACTGTTCCCATGACAGATCAACTTAAGGCAAAAGGTAAGACCTATTCTTGGGAAGAAGCCCAAAAATGCAGTTTTGAACAGCTCAAGGTAGCTATAGCCACTGCTCCTATCCTAGCAATTGTCGACCCACTTAAGCCGTTTGTGGTAGAGACCGATGCTAGTGATAAAGCCATTGGTGCGGTACTTCTCCATGAGGGAATACCTATAGCCTTTGAAAGTAAAAAGTTAGGTAGAGCTCAATAGAATTATTATGTCTATGAGATAGAGCTCTATGCCATAATTCACGCTTTAGAAAGTGGCGACACTATTTATATGGTACCGAGTTTGAAGTAGTCTTTGACCATGAGAGTATCAAATGGTTTACTGCTCAAATAGACTTGAAGGTCCGTAAAGCTAGATGGGCAGAAATCCTTCAAGATTATGATTGTAAGCTATGATATTGCAAGGGGTGATATAATGTAGTAGGGAATGCACTAAGTCGGATGCCTCAGATCAATTCACTTGCTTTCACGGAACTAAAGACTGGATTTTTGGAGTCATTACGTGGCAAGTGTGCACAGGATCAATCATATGCTAAAGTGTGGAGTGCAGTTTTAAAAAGGGATCCCTCACACTCACATGTCTCTGAACAGCCAGCTCAACATGTCTCTGCATATTGTCGGGGGATAAGTGTTCGAAACTTGAGCCAGGTCAGCGCCAGGCTACTGGCTGTGGAAAAATTTAGAGCGAAAAATTACCGCACCACACAATACAGCAGCTATGAATTACTTGATAATGCTATCAACACACAAACCTTGCTTAAAAACCGGTAGCACCGAGGAAATTGATACGCAATCAAGAAGAAGTGCCGTTAACGACACCATTAATTAATGCTAATGACAGTTTAGGAGCTTAAACTCCCATTATCACCTCGGGCCGTTAACGGCTCCACAATTCATCAAAAAGAAATAATTAAACTAAGTTTCTTGCTAACGAGGAAAATCCTACTGTGTCGGTTCCATGTGTTTGATATGACTTTAATCACTCGACTTTCTTCTTACCTTTTCCTTAGCTCTAGACTTTCTAACTTCCCTTCACGCTCGGCTTTCTCTGATCTCTCAAAGCTTACCCTGCTTGCTATGCCGAAGCTTAGCTCTCTTCTCTTATGAATGTTTACGAGCCTTGATTGGTCTTTCCTTGCCTAGCTGAAAGAGGAAGTCTCCTCGGTTAGCAATGGCCGAGAGAGAGAGAGAGAGAGAGAGAGAGAGAGAACCCTCCTTGTGCAAGCCGAGAGAGAAAGCTTTGCTTGCTTACTCCCGAATTCGCTTGCTTCGGCTTCGGACTTGCTACTTCGACCTCAAGCAAGCTCCCTCTCTTCTCCTTCTCCAAGCTCTTCCCTTGCAATACCTTCATGCTCATGCTTCCCCGTCTTCTTCACCCTTGCAAGGTTCTTCTTGCTCGTCCTCTTCCCACACGATGATTTCTCCCTTCCTCTCTCTCGTTTTCTTCTGACTCACCTTCATGCAAAAAACCCCCCGCTAGTAATAGCACGATTCCTCCCTTAGCAACGATGGCGCCGTCGTTGCTAGGGAGGTGTAAAAACCACCTCTAGCTGACGTGGCAGCGCGGATTTGACCAGTGCCGTTTGCGATGGATACAGCACCAAAATTGTTCGCCCTGGGCTTCTTGCCAACATTCGCTTCATGGACAAGCTCGATCGAGCATTGTGCAGGCCAGCGTGAGCTTCCCTCGTCTTCCTCGCTGTGCTCCTTCCCTGGTCGACGCCATGCTTCTCTTTTTCTTTCTTTGCTTTCCCACTAAAAAAAAACCCTTTTGTTTTAGGTGGCCACCCCATTTACAATGGATTTGGGCGGCCGGGCTCCCTTTAGTTGGGCGGCTTCACATCTCTCTTCCCATTTGCTCAAAAATTTCAAGGGCATCATTACCATGTCCATCCTAAGAATATCCAGATATCATTGCATTCCAAATGATAGCATCCTCCTTAAGAATGCTATCAAACAAAAGCCTTGCAGCTAATACTCGACCACACTTACTATACATATTCACGAGCGAGGTGACCATAATCACATTTAGCTTTGAACCTGTACCTATGAATTGAGCATGCAACTGAGCACCTTTTGTTACGGCTCCGACATTTGCGCAAGCTGAAAGAACGCTTGTAAAAGTAACTTTGTTTGGTATAAACCCTTCATTATGCATAATCTCATAAATTTGTATGGCATCTTTGCAATCCCCATGCTGCATATGTGCAATAATAATGGCATTCCAAAAGACCACATCCTATTTTTGAATTTGTTGAAAATAGCTAGCTTCTTGGCCCTGATTCTGTTAGATTAATCGTGCAGTCGTTGCATTCCAAGAAACGACATTCCGAACATGATACTCCTCAAAGCAATTACTACTCCATGTATTCCAAGACCTGGACGAAAGACAAAAACTCCCAGCTGAGACACCAACCGAGCCGACCGAACCGGTATGAAACCGGCCCCCGATGAATCTTAAACGGCGAATATCTTGGCAACCATAACTCCGATCACTGATCCGAAAAGACTGACGCGCTCCTCAAAGTGAGCACTTCAGGCCCGTACATGCATTTCAATTATGTCACCTTAGCTGCAGTTGTCCTATCCGGTACGGATTTGCAATCGACTTGAACTTTAAACAGCCATAACCTCTGCACCGTAGCTCCAATCGACGAGCCGTAAAGAGGGGCCGGTAGAGCACATCAAGCGCTGCAGTTCTAGGTCACAATATCCCATCTGTGCCCACTTCAAGCATAACACTTTTTAGCATCATTAAGGCATGTTTTTGGCCTTTTCAGCCGCATTTGACATACATTCATCATTAAACTTGGCCTGTTACCAGGCCTTAATCACTGTTCATTAATCATGTATAAGCTTCAAACAAGCTTGATGTACATTTTTTTGGCATCTTTCTTAGCATGGGAGTGGAGCTGCATGACATCCACCCCCTCTAAACCTGCACTTATAAAGCATCATCAAGAGCATCATCAGACTCATTGTCTGATGCATACATAACTTTGTCTTCAGGAGGTTGATATGTGTTGAAGTCCCCAATATTAATCTCACCATCTCATTGGTTAAACAACTTTACTCTTTTCCCTGCAATAGGCACCTTGAGCTTAGTGCCATCAAGATCGCATAACATGTAGGTCGCATTATCATAAACATAAAGTACTACATATGGTCCGAACCATCGTTTAACCATCTTCCACATAGCAGTGTACTGGTTTTCCAGGCTGCTGTCATATACAAGGACCCAATCCCCATCTTTAATAGCATGAGGTCGTAGTCTGTGCTTACCATCAAACGCTGCTTTGTTCTTCAACCTTGCTTCCTTAAACATTACTGTAGCCTGTTCAATATCTTCCTGACGCCTCTCTAGTTGGCGAATGTGTAATGCAAGCAAATCTTCTGTAGACATACCTTCATCCCATGGCATTATGGTCCAAGAGATAACCGCTTCCTCTGTAGGAATAATGGGTTTTTTTCCGTACATTAGCTCAAATGGCATAAAACCTATAACAGAACTATGTGTAGTTTGATCAACCCATAAAGCAAATGGTAGGAGTTTAGGCCAATCACAAATATGTCCATGGCATGCCTTTTCTAAAGCTTTAACAATAGGCGGATACCCTCTTTCACTTTTGCCATTACCCTCTGGATTGTATGCTGTAGTGAGAGCCAATTTAATGCCCAAGTGAGCAAAGGAATCCCGAGCTTCATCTGCATCTAGCTCTCCTCTATCAGCAGTAATTCTACCAACACATCCATACCTGGAAATAACATCCTCAAGCAAGAACTTGCATATTGAACTGGTAGCTTTGGTACGCAAAGCCTTGCCTTCCACCTGATTAGTAAGATCCTCTCTGGCAAGGACAATATACCGCATTTGCCAGACACCTATTGGCATAGTAATGATCCACATGCTTTGTCTTTGAGTGATAAACTGGATTGCGAGCCAATTGTATAGCACTTTGACTATCACAATATAACACAGGCATCTCTTCTTTGATTCACAAATCTGTTACTAGTCGATTAAGCCAAATTGATTCTTTGCATGCCTCTGATGCTGCAACATATTCAGCCTCTGTAGTAGACTGAGTAACACAATCTTGTAATCTAGAACGCCATGATATTGCTCCACCAGCCAATGTAAAGACATACCCTGACGTAGACCTTTGGTTATCTAAGTCACCTGCATAATCTAAGTCTGTAAAACCCTTTACACTTAGCTCCTGACTCCCATAGCATATACGCATACTCTTTGTAGCTTTCAGGTATCTCAATATTTCTTTCACTGCCTCCCAATGTTTCTTGCCTGGGTTTGACATGTATCGACTTACTACTCCCACTGCAAATGCAATGTTTGGGCGAGTAGCAATCATTGCATACATCAAACTACCCACTGCAGACGCATATGGAATCTTATCCATTTCAGCATGTTCTTCCTCAGACACAGGACAATCTTGTTTGCTAAGTTTCACATATGGTGGCAATGGAACACTCAATGCCTTTCCCTTCTCCATATTGAAACGTTGCAAAACCTTGTCAGTATACTCTGTTTGAGATAGCCAAATCAACTTCTTTGATCTTTTTCTCTCAATGCGCATACCAAGGATATGACTTGCCTCACCCATGTCTTTCATGTCAAACGATTTTGCCATCTTTGACTTCAAAGCTGAAATTTCTTCCAAGTGCTTGCCATCAATCAACATGTCATCCACATACAAAATAAGGATCAGCCAACTACCATCCTTAGCCTTCTTTGTATATAGACAGTGATCAAACTCATTACGTTTGTAGCCTTGAGAAATCATAAACTTGTGGAATTTATGGTACCATGCCGTCGGTGATTTTTTTAAGCCATAAAGACTCTTTGACAACTAGCATACCCAATCTTCCTTGTCTTTCTCAACAAACCCTTCTGGTTGCTGCATGTAAATTTCCACATCTAAATCACCATGCAAGAACGCTATCTTGACATCCATTTGGTGCAACACCAAATCTAATATGGCAACCAATGCAAGAAAGTATCTCAATGTAGTCATCTTGACCACCGGAGAGAAGACTTCATCAAAGTCAATGCCTTGTTCTTGCTTAAAGCCCTTGTCAACAAGCCTTGCTTTGTACTTGGCTGACTATCATGAGCGGTGATCTTCTACCTGTAAACCCATTTACAGGGTAGAGCCTTTTTGCCCCATGGTAGTTTAACCAGCTTCCATGTCTGGTTTTTATGCAAAGCTGTCATCTCTGACTGCATGGCCAATTGCCAATTCCCAGAGTCCTTCATTTGCACTGCTTCCTTGTAACATGAAGGCTCATTGCAATCAGACAACATGACATAGTTCATAGATGGAACAAACCTATCAGGAGGTCGCGTGACACGTCTAGATCTATGCACAATAGGTGGCTCAGGCTCAGCCACAACCTGTGGTTCCACTCTATCCTGTTCTTGCTCCTCTTGAGCCCTGACATTTTGTCTTGCACGTGCAGGTCCATCTTCTTGGAAGACAACTCTTCTAATCTCCTCAACCCTCTTTGGTTTAGAATGATATTTGGATTCATTAAAGTGAACATCATTGCTGCGGACAACCTTTCTGGATTCGGGATCCCAAAGTCTGTACCCCATCTGACCAGAATTACCATAGCCTAGAAGGATGTACTTTCTACTCTTTGACAGGTTCATCCAACTTGACACCTTGAGCTGACAACTGACTATAGATTGTGTTGAATTCATTCAGATGATTGGACATAGGTGTCCCTTCTTTCATCTTCAAGTCAACAAGATTTTTAAGCCAGTATACCTGTGAAGCTGCACTCTGCTTCTCATAAAGATCACTCAGCTTTAACCATGCTTGATAAGCCAGCATCTCATCTGCTACATTGAAGTAAATGCTTTTTGCCAAAGTCAGCATAATGGTAGAAAGTGCCAATTCATCCATTTCGCTCCATTCATCTTCGTCCATATCTTCTGGTTTTATCCCCTTGAGCTTTATAGGTTTTATCTTCTTCTTTTGTATCAACACGTGCCAAATCTGCTTCTTCCACAATGGGAAATTGGTTCCATCCAGCTTCTTGATCTTGTAAAGAGAAGTGTCCTGTGATCCAGCCATAGCTACGCTTCACAGTAGTTTACTTTCCTGGGAAAAATTCGGCAGAGTTTCCCCTGTAAACTGACCTCTAAACCAATATCAACCTGTCAAATGAACCAAGAAAGCTTCAGATTCTGCATAAATTTCGGCAGAGTCTCCTTTGTAAAATGGCTCTGGTGTACTAAAAAACAGACCAAAAAACAACTCAAAAACACTGTCTCTCTGACACTGTAAGCTGTGGGTAAACCTGTCCTGTCTCTGACTGTCCTGTCACTGTCCTGTAAGCATAGATTGCGACAATGCCTCAACGGCAGTAAAGCAAAGATGCAATCCCAACTGTCTAACTCACAGTCAATACATCCTAGCTGCCTATCTAAGGGTGCTTGAGGGATCGCTCCAAGACCTGTATCACCAAAAGGATCTCAACATTCGAGAATCCCCCAGCTCAATAAAACCTCACTCGACCCTCAACAAAGGCTGCAGTAAATCTGACAGTACATAGACTTCCCACAAAGTCATACATCCACAAATTTCCCACTATATGCTGTAATCGCTGCGGCGGTTGTTTGCTGCGTGACTCACAGCTAGCAAACCCTCAACAAACATACATTATCTCTGACAATACATCCCATGTGGAAGTACCTGCAATGTCAGGATGAAATCTGGAATATCAAGCAGCAAACACAAGCTACCTGATGAACTAGTGGATGTCGCCTACAGTCTGTGTGTAGATGCGCCCGTGTCGTCTGTGACACGCCTCCAAGAACTGTGAGCCATCCTTCGATGTGTAGACAGCCACAAATCAACACTCTGGGAGTGTCGATATCCTGAGCACCTGCAGTGGTAGGCCAAAAACCCCAAATTTGCAGAGTCGGATCTGCACCCGCTGAGACCACGTAGTCGAAAATGGCCTCCGCAGACCTTTGTCGAAGCCGAACAATGGCCAAGATGACCTCAGAATGAAATTCTGACAACACCAAGGCCTTCGAGCTCCCCCACGAGATTTGGGGCCGTGTCTTCGCCTGTCGAATTTCACTCCAATCTGAGTTGGTGACTCTAGCCTCCTGCAGTGCTGCCCTGAGCCTCGATCTGAGCTCTGATACCAGTTGAAGGAGTACGAGCGGAAGTGCGACGCGAGAGAGAGTGCGAGAATAAGAGCACGGCGATATGGTGAACTCACTCTATTGTAATGTGTAGAGCATAGTGAGTTCTTATTAGGTTTTTACAAAATAATATGTGTACATACTTGGCGGCCTGCCCACTTACCTGGGCGACCACATTGGGCTTTATTCCCCAACACACCCTTCATGCTTAGTAAGAGTGCTAAGGTAGCGACCAGTCAAAATCCATTCTCCTTCATAGAACTCTTCAAAAAATACTTCAAAAGTATGAGCAATATTTCCACAGTTTGCATGCAGATAAGAAGACGAATAGAACTTCAAGCCAACATCATCACTTGTGGTCAGCATCTCTTCTTCATCTTCAAACCTAGCTCTTGATAACATATCTGCAACAGGATTATCTCTACCTGCAATATGACAAAATCTAGGATTAAGAGATTTAATATAGGCTATCCATCGTAGCATAGCAATATCTGGAGTAGAGCAATATGCAATCATCCCTATCAGTGGCAAACAATCTGTCTCTACCACAACTGAAGCTCCAATAAAGTATTCTTTATCAAACCTTAGAGCAGTAGCAACACCCCAAAGTTCTCTCTTAACCTGTGGGTAGCCTTTTTGAGGAGCATTGAGCACTTTTTCTCCAAAGCGAACAGCATACCTATTCTCTTCTTCATCATCTTGACCTATAGCCCATCCAATACCTGTCGGGCTAGTGTCAACTGTTAAAATTACTGGCCTTTTGCATTTGTAGTCGACTTTCCTCAAGGTCAGAGCCTCAAGGACCATCTTCTTTAATTTCCTTATAGCTCGTGTGTGAACTTCTTCCCAAACAAATCTTTTACCTTTTCTCAACAGTTGATAAAGCACTTCTGCAACATGAGAAAAATGTGGCAGCCAAATAAGATAGAATACACATGCACCCAGAAATTGACGAACTTCAGTAACCGAAGATCACGTTTCCTTCATCTTTTGAATAGCTTCAACTTTAGCTAGACTTGGCCTTCTACCTGCTGGACTCCACATGTGCCCTACAATTATAACCTCTTCGGCACCAAAAGTTGATTTTTGCCCTGAAAGTGTTAAGTTAAATTCTTCAAGCCTATATAAAATAGCATCACAGTCAGCAATATGTTGAGTAACAAACTATCGGCACCCCCTCTGATCTTTTACTTCATCTTTTGAGCCTTCCTCATAGCCCTTAACCGGTAGATCATCAATGAAAGGCATAGTAACATGTGGGATAAACTCCCTTAATACCTTATTCATGTTGTTCATTATATGAGCTACAAAATTAGTAGCACCCTGCAGCAAAGTGCACATCCTTACCAATCTGAGAGGTGTACGCATCATAGTAAGATCCCTGCTCTCCAAAGCTAACTGAAATTGATCATATCCACAATAAAGATCACCCATAGAGTAAATTTACCTACCTACAAAAGCCTCAGCAAATTCACGCACAATTGTGTTGGGGTATAGGCGTCTGTGCGTTGCCCGGCTGCCCAGAGTCTGGGCGCCCACTGACTTGTATACCTTATACATAGCATAAGTGTATAGGGGGCTACTCACTCCATTGAGTCTCCCCACCCATATCTATGTTGTGTGTCTCCTTCTCTCTCTCACTCTCCGTCTGTGGTGCTCCCCGATCCCCTTCAATTGGTATCAGAGCTATGGTGACCGCGAAGAACACGACGGATTTGAGAGCTTCGAGGCGATAGCTCACTCGCTCTCGACGGTGGAGTTCGATCGTGGAGTTTCACGGAGAGAGATTTTAGCTTGAGGAGCATTTTCTTTGGAGCTTAGGAGCTTGGTGTGGTTAAGCTTGGTCGAGGAAGCGGTTGCGGCTTCCTTGGTGAGAGGAGCTTTTGAGCTCAGTGGAGCTCGTTAGAGAAGTGCTCGGCGGAGGAGAGCTTGACATTCGAGTGCTTGGATGCTGTTGTGGTAGAGCTCTTGCGTTGGAGCTTGCATTGACAGAACATTTCATCACGCAGAGTGGAGCAGGAGCAAGTTCAAGACTATGTGCAGCTCGTTTTTGCCATTTTCGGGCTCTAAAACGCAGTTTTTTGCGTAGCTCCGTCATACAGAGTCAGATCTACATGATCCAGGAGTCTAGGTCAAGGTTTTGGCACGATTCGGACGCGATGGTGATGTCTATTTGCTTTGAATTATAGCAGGTACAGCAGTAGGTTTATTTGTGCACTTTCGGGTCCCAAAAACACTGTTTTTGGTATATCTCACACACACGGAGTATTTTCTGCAGCAACCAGCAAATTCATAGGTGTACACAGGTTTTTGGATATGCATTTGTCCAGAGAGCCACTCATGCGAGAGTGAGCTATGTTGCCATGGTCTTGGCGGTTTATGTATGCCATATATGGATTTGTGTATTTGTTTGTGGCTGAGATTATTTGAGATTTGGCTCAATTTATAGAAGAAACTCTGTTGGATTTTATCCAGGTTCTCGCCATAGCTTCTACGTATCCGTAGGTTGCTCTTTGACAGTTTAGTGGTTGAGTTTACTCCCACTTTGACAGGTGATTTTCAGTCATCATTTGGTTGGAGTTTGGAGTCACTTGTGTATGCCCTTGTGTGCCGTATTTCGTATTGCGCATAGCGACAGATCTTGCAAGGTTTTGCGAAATGTTGCTATAGTTATTTGGCAGACATTTGGTCATCGATTGAAAGGTATTTTGGCAGCAATCATCACTCACATGTATGTCATTTGAGGTGCCGTTGAGTGGTACTCCAGCAAGAGCGGGTATGCTCATATGTATGACTTTGTGAGGTGATTCCGGTCGAGTTTATTCCCGGATTGGCCATTGTGGCATATATTATTGTCTCTTTGAGGCTTACTGTTGAGATTTTGCTCTAGTTACAAAGGAGACTCTGCCAAAATTTTGTCAGATATTTATGCGCGATTGAGTCATATTGACTTGTGATTTTGTGCAAGGTTTTGCACGGTTATTGGTGCAACTTTGCATCAGGTTTTGAGCCATATTTGCAGACTTTTGTTGATGCGATTCGAGCCAGTTTAGGGCTGATTTGGTTGACATTGCGGGAGCTCTATTTTGGAGTGTGTCTCATAGGTTTTACATTGTGTTTCTGGCCATATTGGTAGACAGTTTCCAGGTGTTGTTGGTGAGGTGGTTTTGCTTTCTAGTTTGCTACATTGTGCTCATGGTAGAGACAGGTGATCGATCAGATTGTGAACTCTCACAGATGCGCATGTTTGATGGGTCAGACTTTGCGGCATGGAGAGAGTGTATGCTTGACGCATTGACACAGCGAGGGTTGCATCGACCATTGAGTGGTGATGCAGGTAGACCTTCAAACATTTCTGACGATCAGTGGCAGGAGCTAGAGGAGATGGCACTATCTATGCTCTCTTTGCACCTTGCGGAATCTGTATATGCTCTTGTTATGTATGAGACTACTTCGAGAGCACTTTGGCGCAGATTACATGATATGTATGATAGATCTGAGTCATCACGGACTTGTGTGAGACATGTACATTCACGAGTACGCCGACAGGTGACATGTTGGCATTGTGGACATAGAGGGCACATTAGGCGTCGATGTTTCAGGCGTTTGAGACAATGGAGGCGACAGATGCGTGATGCAGATTTGGGCATGACAGATGCTAGTGAGATCAGTACGGTGGTTACCGAGTATGATTGTGACGGCGATGTCACATTTACATCTAGCTTGTCTTCAGATGATCTTATGTCTACGGATTGCATATCGGATTGCACATTGTCTTCACATTGGTTACTAGATTCAGATGCTACTTTCCATGTCACGTCGCATCGTGAGTGGTTTAACACGTTTTCTAGTGGGAGACTTGGTTGTGTGCACATGGCTGATGGTGTTGTGTATGACATTGAGGGTGCAGGAGACGTATGTTTGTCCTTGTCCTGTGGTATGAGATTTACCCTGCGTCATGTGCGTCATGTGCCAGATCTGAGATGGGATTTGATCTCAGTCAGACAGTTACGGGATAGTGGATGTCGGGGATCGCTGCTTGAGCGATCTTTTGCGTTGCATTTGGGTTCGCTAGTGATTGCGAGAGGTGCCAGGAGTGGTGCAGGTTACCCATTGCATGTGGATCATGCAAGAGATGGTGTTGTCTCTGTGATCATGCAGCCAGGTAGACAGCGAGAGAGCAAGCGAGTCTCTTTTGCTTGTGGGTTGCAGGATGCTTTGCATGGAGTGCAGAGTAGTGAGCTCGTTGTGCACACAGTTGGGGCACGACTGGAGCAGTCACACAGAGAGGTGACAGAGTCAGACATGCATGCTTTTCTAGTGACTGAGCAAAGCAGAGAGTCAGTTGTGCGAGATAATTCTATGCAGGATAGACAGGTAGAGCGGTCATGCTCTAGTGAGTCACGACAGGAGGACGTTGTGCAAGAGTCTATGCATACGGAGTTAGAGCATGAGAGCTCTAGTGAGTCACATCAGATTGAGTGGTCATGTTTGCAATGGATGATTGTAGAGGAGACTGAGATGTCAACGATTATGCAATCATTCCTTTCTATGCTTGACAGTCAGCATGGGGATATAGTTGTGCAGGATATGTCTTCCAGCAGACACCTAGAGAAGCTGGTTTGCTCTGAGGTTGCACGACAGGTTGATGCATCTTTTGCGGACAGTCAGGAGATGCATGTGGCTGACACGCCTTGTCAGTCAGAGATGCCTACTGCCAGGGATAAATATGTTGATGCATGCTCCATAGAGCTAGCAGGGCCCGCTAGCATTGCATCGGCATTCGGTGGTCTCATGTATGAGATGCTGATCTTGAGACCGGATATCGTAGCTGTAGTGGGAGCATTTGCAGTTGGGGTTGTCAGTCGTTTGTTGACTGATGATGGCATAGTGCACGAGGGAGATATGCAGGTATTGCGTACATACTTGCAGTACGTGTGCGGTACGTCTGGTGGTGTATGGACTTACACGGGAGCAGGACAGCCGGATGCACACAATCACAGCCAGCTAGTGGGCATCGATTGAGAGCGATTTTCTCTCACCTTTTGTAGTCTTTAGACTAGGTTCTCTTGCTTAAAGGCACAGTCGCCTTTAAGTGGGAGGTTGTTGGGGTATAGGCGTCTGTGCCTTGCCCGACCGCCCAGAGTCTAGGCGCTCACTGACTTGTATACCTTATACATAGCATAAGTGTATAGGGGGCTGCTCACTCCATTGAGTCTCCCCACCCATATCTGTGTTGTGTGTCTCCTTCTCTCTCTCACTCTCCGTCTGTGGTGCTCCCCGATCCCCTTCAAATTGGGCCGGTACCCACATTGCGGATTGTTACCTTGTTAGCAGGTTGCATATCCTGTATAAACCTTAAAGTACCATTTTTCTTCGGAACAATGAACCATCGGTTAGAGTATGGCCCACATGATGGTTCCAAGATTCCCATTTGTATCTTCTCATTAAGCAAATTGATAAGCTTTGGCAAGTGAGCTTTAGGAACTAGAATAGGACGTAAGCTCCATGGCATGTGAGGAACAATGATTATAACCATAGGTGCAACAACACTTGGATCCACACACCCAATCTCACTTGGCTCAAAGGCAAAATCTTTACCATGTTTTTCGAGCATACCTTGAAAACAATTGATTTCCTCTTCGTTGAGAAAACCATCTTCTCCAACCTTCAACTGCTGCAATGTCTCTTTAGTGAATTTGTGCCCAATGTTCTTAGGATTCCTGAGCATAGGATGTCGAGAAGCTTCTTTAATTACTCCATCACTTCTCTTTGGTAGAGGTGTAGCCACAGGTCTCACTTTCTTTGCAAGTGTCTTGTACTTCATCTCTACCTGTGCTTCAACTTCTTTATCCAAGTCATCCTCAATATGCATAAGTGCCTCCTATATGTCCAGTTCTTCGTACATGTCCATTGAGTGCACTTTAACAACTTCAGTTCCACTTCCTAACCTGTTTTGCTTGATATCCTCAAGCTCTGACATAGTATCAACATAAGAGATTTCTTCGTAGATTCCTGAAATCACATCATCCGGTTCTAGCACATCACATCTCTGCAAGTCCATTTGAATGCTTGAAACATATTGTTTCTCCCATTTAGTTAAATCATTAAATTTCCTGTAAGATACTGAACCATCAGATGTCAACCCCAAAATTCTTGAAGAGAAGGTTTCTCTTTGCGAGAACTTCTCCTCACTTGGACCACCATAGTCCCGCTTTATAGTGGCACCCCAAGAAAATCCTGAGCAAATCTTTGTTCTTTAAACTCCTTACGTATCTTTGGCATTGGACGATCACGTAAATTGTCTTTGTTTCTAGCATGATCAACACATAGAATTAGAAATTGAACCGCTTTCTTGCCATCTCAGCTTTGTTGGAATTAGGGTTGCAGAGAAACGCACACAGCTTGGAGAAGATGAAGGAATCTTAAGGCACACAATAGAGAGTGTGTTACTTAGTGTGCAATGGAAAGATTGATAGCCCTAGAGTGATGGGCGTATATACAATGCACGGGGGAAAAAACCTCCTAAAGAGGGAAAAAATGCCCCGGCGGTCCTAATGTGTTCACACACATCACTACCACATGTATATGGTAACAAATCCCCCCCTGGAGTGATGCAATGAGCGAGAGCTGGCACATGAGTAAAGGGAAGTGCCATGCCCTGAGGACATGATCAATCCAGAAAGGGGAGTAAGCCTAAAGCTTTGCGGAAAGCTTCAAGCTTCTCACGAGACAATTCCTTTGTGAAAAGATCTGCAAGGTTGTCTTGTGTTGGCCTCTCCCTGACATAGTGGTAATGCACCTCAATGTGCTTTGTGCGAGCATGAAAAACTGGGTTCCTCACAACTGCCAATGCGCTCTGGCTGTCAGTGTAGATAGTGTTGGCAGTGTCCTGTCTAACACCCAAATCAGCCATAAGGTGTCTGAGCCATACACACTCAACCGTAGCTGTGAAGACTGCCCTATACTCAGCCTCACAACTCGAAGTGGCCACATTAGGTTGATTCTTGCTCAACCATGATATACATGAACTGCCAAACATGAAAAAAAAACCACTTGTGGACACTCGCGTGTCAAAACAACCAGCCCAATCTGAGTCCGAAAAAGCATGTAAGTCTGGCGGCAATGATCCTCCCTTGGGATAAAACAAGCCAAGATGTAAAGTGCCACTAAGGTAGCGGAAAATCCTCTTGACAACTTGCCAATGCTTAGACCCTAGTCTATGCATGAATATGCTGACCTGTGAGACTGCAAACTGAATATATGGCCTTGTGTTGCATACATAAATGAGGCAGCCAACGGTAGTTTGGTAAAGAGTGACATCAGCAGGATCACCAGCATCATGTAGACTCAACTTAAAACCTGTTTCCATGGGAGTGGCAATAGGTTTGCAATCCTCAAGTCCAAACTTACATAGCAATGTCTCTATGTAACTTTTCTGACACAAGGCAATACCACCATCACACTGCTTAAATTGTATACCCAAGTAATGATGCAACAGCCCCAAATCTTTCATCTTGAAAGTAGCATGCAAATCAGCCTTAAATTCAGCATTATGTCTCTCATTTGGCCCAGTGATCAGCAAATCATCCACATAAAGAACCACAATGAGAAGTACATCATCCTCACGCCTTACATTCAATGTGCTTTATGTTGGACTGTTATGAAAGCCTAGTTTAATCAAATGAGTGTTAGCTTTCTCATACCAAGCACGAGGAGATTGCTTCAACCCATACAAAGCCTTGTTACATTTGCACACTTTGTCGTCTTGTCCTTTTATGACAAAACCGCGAGGCTGCATTACATAAACTTCCTCAAATATGTCACCATTCAAGAAAGCAGTAACAATGTCTGATTGATGTACATCCCAACAAAAATGAGCTTCCAATGCACATAGAAAACGCACAGTAGTCATACGACAAGTGGGAGCAAAAGTCTCTTCATAATCTATGCCTTTTTGCTGTGCATAACCCTTTGCAACAAGTCGAGCCTTATGGCGATCAATCTCACCATCCGGCTTGCGTTTCAAATTGTAAACCCACTTTGTACCAATGGCTTTTTTGCCACGAGGAAAATCACATAAAGTCCATGTGTAATTTTTTATAAGTGCATCATATTCTGATTGCATGGCAGCCATCCAATTTTCTGAATTCTGTGCTTCATCAAAAGACAGAGGCTCCTCAACATCATGTAAGCTAGACACAGCCAAAGCATAACAATCTGATGCATAAGATGCATGGAGACATCTTGAACGAGTATGACTAGACAAAGGTGCATCCAATTTACTGTCACGCAAAGTGTGCACCAGCCATTTTGGCATACCTCTAGCCTGCTCATTTTCAGCCCTTTCCTCATCAAGTACATCATGTACATCTCCATTAGTAATAGGCTGATCTAAAACATTTTGAGAAACCCCCATAGGCTGTACATATGCCTCATTGGAACTTATATTCGTATTTCCACCACTGAAAAGAGGCAACAAAGTGTCATAAATGTCCTGTGAGCTTACATTACTGTCTCTATTACATGACAGCAAGGGCTGAACAGAATCTTCCACAAACACTGCATCCCGTGAAACCAGAATACGTTTTTTTTGCGGATGATACAACCTGTAACCTTTGCTTTCAGCACTATAACCAACAAAAATACATTTCACAGCCTTATCATCCAATTTTCTGCACTGCACTTGTGGCACCAAAGCATATGCCAAACAGCCAAAAACATGCATGTGCTCAATAGATGGCTTTCTCTCATGCCATGCTTCATATGGAGTAATAGATTGCAAAGCTTTCGTAGGACACCTGTTAAGTACGTAAGTGGCACACATGATGGCCTCAAGCCAAAAAGAATGCGGCAAAGCTTGACTTTTGACCATACATCGTTCCATTTCCATCAGTGACCTATTTTTCCTCTCAGCAACACCATCTTGCTGAGGTGTATAAGGCACTGTACATTGGTGTTTTATCCCACGACTAGCCAGAAATGCATTAAATTCATGAGACATATACTCCCCCCCTCGATCGGAACGGAGGGTGCCCATAGTACATTTCGAGACATTTTCAGCCATAGCCAGAAATTGTTTGAAGCACATAAAAACTTCGGATTTCACTTTAAGCAAAAATACCCATGCATGCCTGGAGTAATCATCAATGGAAGTCACGAAGTATAGGTAATTTCCCAAGGACGGAGTTTGCATGGGCCCACAAACATCACTATGCACAAGTTGCAACCTGCATGTGGCCCGAACTGAACCATCCTTTGGAAATTTAGAACGCTGCATCTTACCCAAAATACATCCTTCACAAACATGTTTGACAGGTGCTTCAAGAGGCGGCAAAGAAGCAACCATATCAGATTTTTGCAAACGCAGCAAACTGGCAAAATTCAGATGACCAAAACGTGCATGCCAAAGTTTTGCATCTGAAATAGCCCTTGAATCTGCAACAACATTTGCAAAATTTTGTCCACACTTGTCATACAAAGTGAGCTTATACAGCCCACGGCACAAAAGCCCAGATGCAACAATTTCATCACCAAAATTGAGATCATGAACTGTACATCTGTCATCCACAAATTTGACTACAACTCCAAGTCTAGCAAGTGCGGATACAGACACGAGATTCTTCTTGATCCCAAGTACATAAAGTGCATCAACAAGTGTGAAGGAACTGCCATTAGCAGTAGTGAGCACAATCTTTCCAACTCCCTGAACTGGATAAGAGGCGTTGTTGGCACAAGTGACTGAATTCCCATGAGGGACAGACTCGAGAGAGGTAAACAATTCACGATGTGAGGTAATGTGCTTTGTAGCACCACTGTCAAAATGCCACACATGTGAATCTGCAAAAACTGACAAGCATGCATCATGGATAGCAGGATTGTAAGTGCACTCTGCACTAAAAGCCCATTCTGCATCAACATCAGCATCACAATCTCCTTTCACAGAAGACTCAACAATGGCTGCATTTGTAGTGGAAACAGCATGTGCAGTGGAACCACCCTCTTTCTTCTTAGCCTCTTTGGCCTTCAACTTAGGACACGACTTGATCAAGTGATCATTGGCTTTACAATAATGGCAACGCATCTTCTTTTTGCCCTTATCACCAGAATTTCCAGACGAATTGCTACCAGCAGAAGCATGATGAACAGAATTTTTGCCACTCGCAGCAGAACCATAAGAAGTGGCTGCATTGTTTTTACCACCCTTTCTTTGAGAAGCAATAAAAGCCTGTTCAACTGCACGTTGTCTAGTCCTATTTTTTTTGGAAAGTGACTCTTGTAACAGCAATGTGCATAATGCATCAAACTTGACAACTTTTGGATTTCCTTGGGTCATAAGTCTCCAAGTACTAGCAAAAGTCTGATAGGAATCTGGTAAGGCATCAAGAACAGTTTGCACAAGGGAACTGTCTGAAATGACTTCTCCAGCAGAAATAAGTTGCTCATTGATATCCTTGACACTAGCAAGGAAAGTGTCCGTATCATCTTCCTCATGCATAATCTTCGGCTCTAGCTCTTTACGCAGCAAAGCAATTTTAGCCTCATTGCGGCTTGCATAAAGACCTGCTAGAATATCCCAAGCCTGTTTTGCAGATTTTGCTGAACAGATGTGAGGAACAATGGTGCACTTCACAGACAACGCAATCAATGCATGAGCCTGCGCATCCTTTACATCCCAACGAGCTTGTTCTGCCGTAGGCAAAACAACTCTAACAGCAGCAATCTTTGCAGCAAGACCTACAACATCCTCAACATCGCCTACATCCTCAGAACCAGGACGCACATCAATGCCCTGCACAATGTTTCAGATGCCCTTTGACACAAGAACATGTTGCATCATATAAGCCCACATAGGGTAATTGTCCCCATCCAACATGTCCTCAGTAGCAAACATCTTGAACACATCTGTGTTGTTGTTGTCAGCCATGGTAAATGTTGCACGTGATGTGAAAACTGCCCGAAAATAGGAGAAATGGAGCGGGAAAAACACGTGCTATATAGCACAAACCGTAGAAGACTGTAAGGCACCTGTAATGCAAAAAACGGCACTGACAGAAATTCTGCACAAAATGACAAAATAGCCTGTGCAGCACTGCCTGTTGTGGAAATGGAGGCCGAAATGAGCCCAAATCGAAGTATTTGTCGACCTGCGAACGCTTGCCAAAGCTCACTGAAATTGGAGAAAGTAAGCAGGCGTGTGCTGGAGCAGCTAGCGACTAAGCCCGGGCGGACACAACCTGCTCTGATACCAATTGTTGGAATTAGGGTTGTAGAGAAACGCACACAGCTTGGAGAAGATGAAGGAATCTCAAGACACGCAATAGAGAGTGTGTTACTTAGTGTGCAATGAAAAGATCGATAGCCCTAGAGTGATGGGCGTATATACAATGGACGGCGGAGAAGATGAAGGAATCTCAAGACACGCAATAGAGAGTGTGTTACTTAGTGTGCAATGAAAAGATCGATAGCCCTAGAGTGATGGGCGTATATACAATGGAAAAAACATCCTAAAGAGGGAAAAAATGCCCCGACGGTCCTAATGTGTTCACACACATCACTACCACATGTATATGGTAACAGGATTTGAACCCTGGCATAAGCCGAGCCATCATCTAGCACCTTAGTTTCCATCTGGACAGTCGTAATGTAGGGTTGTCCTAGAATCAATGGGTAGGAGGAATGATCCTGTACAAAAAAGTTTTGCTCATCACAGACATCCCCAATAGTTACCTTAACATTCACACATGCACCGTAAAGATCCCCAAGAAGCATGTTGGCAGCTCGAATCTGCCACCCGTGATCCACATCAATAGGCCACTTCTCCTTTTGGTGCAAATTCTGTGCCATGAGATTGATTTATGAACCATGGTCTATGAGGGCTAAGACCGGCTCCTCAATGTTGCCAAGCTTTACCATTGTTTCTGTCGTTGCTCTTGCCTAACTCTTGGGTATAACTTCTTCATCTTCATCTTCATTAAAATGCATGTTTCTTACCTCAAATATAATCGGGCTTGGAACCACTACAGGTTTTGGCTCTTCTTCTTCAAGATCTGCTAGATACTCTTCATAATCTTCCAACATTGCTTCAATGTGACGAACCACTTGGCTTTTAACTGGATCTGACTCTTGATCACTCGGTATTCGCCGCTTTCTTTTTATAATGTCGATGGTATCTTCGTGGAACTCGCGCTTAGCAATTCCAAGAATATCCCCCAATGTGAGCTCCACTTTACTATTTAGGATACGTTCTTCAAAAACTTTCTTCAAATCTGTAGCCAGTTCAATATCAGACTTGAGTTTATATGAGGGCCCTTTAGGCTTACCTTGCTTCTTGTCCTTCGGAGCCTCTTCCATAACCACCTCAGGAGCAGGTTTAGGAGCAGGCCCTTCTTCTTTCTTGTTGCTGGATCTCGTTGGCCTTTTTGACGCCCCAGCCATCTCTTCATCTCTTTTCCGCTTCTCTTCCACCATAGCTTCATTGGCTTGGGCATTAGCAATATAAGCATATACCAAAAGAGAATCCACCGGATTGGCCCACCTAGTAGTTTCTCGAATTGAATTCCCTACCTGTCGTAACTTCCCGTATGTTACCTTACTTGTTTCTACTGTCTTTAGAGCATATGGCCACAACTGGCCCTTTGCACATGTACCATCATCATCTTCCTTACCACAAACTTGCAGCCCATATGTAGCTGCTTTCACAAGGGCAACATTATGTTGTATTTCCTCCACTATCTTCTTCATTCCGCCTCTGCCAAAGTTCAAGCGGAGCATTTTCCCTATCGCCCTAAGATGAATCTTCTTGTCTTTCTAGAAAACCACATTCTTCTCATAAGCTTCATCAAACTCATTACACTCTTTCACATACCTGTGGTCTTCACTATCGCGCCACATGCATCGATCCCAATATTTTACGTGGTGGCTGCTGCTACTTAGGTTCAGAAGTAGACGCCTTTGCAGCTAACCCTTCAAATTTAACAGTTTTAAAATTCAAATTTAGTTCTTGAATACCTTTAACCAGATCATCAAGAACAGGACCCGCCACTTTGGGTACTCCAGAGGGCGGCTTCTCTTTAGTCTCTTCTTCATCATCATCTAGTACCTCGCTCACGATTGCTTATCAACTCGCTTCTGTCGTTTTACGATCATGTTCACCGCTTCAGATACTATTTTCCAATCTGATGTCAATCCCAATTCTCCCGCCGGATCCTCCAATAATTGGACCAAATTCTTTTGTAGTCGCGGATCAGCAGCTTGAATAAACAATTCCACCTTTTGATCCCTCAAGGAACGTTGTTTTGCTGACGATAACTGATCAAACTTCTTTTCGAACTCTGTGTGGTCACTCGTTGAGAATCCTCCAGAAAATATTCCTCTTGCAACGCCTTCTTAAAACCCCTGCCAGTTTGGCCCTTAAGCCGCTTGAATTTCTTTAATCCGGGCCCTAAGTTCCGGCACTGCAATCAGATGAAATCCTTCCACTGAATCCTGGTCTTCAATACCATTATCTTCCATAGACTGCTCATACAAATTGCAAAATTTTGAAATATCTCGGCCCTCAAATTCTTGTAGCTTTTCTGTAACATTTTGACAAGCTTTACAAATCCGCTCTTGAAAATTATGTTGCATATATGTTGCAAACTATTGCATCATCTATTGCATGGCTGCCTCTTGTGGTGTAGACATAGGCTTCAAAAATTTTCCCACCCCGAGTCAGGTTTCGCATCGGGTTCACCAGAGATGTCGGGGGACAAGTGTTCGAAACTTGAGCCCGGTCAGCGCCGGGCTGCTGGCTGTGGAAAAATTGAGAGTGAAAAATTTCCGCACCACATAATATAGCAGCTATTAATTACTTGGTAATGCTATCAACACACAAAACTTGCTCGAAAACTGGTAACACCGACGAAACTGATATGCAATCAAGAAGAAATGCCATTAACGACACCATTAATTAACGCTAATAACAGTTTAGGAGCTTAAACTCCCATTATCACCTCGGGCCATTAACAGCTCCGCAATTCATCAAAAAGAAATAATTAAACTAAGTTTCTTGCCAACGAGGAAAATCCTACTGTGTCGGTTCCATCTGTTTGATATGACTTTAATCACTATCTCGACTTTCTTCTTGCCTTTTCCTTAGCTCTAGACTTTTTGACTTCGCTTCACGCTCGGCTTGCTCCGAGCTCTCAAAGATTACCCTGATTGCTATGCCGAAGCTTAGCTCTCGTCTTTTATAACTGTTTACGAGCCTTGATTGGTCTTTCCTTGCCTAGCTGAAAGAGGAAGTCTCCTCGATTACCAATGGCCGAGAGTGAGAGAGAGAGAGAGAGAGATAGAACGCTCCTTGTGCAAGCTGAGAGAGAAAGCTTTGCTTGCTTACTCCCGAATTTGCTTGCTTCGGCTTCGTCCTTGCTACTTCGACCTCAAGCAAGCTCCCTCTCTTCTCCTTCTCCAAGCTCTTTCCTTGCAATACCTTCATGCTCATGCTTCCCCGTCTTCTTCACCCTTGCAAGTTTCTTCTTGCTCGTCCTCTTCCCACAAGATGATTTCTCCCTTCCTCGCTCTCGTTTTCTTCTCACTCACCTTCATGCAAACCCCCCCCGCTAATAATAGCACGATTCCTCCTTTAGCAACGACAGCACCGTCGTTGCTAGGGAGGTGTTAAAACCACCTCTACCTGACGTGGCAGCGCAGATTTGACAAGTGCCGTTTGTGATGGAGATAGCACCAAAATTGTTCACCCTGGGCTGCTCGTCAACACTCGCTTCATGGACGAGCCCGACCGACCATTGTGCAGTCCAACGTGAGCTTCCCTTGTCTTCCTCGCTGTGCTCCTTCCCTGGTCGATGCCATGCTTCTCTTTTCCTTTCTTTGCTTTCCCACAAAAAACAAAACCCTTTTGTTTTCGGTGGCCACCCCATTTACAATGGATTTGGGCGGCCGGGCTCCCTTTAGTTGGGTGGCTTCACATTCTCTCTTCCCATTTGCTCAAAAATTTCAAGGGCATCATTACCATGTCCATTCTGAGAAAATCCAAATATCATTGCATTCCAAATGATAGCATCCTCCTTAAGAATGCTATCAAACAAAAGCCTTGCAGCTAATACTCGACCACACTTACTGTACATATGCACGAGTGAGGTGACCATAATCACATTTAGCTTTGAACTTGTACCTATGAATTGAGCATGCAACTGAGCACCTTTTTTTGCGGCTCCAACATTTGCACAAGTTGAAAGAACGCTTGTGAAAGTAACTTTATTTGGTATAAACCCTTCATTATACATAATCTCATAAAGTTGTCTGGCATCTCTACCATCCCCATGCTACATATGTGCAGTAATAATGGCATTCCAAAAGACCACATCTTGTCTTTGAATTTGTTGAAAACAGCCAGCTTCCTGGCCCTGCTTCTGTTAGGTTTATCCTGTAGTCATTGCATTCCAAGAAACGACATTCCAAACATGATACTCCTCAAAGCAATTACTGCTCCATGCATTCCAAAACTTGGACGAAAGACAAAAACTCCCAGCTGAGACACCAACCGAGGCGACTGGACCGGTATGGAACCGGCCCCCGGTGAATCTTAAACGGCCAATATCTTGGCAACCGTAACTCCAATCATTGATCCGAAAAGACCGATGCGCTTGTTAGGAAATAAGATGTAGCTAAATAGATAATTGAGTAGATTACTTAATGGAGAGAGACAGATTTATATACATGAGATTATAGAGAGAGAGAGAGAGAGAGAGAGAGAGTACACACGATATACGTGGTTCACCCAATGTGGGCTACGTCCACGGGAAAGCAGCCACTCAATGGCTTTAATACTTCAAAACAAGAAGTAGTTTACAAAGGGATTATACCCTTAATGGAGCTCCCGCCTTGCTTCACTCTCACCACCTCACACTCACCTTGTTGCATCGACTTCACACTGTCAAATGTGTGTAGAAATGGCCTCCTTTTATAGGCCAAAAGGGTTTCCCTCTCTTATGAGAGACAGCCATGTGTAGCCGCCCTTGTGGGAATAAGTCCAAATCGGACCC
Source organism: Adiantum capillus-veneris (assembly GCF_014529385.1). Classification (NCBI taxonomy): domain Eukaryota; kingdom Viridiplantae; phylum Streptophyta; class Polypodiopsida; order Polypodiales; family Pteridaceae; genus Adiantum; species Adiantum capillus-veneris. The sequence goes on from NC_140944.1 coordinate 79,723,562, forward strand.
TCCAATCCGCCCATGTGTGGCCGCCCTTGAGAAGACAAGTCTGCTTTTGAATTCGGCCACCGGCCACCGGCCATTGACTTCCGACCACCGGCCATCGGCCATTGACTACCGGCCACCGGCCAACCGACCGGTTGTTTTCCGACCACTTTCCGGCCGCCGTCCGGCCATAATATTCCGGCGAAAAAAAAGTCTCCAGGGCCTCTGCCCCCGAGGCCTTTAAAGTTGCCCCTGATTCTTGTCCGTGAAAATTTTGGTTTCCGGTGAGTGATTTTCCTTCACGCACGATGGCTTCTCCTCATAATGGGGGCCTTACAAATGTGCGCTTTTACCACAGAAAATTACAAGGGTAAATCAGGCTCCATACTTAACAATCTCCCACTTGGAGACTGATCTCCAAACCAAACCTGTGACTGCTTTCCATTCTGGCTTTTTATCCTTGAATGCCGATTGAAGATGAGCAAAAGCTCAAATTCTCCTTGTTGACCACCTTTGTAAACATGTCTGCAGGATTTTCACTTGTATGCACCTTTCCTAGCTTTAGTTGTCCCTCTTCCAAAAGAGTGCGTATGAAGTGATATCTCACCTCTATGTGCTTTGTCCTTGAATGAAAGGCTGAGTTCTTCACAAGATGGATAGCACTTTGGCTATCGCTGTACAAGACACAATTGTCTTGTTTGAATCCAAGCTCTTCTAAGAATTTGTGAAGCCACAGAATTTCTTTGCTTGCCTCCGTCATTGCTACATACTCTGCTTCCGTGGTAGAAAGTGAAACCACTTTCTGCAGCTTTGAAGCCCAGCTTACTGCTGTGCCTCCAACCGTGAACACATAGCCAGTAGTGCTCCTTCGAGTATCTTTGTCACCTACCATATCTGCATCAGCATACCCTTCTAGAAAAATATCAGTTCCTCCAGAATACAAAGCATTTGTTGTTGTCCCTTTTAGATACCTAAGTATCCACTTCACAGCTTGCCAATGCTCTTTACCTGGGTTGTCCATGAACCTACTCACAGCTCCCACTACATGTGCAATGTCTGGCCTTGTCCAGACCATAGCATACATTAGAGAACCTACCGCTGCAGCATATGGAACTTTAGACATATAGGCTATCTCCTCTTGTGTCTTTGGACACATATCCTTCGTTAGTTTAAAATGACCAGCCAAAGGTGTAGAAACTGGTTTTGCATTTTGCATTGCAAACCTTTCTAGTACCTTCTTGATGTAATCTTCTTGAGATAGCTTTATTGTCTTCTTCGTCCTGTCCCTTGATATTTTCATACCAAGTATCCTCTTTGCAACACCTAAATCTTTCATTGAAAAAGATTTGGACAGCTCCTCTTTTAGGTCTTTGATGTCTTGCATGTTAGCTCTTGCAATCAACATGTCATCAACATACAACATTAGGATGATGAATTTCCCATCTCCCAAATTCTCCGTGTAGACGCAGTGATCCGAGTTGCATCTTGTGAATCCATGATCCAACATCCATCGATCAAACTTCAAGTACCATTGTCTTGATGCTTGCTTTAAACCATACAAGCTCTTCTTTAATCTGCAAACCATTTTCTCCTTACCTTTTACTTCATACCCCTTTGGTTGAAGCATGTAGATTTCCTCCTCTAAGTCACCGTGAGGGAATGCCGTATTTACATCCATTTGCTCGAGATTTAGATCATGAGCAGCCACAAGGCTTAAGACAAGCCTAATTGAGTTCATTTTTACAACAGGAGAAAATATTTCATTGAAGTCAATACCTTTCTTTTGAGAAAAACCTTTTACCACAAGCCTAGACTTGTACCTTTTCTTCCCACCTTCTTCGTCCTTTAGCTTGTACACCCATTTGTTTTGAAGTGCCCACTTACCTTTAGGCAACTCAACCAACTCCTATGTTTGTTTGCGATGTAGTGAGTCCATCTCCACTTGCATGCTCTTCGTCCATTCTTCTTTGGATTCATGTTGCATAGCTCCTTCATATGATTCCGGCTCTCCAGAATCTGAGATCAAGAGATGGTTGAAGGAAGGAACAAACCTTTCTGGAGGTCTACTTGCTCTTGTAGATCTTCGGGGAATAGGTTGAGGCTCCTCATTTGGTTGACGTTGTTGCACATTGTCACCGTTTGCAGTCCTTGAGTCTTCACCGTCCTCAAGCTCCATGTACTCATCACCTGTTTCTTTTGTTTGTTTTCTTTTCAAGTAATCTTTGTACATATTTTGTTCATTAAAAATTACATCCCTACTCCTTAAGACTTTACTATCTTCAGGATTCCATAGGAGATACCCAAAGTCTCCTTCTCCATAGCCAATGAAGAAACACTTTTTGGACTTTGCATCTAACTTTGATCTTAGGCTTCTATCTATGTGCATGAAAGCCTCACACCCAAACACTTTGAGAAATGCATAATTCACCGGTTTACCTGCCCATGCCTCTTCTGGAACTCCCCCATCCAATGCCGTTGAGGGTGACCGATTGATTAAGTACACAGATGTACTTACAGCTTCCGCCCAAAGCTCAAGCGGTAGGCCTGTATGTAGCCGCATGCTTCGTGCTCATTCCATGGTTTTCCTGTTCATTCTTTCCGAAATCCCATTTTGTTGAGGTGTCCTTGGGGTTGTCCTTTGCCTCCGAATGCCATTGCTAGCACAAAAGCTTTCAAAAGCTTGGCTGCAATATTCGCCTCCATTGTCGGATCGGAGGCATTTAACCTTGGTACCTGTTTCATTCTCCACAAAGGCTTTCCATCTTTGAAATATGGAAAATACATCGGATTTATTCTTCATGACATAAACCCATGTTTTTCTAGTCGCATCGTCTATGAATGTTACATAGTACAATGAGCCACCAAGTGATGGTGTACTTGCAGGACCCCAAACATCAGAATGAACCAACTCATGTTTTTTATTTTTTCTTTCATTTCCTGATTTTTGAAATTTTACCCTCTTTTGTTTACCATAAACAAAATCTTCACAGAACTCTAAGTCCACTTCTTTCAAACCTGGTAGAAGCTTCTTTGTTTGAAGGATTTGCATTCCTTTGGCACTCATATGCCCAAGTCGGTAGTGCCACACCGCACTATCAACTTCTGTAGTCGCTGCACACGCTGAAGGTTGCGTGCTAACAGTACACAAGTAAAGTGTACCGAATTTTTCACCCTTGGCAACCACCAAAGATCCCTTTGAGATCTTCCACTGTTTGTTTTCGAATGCAATGTTGTGACCTTCATCGTCCAATTGTCCTGTAGAGATCAAATTTTTACGAAGAGAAGGAACATGCCTAACATCTTTAAGCTTCCATTCATTTCCGTTAGCAGTTTTGACAGAAACTGTACCTTTGCCGACAATCTCACAAGCTTCATCATCTCCCAAGTATACATACCCAAAATTACCTTTGGTGTAGTCTTGGAAATGTTGCTTGTGTGGTGTCGCATGGAATGAAGCCCCGGAATCTACTATCCAGGAATTAGACACATTGTCTAATGAGAGAATTAGAGCATATTGCTCTACTTTACCTGCCACATTGGCCTCCGATGTTGGCTTTTTGTCTTGAGACTCCGTCTCCTTCTTCTTCTTGGACCAAAAATCCTTCTTGACGTGGCCCTTCTTGCCGCAGTTCCAACATTCAAGAATTGACTTTGTGCGTGACTTGCTCCGCCTTGAGCGATCACGACCCTTTTGGTTTTTGAACCTCTCCTTAAGCCTTCCTCTTGTTTCCACTGACAGTGCAGCACTTGATGTTTCTCCTCTGCTTCTCCTTCACATTTCCTCGCTTAGGAGAACACCCACAACATCATCAAACTTAAGAGTATTTGTGCCAAAGATAGAATTACTTACAGCCATCACAAGGCTGTCCCAACTATCCGGTAGAGATGATCGTATAAGGAGAGCTCACACTTCATCATCGAAATTGATTTTCACTGATCGAAGTTGACTTATGTTTGTGTTAAAGTCATTTAGGTGTTCTGCAACTGAACCATTCTCTGCCATCTTTAGATTGAACAAGCGCTTCATAAGAAATACCTTATTGGATGCCGATGGTTTCTCGTAGAAGTCATCAGGTGACTTCATCAAGTCCTCCGTGGTCTTCATCTCCGAAACATTGAAGGCCACCGTTGACGCCAAGCTTAACCGGATTGTTCCCAGTGCCTTTCGATCAAGGACAATCCATGCTTCATCTGCCATTGTTGCGGGCTTCTTCGCAAGACCGCCTAGTGGCAAATAGAGGTCCTTCTAGTAGAGATAGTCTTCAATCTGCATCTTCCAATGTTGGTAGTTTTTGCCGTTGAACTTCTCAATCTTGAGCTTCCCTTCCTCCGCCATAACTCCCACTCAATTCAAGGAATCCTTTCCTTGAGATAATTTAGCTACGAGCAAACCTTGCTCTGATACCAGTTGTTAGGAAATAAGACGTAGCTAAATAGATAATTGAGTAGATTACTTAATGGAGAGAGACAGATTTATATACACGAGATTATAGAGTAGAGAGAGAGAGAGAGAGAGAGAGAGAGAGAGAGAGAGAGTACACACGATATACATGTTTCACCCAATGTGGGCTACGTCCACGGGAAAGCAGCCACTCAATGGCTTTAGTACTTCAAAACAAGAAGTAGTTTACAAAGGGATTATACCCTTAATGGAGCTCCCGCCTTGCTTCACTCTCACCACCTCACACTCACCTTGTTGCATCAACTTCACACTATCAAATGTGTGTAGAAATGGCCTCCTTTTATAGGCCAAAAGGGCTGCCCTCTCTTATGAGAGACAGCCATGTGTAGCCGCCCTTGTGCGAATAAGTCCAAATCGGACCCTCCAATCCACCCATGTGTGGCCGCCCTTGAGAAGACAAGTCCGCTTTTGAATTCGGCCACCGACCACTGGCCATTGACTTCCGACCACCGGCCATCGGCCATTGACTACCGGCCACCGACCAACCAACCGGTTGTTTTCCGACCACTTTCCGGCCGCAGTCCGGCCATAATATTCCGGCGAAAAAAAAGTCTCGGAGGCCTCCGCCCCCGAGGCCTTTAAAGTTGCCCCTGATTCTTGTCCGTAAAAATTTTGGTTTTCGGTGAGTGATTTTCTTTCACGCACGATGGCTTTTCCTCATAATGGGGGCCTTACAAATGTGCGCTTTTACCATAGAAAATTACAAGGGTAAATCAGGCTCCATACTTAACAGCGCTCCTCAGAGTGAGCACTTCTTGCCCGTACATTCATTTCAATTCTGTCACCTTAGCTGCAGTTGTCCAATTTGTTACGCATTTGCAATCGACTTGAACTTTAAATTGCCATAACTTCTTCACCGTAGCTTCAATCGATGAGCCGTAAAGACAGGCCGGTAGAGCACATCAAGCCTTGCAGTTCTAGGTCACAATATCCCATTTGTGCCCACTTCAAGCATAACACTTTTTATCATTGTTAAGGCATGTTTTTGGCCTTTTCAGCCGCATTTGACATACATTCAACATTAAACTTGGCTTGTTACCAGGCCTTAATCACTGTTTATTAATCATGTAAGCTTCAAACAAACTTGATGTACATTTTTTTGGCATCTTTCTTAGCATGGGAGTGGAGCTGCATGACAACGCCAAATAGAAACTCCAACACACAGAGCTCCACCCCTACTCAGGAAGAGCTTTAGCGATGGAAGAACTTTTCCATTGACGATGGCTACTTACTCCGCAAAAGTAGAGTATGTGTGCCAAAGGACTCAGACACTAGGCACCAAATCTTATTTGAGTGTCACGATGGTCCAAGTGCTGGTCATCTAGGTATCTGTAAGACGTATGTCTTAGTTTGATGGAATTTTACTAGCTGGGCTTACATCATGATGTTTAAGAGTACGTACTAAACTGCCAACAGTGCCAAGTTAATAAGGCAAAGCGCCTCAAGTGTTGAGATGTAGAGAGAAAGAGAGAGAGACAAGACAAGAGACACACCATATACGCTCCCAAAGACTGATTCATATTGAGGACAAGATACAAATATATAGGTGAGACCAAGTTCAGTAGAGTGAGCCATATATAGCTCCAACACCCCCACTCAAACAAAGGTCTCTAGCTTTGGATGAAAAAACCCTTGGGGAGTTCAAGGGAAAAACCCAAGCCCCTATACAATGTGAAATATGAACCAGCGGTGATGATGTGAAAGTGAATTATGCATCTATGTACAAATATTCAAGTGACTTAGATATCACAAGGTGAAAATGTGGAGTGTGCATAGTGCATGGTACCTAAAAGATTACAATGTCATATGTACAAAGCTATTACAATAGCAAAGAAGCTAATCTAGAAAGAGTGAGGCCGAAGCAACTCCAAGCTCCGAGCGCAAGAGGATGAAACGTGACTCATTGAGGCCTTTGGTCAAAATGTCTGCAATCATCTGGTCACTTGGACAGTGCTCAACCATAATGGTTCCTTTGCGTACTTCATACCTGACATAATGATAATGGACAGCAATTAAATGTTCAGTAGCATATGCTCTATTCCGATCTGTGTCGAATCGACGCTTATAGCACATATGAGTGGGATGATCAGATCGTCCACAGTATTCACAACAAGAAGAAGAAGAGTCTCTAGATAAACGTGGTTGTTTTGTGGTAATATTGTGTTTGCGACGGCCACATCTGCGGTTTCCTCATTGAAGTGGACGCCTTCGAGCATAAAAAGCAGGTTCCATCTGTTGTGACTCAGTCTCCTCTTGTGAAATCATAGCTGTATCATGACTAGCATTCCGACATTCTTGACGCTGAGAGTATTCAATTAAAGACATGCAAGCTTGGTCGAAATCAAGACCATCTTTATTAGAGAGAATAGTAACAATGTTATCATAAGAAGAGTCCTTCACCGTATCAACGAGAAGTGTAATCAGTTGCTTTTGTGGAACAGGATCACCGACAGCAACAAGTTGATTAATAATAGATTTGAAAGATTCAATATGTCCTGTCATGGCAGTACCAATTTCATATTGTAACTTGTTAAGCAACCCTCTCAATATAAAGTATTTCTGTAACAGATTTCTTCTGAAAGTTTGCAATAAGGTACTTACATACGTCGTGGGAAGTAGACAGTTCATACATATCAAGCAAAAGGGAATCAGTAAGAGCAGAAAGAATATACCGACGAGCTGATTTATCACGTCATTGCCAATCCATATAGGCAACATTCCAATCTTCAAATATAGGTCCTTCAGTGATAAGCACGTTATCATTATCTGTATCAACAGGCTGAGACGGACAAACACGATTTCCAAGAACAACATCGGAGAGTTCATCGCCTTCAAGAATTAACAACATCTTTGCTTTCCAGCCTGGAAATCCTTGACCTTGGAAAGGAGGAACAGAACGCTGGCCAGAAGGAAAGCCGTTGACGAGAATATTCATAGCCATATCTTGTTGTGAGAAGACGTATAAGATAAGATCACAGAATTTGCACACCATATATGGTGAAGGCCGCAATTGAGAATGAGAGAGATATGAGTACTACGTTCTGTCAACGATAAACGTAAGAAGGATGCTCAAGGAACGTCCAAAGATGTGATAGACGTCACCCAAAAAAGGCAGGGTAAAGGAGACGTTAATAATAAACGAGTCCTCAAAATAGAGTGGCGTGAGACACAAGATTGACGGCCACAATACGAATAGCAAAAAGCTAAATCTTCTCGAAAAAGTGAACGCCAAAATAAGAAAAACGATCGCGGACGCTTCACGAAGAAGTAGGACGAAGAAAGCTGTGTCAAGCTCAATTGCAGTAAAAACAACATAACTTTCTGCTGCGAACTCCGTTTGACGCAAACCTAGAACTCAAATCGAAGAGCTCGAGGAGACAAACAAGTTTTGGATGAAAAGTGCTATTGCGCTTTTCCCGTTTCTCCAAATTTTGAGCAGAACAGCATGAAAATTTGAGATGAAGTTCAGGGTGTCATAAACAAGAAAACGTAATCAACGATTAGATTGATTAGAAATAAACGCCACATAAAACACTAATCATATTCTTCTTAACACAAAACAACCACATCTAATAAGAATCAATGCTCAAAAATAAAATTTGTAACAATTTTGAATCTTACATACGAATCGCATACACATACTGTTGTCACCATGAATTGAATCGGCGTGTGATCGTTACCGCTCTGATACCATGTTGAGATGTAGAGAGAAAGAGAGAGAGACGAGACAAGAGACACACCATATACGCTCCCAAAGACTGATTCATATTGAGGACAAGATACAAATATATAGGTGAGACCAAGTTCAGTAGAGTGAGCCATATATAGCTCCAACATCAAGGTAGGTGGCCTTTTACATCCTTTAGAGATTTCACAAGGTAAGTGGGAGAATATCTCTATGGATTTTGAAGTAGGACTACCTACTACAAATCGTGGCCATGATGCCATTTGGCTAATTGTAGAATATCTCACAAAGATGGGTCGATTCATTCCCACTAAGAATACGGTTAAGACACCGGAATTAGCATGGCTATTTGTAGAGCATCTATATAAACTCTACGGTCTTCTAGCTAGTATCATTAGTGAAAGAGATTGAAAGTTCAATAATCACTTCTGGAGATCCGTGTTCCAAAAGATGGAAACTAAACTTAATCTAAGTACGGCTTATCATCCAGAAACGGATGGTCAAACAGAAAGAGTTGATAAAGTGCTAGAGGATATGCTACGAGCATAAGTTAGCAAGAAGAAAACCAATTGGGAAGACTACTTACCTATATTGGAATTTTCTTATAATAGATCAAAGCATGTGTCATTTATGCTTTTGTATGGATTTCAACCTAGATCATCCGTTACGGTGGGGTTGGCTAAGGAGAAGATACAACAAGCGAAGGATTTTCTCCAAGACCATTTTGACATGCTTCAAGTTGCTCGACAGAATGTTAAGCAAGCTTAAGATCGATACAAGAAGTACGTAGATGAGCATCGACGTCTTGCTACTTTCAAAGAAGGAGACAAGGTTTTCCTCAAAGTTTCGGAGCATTCAAAAAGTCTGAAGATGGGAAAAGTTGCTAAACTTTCACCATGCTATTGTGGACCGTTTACCATTCTCAAACGTATAGGTCAAGTGGCCTATAAGTTAGCTCTTCCAGAGCAATCACGAGTTCATCCTGTTTTTCATGTTAGTCGTTTATGGAAACAGCTAGGACAGTATGATAATGTCATTGACACAGGTGTGTTGGTTCACCTTATTGCACCGCCAAGCATTCCTCATGAGCCCGAAAATAGTTTGGATTGTCATGAGCTTCCCACCAGACATCATGTCAAACGACAGGTGTTGGTAACATGGCTAGATAGACCTGAAGAAGGTTCTACATGGGAGAATGCCTCCGGAGTTAAGAAACATTTTCCTACGTTCATTTTCGAGGACGAAAACGATTCTTCAAGGGGGGGGTAATGTAAGGACATGGGTCCTATGGGCAAGGCCACCGGCACGACCGAATAGTGTGTACGCTAGGGGGAGGCTATAAGATAGCACGATTGGGTGGAGACTAGCACATTCATTACCACCACCCTTTCACTCCCCCGGATCCTCGTCTCCATTGGATGTCAATGGACTCTCATCGGCTCCGAGAGGCACACAAACTACGTCACTGACTCTGCACTAAAGAAGATAGATGACCACGAGGGCTAGGATGGCTTGATGGTTGTAGTGGGGTAGGTTGATGCAAGGGAATTACAGAAGAGGGTGCAGAGAGAAATGGTGAAGGAAATGTAGCATCGGGAACCAAGGGAAAGGAAAGGCTGAAGGAAATGTAGTGGGGGGTGTTGAGGGAAAGCTAGGGTGAAGGAAAGGTAGTGGGGGCCTCTGAGGACATGGGCGAGTGTGACAGGGAAATCCCATACTAAGACAACTAATGTGACATATATGAAGAGAATATCCCTTGCAAAGGTTGCTCATACTCTTGTCACATGCGCAAGAATGAGGCTATCTGGGGATCCATAGGGACCAAATTAGGAGGAGGACAAGGAGGGGAATGGTCATAGGGACCGAAGCCCCCATAAGGATTCCCAAAAGAGGAACCCATGGTTGTCTTAAAAGAGCTGAAGAAGTCTTCGTCTTGCCCGGCCATGTCACAACTAAAAAAGAAAGAAAAGAGAACTCAAATACAACCTAAACATACTAAACGGGCAGCCCATTGCATGCAAATAGGCATGCCAAAACCTCTCTAATAGAGGGCCTATAGCCATGCCATAAACTAGGGGTTTTGGGAAGCCCATTTGGCCCCTCTATTAGAGGGGTTTTGGCATGCCTATTTTCATGTAATGGGCAACCCAAACAGGCTGCCCACCATTGAAGGGGGTGGGAAAAATAGGGCCAAAAAAACATGAGCATGGGGGAAAATCCATGGGCTCACATGAGCCTTCAACTTGACCAATTTAAGGCATGAGTTTGGCTCCTCTATAAGAGGGATTCGGGCTGCCCATTGCTACGATTAGGAATGCAAAAACCCCTCTAATAGAGGGGCAAACTATATCCAAAACTAGGGGTTTTCGGATGATTCTGGTCGCTCTAGTAGAGGTGTTTTGGGCTACCGTTTGGCTACATACGTGTGTTAATGATTTTGTCCCCTCTAGTGGAGAGGTTTTGGGCTACATGCATGTGTTAATGATTGCATTCTCTCTTGCAACAAGTATGATCGGTTGGAGAAATGTCCAAAGTGTCGTGAAGAGAGATACAAAGACCTTCCCATTGATCCAGAGGAAAGAAAGAAGACTCACCTGGTACCAAGAAACGATTTACAAAATTTTCCCCTCATCCCTCGTATCCAATACATGTTCAAGACCACCACCTTCAACAAACTCCTTACATGGCATGATGGTAGTCACTCTATGGATGGTATAATGTGTGTCTGAGTGGATTCACAAGTATGGAAATACACTGAGGAAAAATGGCCCGCGTTCAAAGGAGACCCACATTATCTTTGTTTGGGCCTTGCAAGTGATAGTGTCAACCCTTTTAGCACCACAGTACGACATGGAGCACATAACTGGTTGTCCTGATCAATTACAACGTCCCCCCTTGGAAGAGAAACAAGGAAGGCTACATCATGCTATCTTTATTAATTCCTAAAAAGTACAAAGTCAAAAATTTGTATGTGTATCTAGCCCCTCTTATTGATGATCAGTTAAATGAGCTATGGACCAGTATCCCTATCCACGATGTGTCTCTACCACCAACAGAGCGCCAACCCATATTCGAGGCATACTTATGTGGACTATGCGTGACTTTTTGGGTCTTGGAGAGGTCTTAGGTAACCATACATGTAGCCCTCAGTTATGGGTTATCGTTAACTAAGAGTTATTACTAATTATAAATATAATGTACTACCAACAGGTTTGTCTACATCCGGATATGAAATGTTCCCTATTTGTGGTCCCTCTCTCGTCTCACAGAGCGTCCATCACACCTCAAAAAGGTCATTTATCGTAATAGTCATCATTTTCTACCACCAACACATGAAAAATACAAAGAACCTTCAAATGGAAAGGTCCCATATAGATGGACAATGAGAGATTGGAAAAGAGCATGGGATAGGCATTGCTCAATGGACCTCCCTCTCTGAGAGCCACCCAAGGGTATGAGACAATGTTCTGTGTTTTTTGAGTTGCCTCATTGGACCAATTTGAATATCGAACATTTGATAGATCCATTGCAAATATTCAAAAACATAGGCTAGATGATTTGGGACCACATCATAGGCAAGAGAGATCATGTTGACACTAGGGAGGACATGAAACTTCAATGCAGATTGCCACCATCAGCAATGCCCGTGATGGAAGACAACAAGAAGTATCATCTTAAAAAGGCACCATGGATCCTATCAAACACTGGCCAACGCAAAGTGAAAGAATCTATTGCTTCCATCAAAACACCTACAGGTTACATGCGATCTTTAAAGGGAGCATCCTCGAAGACAAAGAAAGGTGGTGGACCCCTATTACACGGCTTGAAATCCCATGATTGGCACAAGATGCTCCAAGTGATTATCAAGCCTTTATGTTTTGTCTTACTTGTTGCTACTCTAGTGTTATTACTTTTGAAAACACTATGCAATCCATCTTACCATTGAGCATTAGTGGATGCAAAATCAAGAAAGTATGTGATGCTATATATAAGATGAGAGAGCTTGTCAGGTGGGTGAGCTCTAAGAATATTGAAGTCGCATCCATACCAACTGCAAGATTATTAGCCAAAGAAGCAGTTGTCTCATTGAAGAGATATTTTCCAGGTCCATACTAGTGAGCCAACTCCATCTTATAGTGCATCTTGTGGATGATGTAGAGATTTGTGGAGTGGTCCATTCCCGTTGGATGTTCTTCCTTGAGCATTTTCTTAAGAAACTCAAGGACTTTGTGAGGCTATCACCGCCCGAGGCTAGCATGTCCGCAGGATGGATTGTTCAAGAGTCATTTGTGTACATCTCTGAGTACCTTGCTATAGTGGATGAAATGGTACCAAGTTGATAGCCGGAAATAAAATGCCATATGGGGTGGACTCTACACCACACATAGCTTGAACATCCCCAAGCATCATCTCAAGGTAGGAGTAATCCTATAGGTAGAGAGGGGGCACCACCTAGCATAAGTGCATCTAGGATGGAAACATACATGACCTAGGGTAGCAAAAGTGAGATGCCCTCTAGGTAACCAACATGAAATGGTGATACAGCAAACGCCCACATGTAGAAATCCCTAGTCAACACTTAGGAGTGTGTGTATGAGGGAGGTACGTGACAAGGTCAGAATGGGGCATACTAACTGATTGGAGAGGCCACACGTGATGGAGCACAAGCAGAGTGATATACAAGAGATGAAACATTCCGTGAATGTGGGAAAGCAAAACTAAGGAGAACAGATAGTGGACCCCAAAGATCAAGACAACATAGCACCCTTTTATTGGCGATGATGATACTTACAAATGGTGGTCTTGATGGTTACAAACCTGGCTCTTGGCACTAGGGATGCATGATGGAATGCGAGCTTCATATGGTGCATTGTGAAGTTGGAGTTAGCGGGAAGGTTAGTTCAGGGAAAAAATCAAGACAATGCAGCCATCGATGACGTCAAATCACCAACACTGAGATCGGCCCCAAGGTAGCATGGTGTGGATGCATTCAATCCTAGCGTGCTCATGTTGCCTTGTGGGGGAAGTAGCGACTGCCTTATGTGCATGGAGTGGTCGTGACTAGTTACTCAACCATGGTGTGGTGGATAATGGGAAAATGGTGATGTTGCCAATGCTAAGATGCCCAAGCTTGCAACTCAACATGATGCCATGAGTTCTCTAGCTTTGGGTGCATTATGTGCTTAGTGGTGCTTACAATGTAGACTGCATGGAGCTAGTGTATTCCTCCTTCCTTGTGTCTCCCTTTGTGCTTAGCGAAGGCCTCTTTATATAGGCTTGAGAGGTGTTCCTTACCCAATGGTCCTTGCTAATATCCACTGGTCCTTGTAGAAGATCTAGATGCCTCTCTAGTAAGAGAGATAGAGAGAGAGAAAGGTAGAGATAGAGAGAGAGGAAAGAGTGGGGTGGGGAGAGTTTTTTTTACAATCCACTAGCCATTGGCTAGGTTATTAGGGAAGAGTGTAGTTCGGGGAATTTACAAGGGTTTTGTCGATGGTTCGGGTGGTCGGTGTGAGGTGAAGGCTACTAGAATTGGTATTTGTTGCGAGAAGCCGAGATGTTATGTGTTGCTTCCTCTCGGTGCCAGCTGGGGCACGCCTTCGTCACCACTTCTTGTTTTGGTGTTGGCGAAACGCGAGTTGGCCATCTTCGCCGATGGTGTCGATGTTGTGTTTTTCCTCTTTTTCCATTTTGGGTGCGTATACGCATGCGTGCAATGTGTGTGTATGAGTGTGAGTGCGTTTATGCGTGTGTGTATATATGTGAGTGTGTGCATATATAGAGGGTGCGGTGTGTGGGAATGAGAGAGAGGGGGGGGGGGGTAACTTTGTAAATTACGTGTATATACAGTATATATATATATATATATATACTTTTTTTACGTGTTTTTGCGTAGGGAGTCAGAGCGAGAGAACGAGAGTGAGAGAAGGAGGCGCTGGGGAGAAATGGGAGGGGGAGAGTGTGTGTGTATGTGTGTATGTGTAGTGAGAGAGAGAGAGAGAGAGAGAGAGAGAGAGAGAGAGAGAGAGAGAGAGAGAGAGAGAGAGAGAGAGAGAGAGAGAGAGAGAGAGAGAGAGAGAGAGCGGTTTGGAGTTGTGTCTGCATAGGCTGAAAGCACGAGAGAGAGACCGGGGTGCCTGCGGGCTTGAGCTCCGAGCGAGAGAGGGAGGCCGGGGTGAGGTGGTGAGGGAGGGAGAAGGTGAGGGAGTGGGTGTGGATAAGAGAGAGAGAGAGAGGGGGCATGTTTCACTGCCCCTTTGGGCTGGTCCAGAGAGCACGCGAGAGGAAGAGAGAGAGAGGAGGGTTTTTAGGGCTTCTTTTGGCCGACAACGAGCGAGGAAGGGGGTAAGTTAATGAGGGTCAACGGGGTGGGGTAATAAGAGAGAGAGAGAGAGAGAGAGAGAGAGAGAGAGAGAGAGAGAGAGAGAGAGAGAGAGAGAGAGAGAGAGAGAGAGCATTATTATTAGCTAGGCTTCGGGTTGTTTAAAGAGAGTGAGAGAGATATATATAGTGAGGGGAAGAGAGAGAAAGAGGGAAAGATAGTGAGAGAGAGAGGGAACGCGGCCCGCCAGTGGGAAGAAAACAAGAGGGGAGAGAGGGGTGTGTGTGAATCCAAGCGAGTGTGGACGAGAGGAGAGGGTTGTTGAGGTATGGCAGCCCTATTAGAGGGAGAAAGACAAGCGAAGGGGGGGGAGGTAAGAGAGAGAGAGAGAGTGTGGAAAAATAATGAAAGAGAAAGAGAGATTTGAAAAAGACGGCGGCCCGCTATAGGGATAGAGAGGTCCGTGATATTTTATGCACCCTTCGGGGTTTGGCAACAGTGATAATAAGGAAAAAATGTTTTTTTGTGGTTTTCTTTACCTCCGGCTCCCCGAATGGTTGATTCATACGGTTCTCGGCTTCTAAAATCAAGAACTTTAAATTCTCAGGTCGGGCTAGAGGGCGATGCGGCTAACCCGGTGTCATTAGCCCTCTCCCTAAGGTTAGGGGCATTCATGCCTCTAACTCATCTGTTTGATCATTTTTGTCGGAGGTGGGAGGTTGATGGTGTATCCTCATCAGGAATGTGGATAGGTGGAGTGATCAAATCGAAGAAAATAAGGTTTGAGCCGCAAACCATTTAGCCTGGTTTTATGAAGTTTGCCATCAGCTTTCATAAGCTGATAACTCCCATTGGCATACTTTTTCCTGATGATCAAAGGGCCCTCCCATCAGAGTAGGAGCTTCTTATCTTTGCGTGTGTCGAAGCGATTGTCGTAGCGAAGCACCAACATTCCTTTCTTTGATTCTTTGCACCGAAGATGCTGGTTGAAACTAAGCCATCTGTGCTCTTCTTGTGCCGCATAATAATTGATTGCTTCTTCTCTGTCCAACTGTAGTATTTCCAAGTCAAGGATGTGATCCCTCAAATGCATGTTGGGCCGTTGAAACAGGCTTGCGATCACTCTAAGACTTGCTAGTTGCACCTCAATAGGCAAGGAGGCAGGTAAGATTGCCTCCTTGCCAAATACCAAATGATATGGAGTGAACCCCAAAGATGTACGGAATGAGGTTCTGTAGGCCCACAAAGCTGGGAGTAGATACTTATCCCAATCTCCAGGATGATTGTTAACCTGCTTGGTGATAATTTTACAAACCATTCCATTCACTTTATCAACTAGGCCATTACATTGAGGGTAATATTGTGATGAGTGCCTCCTTGTAATGCCAAGGTTTTGCATTAACTCTCCTACCAAGTCTTCTCTGAAACCTGGCCCTCTATCAAAGATGATTTCTAATGGTGTGCCAAACCTTCAGCATATGTGCTCATAGAAAAACTTAGCTACGTCTACAGCTGTGATCCTAGTTGTGGCTGTAGCCTCCTCCCATCTAGTCATATAGTCGACTCCCATGATGATGTAAAACTTCCCTGAGTTGGCCCTAGGAAATGTTCCTATGGCATCTATACCCCATTTTTCAAATGGTCCATATGAAAGGATAGGTGTCTGTGGTTCAGGCATGAGTGACCTAATGCCGGCCTTTTGACACAACTTACATGTCTTACACCAGTGGTGTACTTCGCGATTGAGGCTAGGCCATACAAAACCATCCTGCAAGATCTTTCTACTTGTTATATCTAGGGCAAAGTGACCACCAAAAACACCATCATGACAACTGGCAATTACCCCCGTAATTTCATTAGAGAGAGGGACCTTCCTAAGTATTTGGTCCTTACCCTTACAATACAAGCCATCATTGATAAGCTAATACCTTGTGGCCTTCCGAGTGAGCCATTGCTTCTGTCCTTTTGTTATTTCCAGTGGACATTCCCCTATTTCCAAAAAATGCATGATGTCAGGTAAGGTGTCACTACCTTGAAATAGAGGGAGCTGTAGGTTTATAGCTCCAACCACCACTTCCTACAGTCTTTCGCTTGCTAGGGCATCCACTTCATGGTTTTGAGCCCTTGGGATATGGTTTAATTGAACTTTTTCAAACTTACCCAACAAGGTTTTTAAACAGCTTAAGTGGGTCCTCAAGCTAGGATTCTTGCATGTACATACTCCATTTACCTACCTTACCAAAAGTAGAGCATCCCCAAACACACTAAGGAGCTTTACCCCTTGCGAGAGGCACCATTGTAAACCCTTGGTTAGTGCTTCATACTCAGATTCATTGTTAGAATGTGATTCTAACAAATGGACAAGAGAAAATACCTTGATACCCTTGTCATCAAAGACCACTATACCTGCAGCTACTTTGTCGGATGCTCTCTTGTAGGCTCCATCAAAGTAGAGAGAGTGTGCTCTTTCTACCATCGGTGGCTCTGGAAGGGATTGAATTCCTTCCCTTTTAGATTGATTCACCTTCTTCTCAAAGTTTTGGTAGGTCATGAGTCCCCCCAAGCTTGCCCTTGTCGTGCTTTCCACCTATACCATGTAGTCAAATTCTTGCAAACGAACTAGCCATTTAGTAATCCTAGCAAAAACATCCATGTGTTGTACAACATAGGGAAACATCTCATTCATGGTTAAAATCACAAATTGCTTAGGCAGCAAGTATGACCTAAACTTTGTAGTTGCAAATCTAAGAGCTAGGATTAGGTGTTCCATGTGGGTGAAACCTTTCTCTACTGTTGTCATCATTCGACTAGAGAAGTAAATTGGCCTCATGAAAGATGTTGTATCCTTCTGGAGTAGCACAGTCCCCAAGGAGTCATCACCCACGCTTGAGGTGACATATAATTTTTCATCCCACTTAGGTGGTGAGATAGTTGGTAGGGTGGCTAATCTAAAACCAAAGGACTGCCAGGTCCTGGTCCATCCTCCCAACCTCCCTTTAATAGGCTCCTAGCCACTTTCGGACCCCTTCCTACTGGCAGCTGGCCCTTGGCCGAGAGTTCGTGACCCCTTGGTTGGCCCTTGGCTTGACATTACTCCCCCCTTGGAGAAGCGTTTTCGTCCTCGAAAACAAAAGTGGGGAATTTCTTCTTAAGAACACTAATGTTTTCCCAAGTGGCACCCTCTTCAGGGCAATCTTTCCACTTGACTAAAGCTTGACTACGTACATGATGACGAGTACGGAGTTCATGAAAATCTAAAATGCGTTCAGGTTCATGCGATGGAATGGGAGGTTCAGGGAAATCAACCAATATCTGTTGGCCGATAACATTGTCGTTCCCATGCAAGCGTTTACGTAAACGACTTACATGAAATATCGAATGGACACGAGAGTGCGCAGGTAACTCAAGTTTGTAGGCCCTATCTCCAACGCGCTTGAGTATCTTGAATGGCCCACAATAACGTGGAGATAATTTGGGTGTAGGCCCAGTCTTCAGACTTTCTGAATGCTCTGGCACACGCAAAAATACCTCTTCCCCTTCCGTGGACACTACAACAGGCTATTCATATTAGCGACGTTCACACAGCGACGCAAAAAAAAATAATTTCCCGGCGTCGCTATGAGCGTCGCAAATTTACAAGTAAATTTGCGACGCTCATAGCGACGCCGGCTCGGCTAAAAAAAATAACAGAGAGCGCCCAAAAACTCAGATCTCAGATCTGAGTTTTTTGACGCCCTCAAGCAAGGAGCAGGTAACGCTCTCCCTCTCTCTCTCTCTCTCTCTCTCTTTCTTCTCCACACACACACACACACACACACACACACATACACACACACACACACACACACACACACACACACACACACACACGAGGAGAGGAAGGAGAGCCAGGTATGCTCCTTCCCTCTCCTCACTCTCATGTTCGATCCCTTCCCCTCTTTCTCTCTCCCTCTCTCTCTCTCTCTCACACACACACACACACACACACACACACACATAGTGTTTTTGAGAGAGAGAGAGAGAGAGAGAGAGAGAGAGAGAGAGAGAGAGAGAGTACAAACATAAACAAAAACGCACACACACATACATAAACAAAGAATGCACACACACATTGAGAGAGGAAAAGAGAGAGAGAGCATGCATAAACAAAAAACGCACACATTGAGAGAGGAAAAGAGAGAGAGAACATGCATAAACAAAAAACGCACACATTGAGAGAGGAAAAGAGAGAGAAAACATGCATTAAAAAAAATGCACACACATTGAGAGAGAAAGAGAGAGAAACTAATTTAACGTCGTAGGAAACTAATTAAAATTAAAAGACCTAAAGATCTACCCGACGAGGAGTTGAACTCAAGACCTATTATTCAAGAGGGAAATGGCATAACCAATCTATCATACTTGGCATGGGTGATAGAAAGGTTATACCATTTATCTCTTTTTATTGGCACACACATCCACACACGCGCACACACATAAGAAGAAGAGAGTTATAACGTGGTAGGAAACTATCCTAAAAGACGTTAAAGATTAGGTTAGATGTAGACTTACGTTAAATTAGATTTAGGTTTATTTAAGTTAAATTAGATTAGATTTAGGTTTATTTTTAGTTAGATTTACGTTTATTTACGCTAGATCTAGATTTACGTTATATTAGATTAGATTTAGGTCTCCATAGACTGCGATGCCTGCATGAAGCGGGTGAAGAAAGCCCTCAATGGAATATAGGGTATTGCTGTCTTCACTCATGGTGGGCTCCGTCGATCCAAAAGTACTGGTGAAATGTCTTCAGAAGATAGGGAAGAAGGTGGATCTTCAGGGCGGCAAGAGTCACTACATCCCCGACAATGACCATCTAGACAACCTCTAGTCATTCAACAACAACTTCAAAGTTAGGGACAAGAGCAAGAACGGTCCAAAGGGCCAATTGCTCTCGTCAGATGTGGATGGAGATGAGGCAGCGTCACCGCCGGATGCTAACTCTCACATCTTAAGTGATGAGAATGCCAACTCTTGCCGAGTTATGTGAAAAATTATGTGTTAAATCAGTTTTAAGGTTCTTATAATCCCTGTTAGTTTAGTTCTTTGTTTTTAATATAACATAATTTACGTTAGATTTAGATTTATGTTATATTAGATTAGACTTAGGTTTATTTAGGTTTACCCACACCCACACACACACACACACACACACACAGACAAGAAGAAGAGAGTTTTAACGTCGCAGGAAACTATCCCAAAAGACGTTAAAGATTAGGTTAGATGTAGACTTACGTTAAATTAGATTTAGGTTTATTTTTAGTTAGATTTACGTTTATTTAGATTTACGCTTATTTACGTTAGATCGAGTCCACGCAAGAATTACTTATGGTTTAGGGTTTAGAGTTAGACGAACAGTGAAAAGATCTACTGTGAAAAGATGTTAAGATGCTGTGAAGTGCTACAGCTAGAGAAGAGGCAAAGGGGTTTTGTCCACTACATGCAGTATCATGTAGACGTGGGTCTGTAGATTTCTTGTACCCACAAATATAGGTATTGACCAGTAAAGACGAGATTATAGCCCGGTGGTTCTGATCTCCGTGCACCTCTAGACCGAGGTGTGCGGGGATTGGACATGACTAGAGAATGTGAGGTAGAGAGAGAGAGAGAGAGAGAGAGAGAGAGAGAGAGAGAGAGAGAGAGAGAGAGAGAGAGAGATAAGACGAAGAATGCCAATAGAATATTAAATTTGTTGTCCAGGTTATAAGATTTTTATCCTCATTATGAGTAGTGACGAGGATGTGGGACCGTCCAACCGAAACACCTATCTCTCAACGAGGGTCTTATGTCCTTGTAATCAATGCAAGCATGCTGTGCGACGGACAAGACGTGTTTCTTTGCAGCACGTTCGCAAATTTGGCGAGTTCGATCCATCTATTATAGATCGAATTGTTGCCAATTATAACTCATTGGACTCTGACGCTGGCCAACAAGCAACAATCTTGCAACCCAATAGACGTGTTCGCAGGCGCTTTGGTCAAGCAGCATATGTGAGGCCACAAGATGTAACCTCTGACAGCTCGGGGGATGATCATGCAGAGCACATTCCCAACGAGGCAATGTTTGAGCCCGAGATTGATAAAATGATTGAGACGATCATGGATTCAGAAAGGCTTATCTATGATGATATGAAAAGTGAAGCCGATACGCCATTGTATAATGGAGCACGTATGTCTAGATTGAAAGCTCTCCTGGTTCTTCTCAACATGCAGGCAAAGTTTGGATGGAGTGACACTAGCGTCACAATGCTTTTCAGGTGATCTATTACAATTAGTTTACTTTAATAAAACTCTAAATGTATAATGATCTGATAGATTTTTACACGACTGTATCGTATTTTTATGTTGTGTAGATTGCTTAAAGAGCACATACTACCAGCTGACAATGTGTTTCCAGATTCCCGAGATGGTCGGATTTTGCCAGGGAAGCTCGAAATTTGCGCTTAGGCCTGGCTATGGATGGTGTAAATCCATTTGGTCAAAGATCAACATCTTACAGTGTATGGCCCATTGTCATCGTCAACTACAACATTCCCCCGTGGTTGACTACGAAGAAGGGGCACCTATGGCTAAGCTTGATTGTGCCAGGGCGATATAAAGTGGAGAATATGGATGTGTATCTTCGTCCACTATTGGAAGAGCTACAACAATTGTGGATTGGCATAGAGGTGGTGGATATGAGCCGACACACAGGACGACGGAATGATTTGATCAGAGGCATTCTAATGTGGACCATGCATGACTATCCCGGGCTAACAGAATGCTCAGGTGATCTATTGACACTCCTCACTCAGACACTGTAAATCTTGTTTTTTCCCATAGTTGATCTATTATCATGTGTATACATGCAGGGGTTCAAACAAGCGGATACAGAGAATGTGTCACATGTGGACCTAGACTGAATGCACATAGGGCGCCCTCACTGAAGAAGCAAATCTACGAAGGTCATCAAGCGTATCTTCCAGAGAATCATGTGTTACGCGACGACTTTTTGGGAAGAGAGCCACCAAGGATGTCTGCACAAGCATGGTTAGAGCAGAAGGAGATGTGCGATGACGGATTGCCTCCAGGGATGAAGAGACTATCTCTATGGTACGAGTTACAATACTGGCCCCGACTCATGTCAATCACTTGCTCGATCCAATGCACATATTCAAGAATGTGGGTAATCTACTATGGGACCATCTGACCAGCAAGAAAGATACTTTGGGAGCCAGATTTGACCTTAGAAATGTGGATCGTATGGATTGTACCTTCCATGGTGTCCGTGCTCTTTTCTACTCGCGCTCACATCTTTTGATTGAAAAATCTGAGTTTTCGACTTGCCTCTTCTATCACTCAATTCATTGCGTCATTGTATTTATATGCGTCAGTACGTCAATGTATTTAATGGTCTTTGCGTCATTGTCTACTCTATTCATTCAATATTAAGTTTAAATATTCGTGTGTTTAATGCAGGTATGGATGATGAGGAGTTTCTTTCTTCTTTGTCACCACAGCAGAGACAGTGGTACGTGGAGCGTCATCGCTCTGGCGCATCATCGCGCGTTCCTACTCCATCCGCATCTCCCTCTCTTTCGGAGCATTCGGCGCACTCCGAAGCTTCGGTGTCGACGAGACGATCTTCACACTCGTCTAGACGCCGGCGCTCTAGTGGTGGCGGTGGCGGTTGTTGTGGGGATTCCGCCACCGATGCCTCCACACCGCCTCGTGTTCGACGAGGCTCTTTACCCTCCCCTTCTTTGCCCGCCCCCACACCAGCCACAGCATCGCCATCTACGCCAGGTTTTGCGCGGCTGACTGTTCCTAGCAGCTACACACCTCTACCTACTCCGCCAGGAGCCACCCCACTCGACACTCCTCGCTTCGGGGCCCCATCGACATGCCGCTAGAGACCCCTACCGGGACACCCAGGTTCACGCGTCACCAGCCAGAGGGCTTGCCTTACTCCGTCAACTTCAGCGACGGCATCATCATGGATGATGACGGCAAGAAGGTGATCTCGCGCATGCGTGGTCTTTGCTCTCAGCTGTTTAGACACTACATACTAAAAAAATGGAGTGAAGTACCAAGTGATTTAAAAGCCAGAGTCATCAGCATACTTCATGATGAGTTTCCCGTTCCAACACGGGATCAGCGCTTCAATGAAGACCTGATGAAGATTCGAATGCGCGAATACTGCAAACACAAGCCTTCCGAAGTGCAAAAAGCAATCAAGCATGGGTGGAACAGGCCAGATTGGCTGGCCAAAGAAGATTGGAAGAATGCGAAGAAAGCAGCGCGCGAGAATCCCGACAAGTGGAAGCAACAAAAGGATGCAGCCAGAGCGCGAGTAGAGGCAGGGAGCTCGCACCACTTGGGGAGCGGTGGATGGGTATCATTTGAGGCCGATTTTGTAAGTGTTTTCGCATTGCTCTTTATGTTCGATAGTTTAGGGTTTATGAGTTTTTTAATTCTAACATAATGAAATCTTTGTATGTTTTGACAGTGGTCGATGACAGGACGTGATCCCACACCGTACGAGCGCGAGTACGCAGGCAGGAAGGGCTTAAACGCCCTGATGGACATTCTCAGTTCTCGCGGCGGCATGGTTAGTATTAGGGTTACTCTTTTCTATTTTTTGTATTGTTTTATAAATGTCGTTATATGTTTATACTTACTGAAAGTTGTTTTATTGTCTTTTTTTGCAGAATCCGACAGATACTCCGCTTGGACGCGATGAGACGTCTGACTAGACGACGTCAGTTTAGCCGTAGCTAGATAGCATTAGTTTAGGGTTTCTCATAGCTTATGTATCATGAGACGGATTTTATACGTATTTTTGAACCATGTATATTATTACATTTGTCACCGCACTTCATTTTGCCAATCAATTCTTTATGCCTATGATGTTGTACAATTGTCATTATTACATTTGCCAATCAATTCATTTTGCCTATGATGTGTACAATTGTCAATTTTATGCTTGTCAATTTTGCAAACAATGCGTCTTGTGGGTGACTATTTTGGGTCTATTATCTACCCTTGCAATTTTTTTAAAAAGTGAATCAAGTACAATATGGTTGATGGGTGGCAGGGCATTCAATGCCCTGTCACCAAAAAAAATTTCTCCCGGGCGTCGCTATAACCGTCGCTATTTATGGCTCTGAAGCGTTGCTATAAGAGTCGCTATAGACTTCTGTGTAAACGTCGCTATAACCGTCGCTATGAGCGTCGCTATATAGCGACGCTTATAGCGACGCCTATAGCGTCGCATATAGCGACGCTCTCGTAGCGACGCTATTAGCGACGGTTTTAGTGACGCCGGGGGTTATAAAAATCCAGTGTATTTCCATCGCTAACAGCGTCACAAGAGCACACAACCTCTTGTAGTGGGAGGTAACTTGCCGACGTTTCTCATCAGCATACTTCTTATACCGATCCTGTGCTTGTCGAACATTTTGACGAGCAAGGATCAGCATTTCCATATGATCTTGGAGGAACTCCTTGACCTGTTCGAGCTTTTCAGTTGCCAACCCCACCGTCACTGGTGATCTAGGTTGAAAACCATACATAAGCATGAATGGACTAAAACTAGTTGTAACACGCTTAGCACTATTATATACAAACTCAAGAATAGGAAGATAATCTTCCCAATCGGATTGCTTCTTGCTAACGTATGCTTGTAAGATATCCTCTAGCACTTGGTTGACTCGTTCAGTCTGACCATCTGTTTTAGGGTGATCAACCGTACTTAAATTAAGTTGTGTACCCAATCGTTTAAAAACAGCCCTCCAAAAATGACTGTTAAACTTGGGATCACGATCACTCACAATGTTACTTGGCAATCCATACAACCTGTAAAGATTGTCCACAAATAACTTAGCTAATTCTGGAGTCTTAATGGTTGACTTGGTTGGAATAAACCGATAGTTTAGTCAACCGGTCTACGACCACCCATACCGAGTCATGTCCTCGAATAGTGGTTGGTAAACCCACAATAAAATCCATGGAGATACTTTCCCATTTTCCATTGGGAATCTCTAAAGGATGTAAGAGGCCTCTTGATTTCAGGCGCTCTGCTTTATTAACTTGACATTTTTGGCAATGCAAGACATAGTCTTGAACATACCCATGCAAACCTGGCTAGTAAAATTGTCGTCTTACAAGTGCATAAGTTTTCTTAATTCTCGGGTGCCCTGCACTTTGACTATCCTGACATTCATAAAGAATTTGGCGCCGAATGTCCGCGTCCGTCGGTACACACACTCTCCCCTTGTGGAGTAGGTACCCATCATCTATGGAAAAATTCTTCCATCTCTGCACTTCATCACTCGAAAGAGGAGAACTGGGTGTGGAGGAAACAAAACCACGACCAACAATGGAGTGAGAAGGATCCCTCTTTCTAACATAGCTCCACACCTTGGAGTATGCAGTATCATGCTCGCACTTACCTTTGAGAGATTCCAAAAACTCACTCCGCAATTCCGTGAAAAGGAGAGAGTTGATCTCTGGCATTCGGCTGAGAGCATCAGCCACTACATTGTACCGCCCTTTGCGATATCGTAGCTTGGCATCATACTCCTGAAGAATCTCACCCCACCTGGCCTTGCGACCCTGCAAATCACTTTGTTGTGTGAACCACTTGATGCTTTCATGGTCAAACACAATCTCAAACTGTGCACCATACAAATAATGTCGCCATGTCTCTCAAGCAGACACTATTGCATAGAGCTCTCGTTCGTAAGCAGAGTAATTCTGCTGTGCTGAATCCATCTTCTTGCTTTCAAATGCAATTGGCCTTCCCTCCTACAGAAGGACTGCTCCAATCGCACGATTACTAGCATCCGTTTCCAAAACGAATGGCTTTAGTGGATCCACAATAGCCAAAATAGGAGTTGTGGCTAATGTGTCCTTAAGTTTGTCACTGAAAGGTCTTGCCCTTGGCTTTCAGTTGATCTGTCATGGGAACAGAAATATGGGCATAGCTTTTAACAAATCGACGATAAAAACCTGCAAAGCCTAAAAAAATCTGGAGCTCTTCCAAATTTTTGGGAGAGGGCCACCTCCGAATGGCATCCACCTTGGATTGATCCATGTGTAACCCTGCAGCCGAAATAACATGCCCCAAGTAGTGAATTTCCTCCTTGAGAAAATCACATTTGGATTCCTTGGCATATAGCTAATTTTGGCGCAAGAAATGAAACACTTGTTTCAAATGTGCTAAGTGCTCCTCCTCTGTGGCACTATAGACAAGAATGTCATCGAGAAAAACAATAACAAACTTTTCCAAGTATGGTCTCAAGACACTATCCATGAGTGTCATGAACGTAGCGGGAGCATTGGTTAACCCAAAGGGCATCAGGAAAAACTTGTAATGTCCAAACCTTGTTCGGAACTCTGTTTTGGGTATATCCGCAAGCCTGATGCGTACTTGATGATACCCAGATCTTAAATCAATCTTTGAAAATATACGAGCGTGGGTGAGCTTATCAAACAGCTCATTCACTCGTGGCAATGTGTACTTGTTCTTAACAGTAACCGCATTTAATCCACAGTAATCTACGCACATGCGCATACTACCGTCCTTTTTCTTCACCAAGAGAATGGGAGAGGCCCATGGTGAAGAACTTGGTTGAATAAACCCTCTACTGAGATAGTCAGCAAGCTGACGTTCCACCTCAGCAGCCTTAGAATGACTCATTCTGTAAGGCGGTTTACTCACTGGCTTACTGCCTGCAACCACGTCTATGCCATGTTGCACAGAACGTGTCGGCGATAGTCCTGGTGGTAAATCATCTGGGAACAAATCCTTGAATTCCCTTAAAAGTTCCTTTAATTCATTAGCAACATTTGCTTGTTGTGAATTAGTAGGCATAGGTGGAAGAGGAGAGAGAGAAGAATGCGGCGTTGAGGAAGTTTTATTCAAAACATTATCATCATTAAAAACATCATCCACATTGGAAATAAAATGGCACACTGAGTAACATAAAAAGAGTTCTTCTATTGCATCATCAGAAGCGAGCATCATAAGCTCAGCTGTACAAATAAGTGGTGAGGAAGGTACATCCTTCTCCCCCAACAACAACACTTGCACACCATGGGATTCGAACATTAGACTATTATGCTCATAGCTACGTCTAAGTGATGATCCTAAACTATGCAACCATTCACGACTAAGAACCACATCTGCCCTCTCCATATTCATGACTTGGAAATCCAAAGAGATATGGTATCCTTGAATTTCCAGAGGTACATCTTTAACGTGAGTTTCCCATATCTCAGCATCATGGCCGTTAATCATTGCTACCTTGTAGCAATGGGAACTCGGGGTTTGGGGCAATTTGAGTCGTTTCACCAATTTATAATTGATGAAATTGTGCGACGCACCATCGTCTACCAAGATCCGCACCCTGTGCCCTTGGATAGAGCCATGCATATGCACCAACTCATGTGGTCTGAAAGTCTACTGCCACATGGAGGCCGTGATAGAGCACTCATGCACCACATCGGTGTGTGTTACTTCCACATGAGAAAACTGGGAACCTTTGTGTGCTGTGTGTGCCCACGATGAAAGGATTCGAGCAGAAGAACAAAACTCGGCTTGCCAAACCAAGTACCGTGGGGAGAGCCCCTTAACTAGGCCATTAGGGTTAACCAAGGTGAAGGAAGAAAACAATTTACGAAATTTTCTACTCTGCAGACATGGCCGAACTGTGCCATGACGATTTTGCTCATAGCAGGCGTTGCGGTCCGATTTTGAGGGCGTCCAAGAGACGGAAAACGCTTAGGTTTCCCTTGCGCTCCAGATGAGCCTAACTCGGGGCAATTTGGTGCAGGTCGAAGCAGGTCTTCTTCCCAACTTAGGACCTCTGCACACGCCGCGTTCTTCGACTTTGTCTTCTTCCTCCCTTTTTTGGTTGTGCATGCAACATGCAGCAAAAGCAAAAACATGCCCCCAGTTCTAAAGATAGCCTCAAGCTCTGATACCAATCTAAAACCAAAGGACTGCCAAGTCCTGGTCCATCCACCCAACCTCCCTTGAATAGGCTCCTAGCCACTTTCGGACCCCTTCCCACCGGCAGCCGGCCCTTGGCCGAGTCCGTGACCCCTTGGTTGGCCCTTGGCCTGACAGCTA
This sequence comes from Adiantum capillus-veneris, assembly GCF_014529385.1. NCBI lineage: Eukaryota > Viridiplantae > Streptophyta > Polypodiopsida > Polypodiales > Pteridaceae > Adiantum > Adiantum capillus-veneris. The sequence continues at coordinate 79,751,162 of NC_140944.1, forward strand.
AAACCTTCTTTACCTTGTTGTAGTGATGTTCGCTCTCCTCGTCCCAGGTGAAATTTGATCTTTGAGTGAGTTGTTGCAGTGGTAACACAAGTTGTGATAGTAGATGTATGAATCTACTCAAGTAACTCACCTTTTGTAAAAAAGAAACCAGTTGACGTTTGGTTGTTGGTGAAGGTAGGGCTATGAGTGCAAACACCTTACTTGGATCGGCGTTGATACCTTTCACTGAAATTTCATGGCCTAACAAAATGACTCTACTTTCCCCAATGTGGCATTTGTCCACATTTAATTGCCCACCTAGGCTTTGCAACCTTGCCAAACCCTCAGTTACCTTTTCTAAGTGTCAAATACGAGGGCTATATATACAAAAATCATCAATGAACACTCTTATGGATGTTCCAAAGAACGGTTGAAATACATATGTGACATATCTTTGGAATGTGGCAGGTGCATTTGTGAGACCAAATGGCATAACTCTGTATGCAAAACAACCCCATGGCATACTGAAAGTGGTTTTTAGCTGATCTTTCAAGGGTATGCGCATTTGAAAATACCCAGAATAACTATCACACATGGTGTAGCATTCAAGACCCACCACTTCATTCAAAATTTCATCCAAGAAAGGGAGAGGAAAGTGGTCTCTCTTTGTAGCTGCATTTAGTGGTTTTTAGTCAACACAAACCCTCCACTTACCATTGTTTTTAGGCGTCACTACTACGGGTGACACCCACTCTGAGTTTTCTATAGGATAGATGAACCCTACTTCTAGTAGCTTCCTTAGCTCAGCCAGGAGTGCCTTTTCTTGTATGACCCCCAGCCGCCGTAGCTTTTGCACAAATGGTTTTACTCCTTCCTTCAGCTTAATATGATGTTCCACTATTGTAATACCTGTGATTCTTTCATAGTTGTCAATGAAGAGGTCAGGAAATGCCATCAACATTTGCAAAAATTTATCTTTCTCCTCAATTGTTAATTCCTTAGACAACATACCCTTCAACCTACTTTCTCCTAGGCCAGGTGATTTACTTTCCTCTTCGTTGCTTGGACCACCATTTGTGCTTACTCTTTGTGGATCCTTCATGATGATACCCATCACATCAATGGAACTGTCACTTTCATCGGTGGATGTGGTATCCCCCAAAAAAATGGAAGACTCATTAGTGGTTTCATCTACTGATGTTTCTAGGTCCATTTGCTTCTGCTTGCTAGTCTTCATGTCGTAGTAGATTGTCACCCCTTTCTTACCAGTCATGCGTAGAAGGCCAGTGCCCAAGTCTTGCTTTGCCTTCATGGCCACCAACCATGGACTTCCCAAGATTAATGGGTAGCCCTCCCGCTTAGTAGTCATTACAAAAACATCCACTTCCACCTCAGTGCTGAAAGCTTTTATCTTCACAGCACTTACTACACCTACACATTTTACTTTTGCGTTGTTTTCCATCTTTGCCTTGCATGGAGAAGGCCTGTCAACCTTAAGTCCTAGCGAAAGCATCATAGCTTCACTCATCACACAAATTTGTGCACCTGCATCAATGTAGGTGTTTACAATCCTCTTACCTTTAATCTTGACGCCCACAATTGGAAGGATGTCATCCATGTTGCAACCCGAAATTGCTCCGGCTACCTTTGCTTTGGAGCGCCTTGTACTCACCATTTTCGACCATTGCCGCCTTACCTTTGGTGCGAGATGTAGCAGCTGTGGCCATGTAATCTTTGGTCCTTGCTCTGCCACATCCAATGTTAGATCATAGGGCCTAGAACTTTCCCCTAACTGGAAGTCGGTGATGCCTAATTTCCGTCTGGTCTTGATGGCCTCTTGCTAGTCTCTCCTTTCATGCTTCTCTCATCATCAGATTGTGTAGCTTTCTCCCTCCTAGCTTTGTTTACAATCATGGCTTCAAATGGTTCTACAAAGGTTACCTTCTCCTTACCCTTATCCCACTCCTTTACTCTCCATAGATCCACTACTACGGCCTTTTCCTTGTCTTCTAGCCTAATGATGTTTACAGGGCGACCAGGTGGTGGTGCCGGTGGAAGAGGTGGAATGGGTGTTTGTGGTGGTGCCTGGGGTGGACGTATAATTTGTGTTGGTGGGGCTGGTGCTCGGGGTGGGGGTGTTCTTTCTCTAGGGAGTGATAGTTGGTTCCTCCTACCTCCTCTATTATAGTTTTGTCGTGGTTTGGGATAGTAGTACATATTGTGACCATCTTCTCCGCACTTGTAGCAGTGATACTCTCTATTTTGTCGTCGTGCTCTTTGTGGGTCTTGATATCTTTCTTGATTCCTTCCTTGCTCTATCAAGTGGACAGACAAATTCTACAGTTGGTCAGTAATATGGGCCAACATATCTTGTTGGTCATTTCTTACCCTAGGAGCCGCTGGTGGTGGAGGAATGGTGGTTGTCGTGGTTGTTGGTCGGCGTGATGTTCCTGCTTCTGTTGACTCGGATTCTTTGGCTTTCATTCGCAGCTTCTTGTCCTTAAGGCGAGAAATCTCGACGGCTAACTCGTACGTAGCCGGGAATCTACCCTTCACCTTCTCCTTGAGAAGCGGCCATAAGACATGCGTGAACCGGTCCTTTTGGAGGAAATCGGGTGCATCTTTCCCTCTTGCTAGTGACTCGACCCACCGTTCCCACAAATCCACAAATTTGGACTCATAGGTGGCATATTCTAAAAGACCCTCTTGCTTCAAGTCTCTCAACTTGTCCCACAGCTTCTCTGAAGTGGTACCTCCTCCAAAGTGCCTCTTAAAAGCAGTTTTTAAGGGCTCCCAGTCATCCTTATTTTCTTGTGGAAGTGCATTGTACCATGACTTAGCTTCTAGCTTCATGAGATGCTTAAAGATTCTAACCCGGGATTCATCTGTATCTTTTTTGCTTACTACACATGCTACTTCAAAGTCATCTAAGAAATTTGTCACCAAATCCTCCCCCTTCTTTCCTTTAAATGTTGGAAATGCTACACTTGCCATGATTATTGAGAAAGAGAGCTAGAAAGACACAATGCTTAGCTTGCGATGATTTTTTTATTTTATTTTTTTACAAGGAGGCGTATAGACCCTTTTTACACTAGAACATAGATTAAAATCTCAAACGGTACATTGCCTTGTACCAAAGATAAAAAAAATGGCTGATCTGATGCTAGAACCTCAAAGAAGAGCTCCCCACCTAGCATGGTGTCGATGACATGATGGTAATGAGCCTTCAAGTCTAGTATTACCTTGATTGATCGTACTCGTATCGGAATGTGTGATCTGCCTTGAGGTAAGTTGTACTGATTCATGTGAAGCTTAGAGGCGCTTAGTCACTGTCCAAGCTTGTGGGAGAGCGTGGTGTTCTTTCTTGAAACAAGCTTAGTAGATCTCTAGTCTCTCCAATGAGAGTGTGAGCATGTGCTTACGTTATATGTGATGCAGCATCAGGTGCGACTTGGAAACTGATTGTGATAATTACCTTGGTGACTTGGGTCACCCGATTCTTGAAGTAGAATACTGTTGATTCTCTATTGTGCAGAGCTCCCTCCATCTTGTTGTTGCGGGTTGGTTTTAGGTTGCGGACATGGTTTTGAATTTCTCCTTCTTCTTCTTGGCACCCGGCCTATGTATATCCACTGAGTTTGCCGTGTTGGTTGACTCTCCCACTGCAGATCGATTATCCTTACACCGGGCACTCGAGCTTTGATGCAGATGTGGAGTTCGTTCAGTTGTGCTTGGAGTTCTTCTTCTTCTGTCATCCACTTAGCGAACCCTGCTAACCATTCATCCATCCACAAAAGTTTAGGGTTTTAGTCTTGTCAACTAGAGGGTTTCATGAAAGGATCCTCGGTGGGGGCACCAAGAAAATGATAGTCGAAAATAACATGCCATATGGGGTGGCCTCTACACCACACATAGCTTGAACATCCCCAAGCATCATCTCAAGGTAGGAGTAATCCTATAGGTAGAGAGGGGGCACCACCTAGCATAAGTGCGACTAGGACGCAGACATACATGACCTAGGGTAGCAAAAGTGAGATGCCCTCTAGGTAACCAACATGAAATGGTGATACAGCAAACGTCCACATGTTGAGAATGCCTAGTCAACAGTTAGGAGTGTGTGTACGAGGGAGGTATGTGACAAGGTCGGAATAGAGTATACTGATTTATTGGAGAGGCCGCAAATGATGGAGCACAAGCAGGGTGATATACAAGAGACAAAACATCACATGAATATGGGAAAGAAAAACTAAGGAGAACAGATAGTGGACCCCAAAGATCAAGACAACATAGCACCCTTTTATTGGCGATGATGATACTTACAAATGGTGGTCTTGATGGTTACAAACCTGGCTCTTGGCACTAGGGATGCATGATGGAATGCGAGCGTCATATGGTGCATTGTGAAGTTGGAGTTAGCGGGAAGGTTAGTTCAGGGAAAAAATCAAGACAATGCAGCCATCGATGACGTCAAATCACCAACACTGAGATCGGCCCCAAGGTAGCATGGTGTGGATGCATTCAATCCTAGCGTGCTCATGTTGCCTTGTGGGGGAAGTAGCGACTGCCTTATGTGCATGGAGTGGTCGTGACTAGTAACTCAACCATGGTGTGGTGGATAATGGGAAAATGGTGATGTTGCCAATGCTAAGATGCCCAAGCTTGCAACTCAACATGATGCCATGAGTTCTCTAGCTTTGGGTGCATTATGTGCTTAGTGGTGCTTACAATGTAGACTGCATGGAGCTAGTGTATTCCTCCTTCCTTGTGTCTCCCTTTGTGCTTAGCGGAGGCCTCTTTATATAGGCTTGAGAGGTGTTCCTTACCCAATGGTCCTTGCTAATATCCACTGGTCCTTGTAGAAGATCTAGATGCCTCTCTAGTAAGAGAGATAGAGAGAGAGAGAGAGAGAGAGAGAGAGAGAGAGAGAGAGAGAGAGAGAGAGAGAAAGGTAGAGATAGAGAGAGAGAAAGGTATAGAAAGAGAGAGAGAGGAAAGAGTGGGGTGGGGAGAGTTTTCTTTACAATCCAGTAGCCATTGGCTAGGTTATTAGGGAGGAGTGTAGTTCGGGGAATTTACAAGGGTTTTGTCGATGGTTCGGGTGGTCGATGTGATGTTAAGGCTGCCAAAATTGGTATTTGTTGCTAGAAGCTGAGATTTTACGTGTTGCTTCCTCTCGGGATCGGCCGGGGCAGGCCTTGGGTGCCACTTCTTGTTTTGGTGTTGGCAGTGCGCGAGTTGGCCGTCTTCGCCGATGGTATCGATGTTGTGTTTTTCCTCTTTTTCCATTGTGGGTGTGCATACGCGTGCCTGCAATGCATGTGTGCATGTGTGTGTATGAGTGTGAGTGTGTTTATGCGTGTGTATATAATTGAGTGTGTGCATGTATAGAGGGTGCGGTGTGTGGGAACAAGAGAGAGGGGGGGAGTAATTTTGTAAATTATGTGTATATATAGTATATATATTTATATATATATGTATATATATATATGTACATATATGTATATATATATATGTGTGTATATATATATATATATATATATATATTACGTATTTCTGCGTAGGGAGTCAGAGCGAGAGAACGAGAGTGAGAGAGGGAGGTGCTGGGGAGAGTGTGTGTGTGTGTGTGTGTGTAATGAGAGAGAGAGAGAGAGAGCGGTTCGGAATTACATCTGCACAGGCTGAAAGTGCGCGAGAGAGACCGGGGTGCCTGCGGGCTTAAGCTCCAGCGAGAGAGGGAGGCTGGGGTGGGGTGGCGAGGGACGGAGAAGGTGAGGGAGTGGGTGTGGATGAGAGAGTGAGAGGGCATGTTTCACTGCGCCTTCGGGCTCGTCCAGAGAGCGTGCGAGAGGAAGAGAGAGAGGGGGGGGGCCTTCGGGCTGCTTTTGGCTGACAACGAGCGAGGAAGGGGGGGGCGTTAATGAGGTCAACGGGGTAGGGTGATAAGAGAGAGAGAGAGAGAGAGAGAGAGAGAGAGAGAGAGAGAGAGAGAGAGAGAGAGAGAGAGAGAGAGAGAGAGAGAGAGAGAGAGAGAGAGAGAGAGAGAGAGAGAGAGAGAGAGAGAGAGAGAGAGAGAGCATTATTATTAGCTAGGCTTTGGGTTGTTTAAACAGAGTGAGAGAGAGAGATAGTGAGGGGAAGAGAGAGAAAGAGGGAAAGATAGTGAGAGAGAGAGAGGGAACGCGGCCAGCCGATGGGAAGAAAACAAAAGGGGAGAGAGGGGTGTGTGTGAGGCCAAGAGAGTGTGGACGAGAGGAGAGGGTGGTTGAGGTATGGCGGCCCTATCAGAGGGAGAAAGACAAGAGAAGGGGGGGATAAGGGAGAGAGAGTGCGGAAAAATAATGAAAGAGAAAGAGAGAGATTTTGAAAAAAAAAACGGCGGCCCGCTATAGGGATAGAGAGGTCCGTGATATTTTATGCACCCTTCTGGGTTTGGCGGCAATGATAATAAGGAAATAAATTTTTTTTTGTGGTTTTCTTCACCTCCGAGAACTTTAAATTCTCAGGCCGGGCTAGAAGGCGGTACGACTGATTCGGTGTCAACGTTTTTGGACTGATAAACATTAGGAAATTTCGGAGGTCATTTGGAGGGCCTTCTAAGAAAATGTATTTTTTGCACTCTCTCTCTAGAAAAAATGACAAATAAAAGAGCTGGGTCTTTCATAGTAAAACTTCAAAAAGTGTACTTTAAGTAGATTCCTTACCCCTCTGAACATTCGTTCGTAGTGATTGAGGGATAATACTCTTTTTAGTTGTATTGAATGAACAACGTCAATACGGAGGGAATGAGGCTAACATGGAGGGACGAATCCGCAGCCGCTATTCACTTTCCATTAAACCTGCACATTTGGCTAATGGCGCACTCCTCAAATGGCACAAATGTTACCCACAAACGAGCCAAATATCACCTTCACATTGATTTGGACAATGAGTACCAACCATTGATTAAGCGCAGTAAAACAAACACACATATACCTCCCACCTCCATAGACACGCTCAGAGCTCAAGGAGCTAAACACATAGATATCTGGACGAGAGGCTCTCTCTACCCTAAGAATCCAATAACTAATGCGTCTCCACCGTTTGTCAATCCTACAAGCTTATTGACCTTTGCTGGTGATGGAGAAAACGGCCTTCTGGGTTATTGTAAATCACTTACAAGAGAAGCTGGAACTTACAAGAGCATTTTCCAAGCTCAACAATGTGAGATTGTTCGCCTTTCACATTTACATTCTACAGATCAGGTTACCATTTTGCAACATAAAACAGAGGTACAAGAACTGAAAGAAAAGGTGCGAAGTTGTCAAATGAAGGACACCATCTTGGGTGGTCGTATCCGAAAGAAGAAATTGCGCAATCTTGAAACATTGCAGGTTGCATCAAGAGGTCTCAAGAAAAGAATCCGAGCATTAAGGTGATGCTTCTTGGTTGGCTACATTGTCTTAGTTAAGTAATCTCTTTGTTTTTTCTTGTTATGCATTGTTTTCATGTGCCTAAATAGTGTTAGTGAAGCAAATTTTCTGTTATTTACTTATGCATTGTCTTCATGTAGAGACTCAATCTATCCTGACAAGGAAAACATTGACCCCAAAGCCAATATAGGAAAGAGATTGAAGCCACTTATAAGTAGAAGCCTGGCAGCAGATATAGTACATGACAAGAAGTTTAAGGTTCTACAAAGAAATGTAGTGGACCGCTTTATTTCAGAGAACTCAGTGCCTGCAAAAGAGATACAAGGCACACTTGATTCACTTGGTGTAAGCAAAAGAGGATATTCGGCTATCCAAAAGTCTGTCTCATCCATCTTTGTTAGGAAGGGTATAAAATCCAAACTTCTACCATCAGCCTCAAGTGTTTGGAAAGAGAGGCTTCAGCTTAACGAGGCACAGGGAGACTATCTTGGACAGCCCTTTCATATTAAAGCAACTTACAGTGGCCATGGAGCCAACACTGTGGCATATGATGAGTTCAACAATATTTTTATGGACCTGCGGATACTACAGAAGAGAATGGTGGAGTTTTACAACATCACATTTGAAGAGTCACGTGGACTATTACATTTTGTGTTAAAACTGGATGAGTGTGAGCTTGTTAAAGAGAAAAAGCTAGAACGTGTTACTATTACTTTAATGAATAGAACCCTCTCAAAGTGTCCCAGTGATGATCCTTTATATTTTAGTGTTCAATCAGAATCTAACATATGGTGGCTTGGTGCGTTTGAGGTAAGCGATATTCTCAAGTAAGCTCAAATATTCAGATCTACTTAAGTCTCATTTATTTTGTGTTGCAGGTAAAGAAAGAAGATCATGAGATTCTATATTGGGTGTTCCATCGAACTAATATTCCGGAGCTGATTGATCGACAGACTAACCAGGGAGAGGTACTACGTCTAGATGGAAGGGGAGACTTTCAAGTTCAGTGGCATCTTGCAGGTGACCTTAAAACATTAAAGTGCATGTATAATTGTGGAATGGGTGCAATGGCAAAGTCACCGTGTTTGTTCTGCATGGAGCCTGCAAAGGTCATGAACCCAAAGTGGTGGAGAAAAGCTCCAACACGTCACATTGAGGATCCTGCTTTTCGACCAGTTTTGAAAATACCACTTGTGAATGTTCACATTTGTACAATGCATGCCCTTTGTAGAATTGTAGAGAAATTGGTCTACTTATACATCGGGTTTGCTTGGAAGATTAAGAACTCTGCAGAACGACAAGTAGCCTTGCAGTGCTTAGAAATGGTACTGTCGGATATGGGGCTTCATGGTGGCAATGTGAAAATCCAGCGGGATGAAAAGAGATCAACTGCTGAGAAGGATGTCCCATGCAAACCATCCATCGGTGGGGTGAAGGCACGGAGGTTTTTATCTAAGCCCCAAGGTACAAGAGATCCAAAGCTAACAAAACATGGAAAAATATATAACACATCTTATGTTAGCAAGGTAGAGTATCAGAGCTGGAAAAAGCTACATATTGCAGTCAAAGACCACGAACCAACTACTCGTAACGCGAAGGCTGAGGTTTGGCGATCAATAGACATCCTATTTTTGATGTGCGACAAAGATGACTGGTCACAAGGTGATATGAACAAGTTCAAGGAAAATCTCAACCTTCTGAAAAAATCATTCAAGACAGCATGGACAGACACCCAGATTACTCACTACATGGTATTATCATGTATTTCTTTCTCTCTTATGTGCAAATATGTGAGTGTAAAACATTCTAACTAATCTGTTTTCATATCCAGCACATCATCTTCAATCATTTGCCATATTTTATACAGAAGTATGGGAACCCGGCAATATGGAATACCCAAGGGATGGAAAAGTCTCATTACATGGCGAGAAATGCTTATTTCAGGCACACACGACATGGTGGCTCTCGAATCAAGGCTAACAGTTTGAGAGAACTATTTGAATGGTTCTATCGTAGAATCATTCATCGAATGCAGGCAAAAGAAGTCTTGGCAAATTCAGCAACAGCACAAGCCATCAGACATTTACAACAACAAAAAGCTAAAAGATCAATGGCATACAACAACTCCGGAGCTCGTGAAAGTCAACGAAGGTGGAGAGAGACAATGGTGTATGTGAATCACAAGTGGAGAAAGATACTCTGAGTGGATGGCATTGTAAAAAATTTATGTAATACATGATCTTATACAATTGCTACTTGAAGTGTATCAAGATTTTGCAGGTTCAATTTTGTTTTTTGGCAAGTCACCCTTGTAACGAATCATGAGATGTTTGCCATACTCTAAAAGTTCATCTGGGTTTTGTCTACCAAGAGCTAGTGCCATTGCTGTGTACGTGTAGTAATACGCTGCCCGACCACCTGTATAGCCTGGGCAGTAACCAAAACAATCTCTAGCAAACACTTTGTCAACAAGAATGACTTTATCTGCACTTTTGGGCAGCACCGGTCCACCGAAGAAGCGTGATAGTGTCTTGAATGTGTAAGTTGCTATTGAACCCTCTTGTGACATGGAATTGTGAAAAACTACTATCGGTGACTCGCAGAGCTTTGAAAGGTACTGTGCTAGGGCCGCATCCCTTCCTCGATACTCTCTTGTCCGGCGCCGAAGGAAGTCATCCTTGTCAGCAATCCAAGACTGCACATACAATGTCAGAAATGACACAAACAGAGAGAGAGAGAGAGAGAGAGAGAGAGAGAGAGAGAGAGAGAGAGAGAGAGAGAGAGAGAGAGAGAGAGAGAGAGAGAGAGAGAGAGAGAGAGAGAGATACCATGAAGCTCTCATCCTGCAGAAAGAGGTTTTCTTGCCACAGGTCTACAGATGTAGTTGACCCCTGACCTGAATGGTTAAACCAATCCTCCACTTCTTTGTTACTTTTCGATGGTCTTAGGCTTTGTCTTATTGCTTGGAAGGCGGCTTCATCAGGTAGTGTCTCCTTGTATTTTTCAGCTTTCTCAAAGCATCTTCGAAGGCATTCCATTGGATTGCTGGATGTTTCCATTGCCTCATCATCACTACTATCCTCTGAAACAAATCCACTCCTCTCCTCTTGGACTCTGGAAATAATAGCCAGGGAGAAATCCTCCCTTAAATAAAACACACTTTGCACATCATGTAAGAAGATATAGGTCCTGTCTCCAATCCTGAACTCAGGCACAGCTGGCAACATCATCTGAGCATGCTTCTCAGTGAAGTTACTGACATCCAATGGAAGTTTGATTTCTGTGGTTTTCACAGAGAGCATCTTACTTCTTTGTACTTCAATTGCCTCAACCTCAAGGTCGACTGTGTCTTCAACCTCCTCGACTTCTTGCATATGAGTTGTCTCCTCGCATTCCTCTTCTGGTGCTGCATCTTGCTCCTCTAACACCTCATCAGGATTCTGCATGAGGAATCCAAACAGGCTGTTGAGGTAAATCATAAAGCCAAAGGCTTCCTGAATGAGTTTGCATTCTTTTTGGTGCAAAGGGAAGACTGAATGTCGGCAAGAGGGTGGTAATTCCCTATACTTCTTCACTCCCTGTTCCTTTCCACCACAGTCATTTAAATGCACAAGAGTCATAGTAGGCAGAACAACCCTTCCTACCTGCACCATCACCTCAAACTTATCTCTGTAGGACTGCAAGAAATTACTGTGCTGAGCTAATAGGTCTTCAATGTCAAACTTTGGATTAAACATAGAATGAATTAGATCATACTTGTCCCCAGCACCACAAGATGCTGCAAAATCAAACAGCCTCTCATCAGTTGCAGCTGGGTCTTCCAGAGAAGACACATCCTCCTTTTCTTTACATTTTGTACTTTCTAGCACATCTGCATCATCTGAGAAGTCTATATTTCTCTTTCTGGTATTTTTCTTGAGATGTACCTTACAGGGCACCACACCCTTGTCGGGTGAGGAATCTTCTTGCCCTGGTGACCTCTCTGATTGGTCTTCACCAAGAAACTTTTCCTCAGATATGTCCTGACAAAAGTCAACAGTTCTTTTGGCAGATACATTAAGCAACTGAGCCTGCAAGGTTTGAAATCCTGGCACAAGCCCTGGATCTGGTTTCAGCCTCTTCTGCCTACTGGACCTTAATCCTAATCATCAAGAAACATAACAAGTCAAAACCATGAGCAAACATGACAATTCTGCCAAAACCAAACCATCATGATCTATCTCTCTCCCCTTATAGATATAAATATATCTATAAATATAAATAAATAAATAAATAAATATATCTGTCTCTCACCAAAACAGAAACACACCTCGTCTCTCTCTCTCTCTCTCTCTCTCTCTCTCTCTCTCTCTCTCTCTCTCTCTCACTTTGCATTTGTCTATAGGACTAAAGGCGCGCGAGGAAGGAAATGTGCCTTTTGCAAACCTCTCCGCGCGCCTTAAGTACAACTGCCAGAGAAATAACATTACTAACGGCGCGCGGAGAGAGTAGCCAAAGGAACTTTCCCTTCCTCGCGCGCCTTTAGTCCAATGGACAAATGCAAAGAGAGAGAGAGAGAGAGAGAGAGAGAGAGAGAGAGAGAGAGAGAGAGAGAGAGAGAGAGAGAGAGAGAGAGAGAGAGAGAGAGGATGTGTCTGTGTATTTGTCTATGGAACTATTGGTATTGAGGTGTGTGTGTGTGTTGAAGAACACACACACACACACACACACACCAACTGCTAGAAATACAGAGAGAAAGAGTGAGAGATCACCTTTTTTTGGTGGGGTTTGCAGGAACTCAAAGGGAGGTGTCTCCTCCATTGCTTTTCTCTGTGTCAAGCGGAGTCTGTCTTTCTCCCTCCCTCTCTCTCTCTCTCTCTCCCTCTGAGAGTAAGGACTCCCTCTTTCTCTATCTCTCTCAATCTGTGTCTCTCCCTCTCCCTATCTCTGTGACAAGCTGATCACGCTTTCTCTCTCTCTGAGACTCTCACTCTCTCTCTCTCTCTCTTTGTGACAATCTGCTCTCTCTCTCTCTCTCTCTTTTTGTCTCTCTAAGACTCTCTCTCTCTCTCTCTCTCTCTCTCTCTCTCTCTCTCTCTCTCTATTGTTCTCTCTCTTTCTCTCTCTCAAAATCACACCTTTAACGGATACACACGGCGGCGCCCCACGTGTCACAATCAATTAAAATATATTTGCATGCGGTCGCACGTGTGGTCATTATTATTTCCGTATACTTTTTGTACGCCATATAAAGCGGTCAAGAGAGAGAAAAACTACACCTCGTGAAAGAGAGTGAGTGAGTGAGAGAGTGAGATAGAGAGTGTGCAAGAGCAAAGCCTGCGTCTCCGACAGCAACCCCACGCAGCGAGATAAAGAAGGTCTGCTTCTCCCTCTGGCTTTGCCTAAATCTCTCTATCTCTGTTTCTGTCACCCACACACAAACACACACACACATATACACACCCACACACACACACACACACACACACACACACACACACACACACACAGACACTCACACACACACACACACACACACACACCCACACTCACAAACACACACACTTATACACAGACACACATCTTAAAAATACACACACACACACACCCACACACACACACACACACATTCTCTCTCCCTCTCTCTCTCTCTCTCTCCCTCTCTCTCTCTCTCCCTCTCTCTCTATACCAACGGCGCGCGTAGAGAGTCATACCCGTAGTTCATGTGTCTATGCGCGCCGTTAGTACAGTCCATTGAGCAGAGAGAGAGAGAGAGAGAGAGAGAGAGAGTATCGGTGTGTTATTTTAACCTATACTAACGGCGCGCGGACGTGTTTGTTGAGGTTAAACAGTGGTCTGTGCGCGCCTTTAGTAATGTGGATTCTCTCTCTCTCTCTCTCTCTCTCTCTAGTTATATATGCTAAGCTAGAGAGAGAGAGAGAGAGAGAGAGTCACAGAGAGTCAGAGAGAGAGAGAGAGAGAGAGAGAGAGAGAGAGAGAGATTCATAGAAAGAGAGAAGGGGATTGAGACTCTTCTTTTGGTGTACAGTAAGATGGCTAGAACAAAAGCCACTGCACGGAAGGCAGGCAAGGGTCCAGGATTAGCATCGAAAGCAAGTGGTAGATCAGCAACCCCAAAGAAAAGACTTGGAAAACCAAATAAAATTCTGAAAGGGCCAAGGATGAAGAAGCTCCAAACCTGCATGGGACTTTTCAGAGAAATCAGAAAGGCACAAAAATGTGTAGATTTATGCATACCAAAACTGCCCTTCCAGAGGATGGTGAGGTCCATATGTGATGAAGCTACCTGGGGCACCAAAAGGTGGAAGGTGGTGGCATTGATGGCTCTACAGGAAGCAGCTGAGGACTTTCTACTGGAGTACTTCAGTGACATGACCATTGTTGCAGCCCATGCCCACAGGGTTACTATAATGGACAAAGATAGTGAGACATTGAAAAGAATAAGGTGGAGGTATGACAAACTGCTAGTCCCCAATGTGTGCAAGGATAAGAAAATGAGAGAAATTTTGTTATACCCCCCGGAGCTAGTGCCTCAGCTCACAGTTGTAGATGTCACACATGATGTGAATACAAGGGCAAAGGCAGAGACTATTGCTCGCCAAACAGAGGAAATCAGGGAAGCAGAGCTTCAGGAGAAAGAAAAAGTAGCAGAGGTGTCCCAGAAACAAACAGAGTGCAATGTGACCCTGTCTATAGAGGCAATGAATCAAGAAACTCTGCTTTCAATGAAGAATGGTTTGCTTGCAGAGATACCATTTGTAGATGGAACCAGAAGCCTAGCTCTGGAAAAGGTGGACATTGATTTATTGCAGAATCCAGATGCTCAGATTTCAGACACAATTATCTATGCTTGTCTTAAGTAAGTGTTACTATCTTGCTAGCTTTGAAAACTCAAATAATAGGTTTGCTAACTCAGGTAGAGTCTCTGCAGCCTGATCAAAAGTCAACTCCCACTGCACACTCACACAGAGGTGTTTCTCCTTGATCCACAAATGTCTGTAATTATTAGACAAAAGAATAGTCCATCTGGGACATTTGAGAGCTGGTTCCGCCACTGTGCTATGCTGGAAGTTACTGTGATCATCTTCCCATATGAGAACAACCATCACTGGAGTCTCATATGCCTTGATGTTGACCAACCAGCAGTGTGGGTGTTCAATTCAATAAAAGGAACCCACCTTGAAATTAGGCTGTAAGTGTTTTGTGTCAGAAAGTGTTTATTATAGATATCCATGTAAATTTGAAGCCTCATGCTAACATCTTGACATTGCCTAATGCAGTTGTATAAAGAGGTTGTTGCTTGCCTATGGCAAGCTATGTGGAAGGTATGAACTATACAAGGCCACAATCAAAGAAGTACCTGTCCCAAATCAAACCGATGGGAATTCTTGCGGCTGGAGATGTCTTCTCCATGCAGAATATGTCCTGCAAAGCTACTTTGCATTAAAACCTTTCATGACTAAGGTACCCATTTTGCAATGCATTCAGTTAGTTTTGGTTTAGTCTATAAAAGAATTCTCATCATGTGGTCTTTCAATTTTGCAGAGTGCTTTAAAAAACTACACATATGATTATTTGCAAAGATACCGGGTAAGTTTAATACAACACCTGCTTACTATGTCTAGCCCTAGAGAGCTTGAAGATAGCGGCTTGGATGAGCGCACTATTGATCTTACAAAACATGACGTGCCACCACGACAAACCCCTACATCCGATACAGTGGAATCGCATCGGGCCGAGGGTGTCATATCAGCAAAAGATCAAAGAGTCGAGGATGAGGAAAGGACAAATGAGCATATGGAAGCAGCTAAGGTTCAACCGGAGGAGACAATAAAAGAGGCAAGTCAGCCTGTGGAACAGCCAAAAGAGCCTATGGCTGAAACCGAAGATGAGGAAAGCAGGCCTATAGATGAGCAAAAGGATATGGATGAGGAAAGCAGGCCTCGGGACGAGCAAAATGATATGGATCAGGAAAGGATGTATGAGGCAAGCCGATCAACCTTGAATCAGGCAGAAAGGGCCATGGGGGAGACCCCTGATGAAGCTTTGAATGATGACTATGAAGATAAAGCGGAGGAGAGCAACAATGACATGAACACTACAGAGACCCAGTATGGACCCTTGCTACCTGTAGATACGGTTGTTCCGGTAATTTCTATTCAAGTATGGCAAAATATGTTCAGCTTCTAACTACTTATATGTACTTGTCATCTTTTACAGAGGTTGATTATCTTGGACGTCAATGGATTGCTGCTGATGCGGGTGCCTCTCGGTGACAGAGGACCCTTTGATGATTTGCAAACGTTTCGGATGGGAACTTGTCGAGTCGTGGTTCGTCCAGGAACCAAGGAGTTTATTGAGTTTCTTCTTCCGCGCTTCAGAGTTGGCATATGGTCTTCAATGCAAAGGCAAAACTTATCGCCACTAGTTGCAATAGTTTGCAGTGTATGCCAAGCTCACACGTCAGATTTTGCCTTTTTGTATGATCAAAGAAAATGCGTTACTGTTGAGGGCCACTACCACCCTAAAAAACCAGGATTACCTCTTTTGTACAAACCGTTTAGCCAAATCGGTGTACCCTTTGATGCAACTAATACACTACTAATTGACGATACTCTCGAAAAGGGAGAAGTAAATCCGCCGGGAACAACTATCTCACCACCTTCTTTCGAGGGGCATTCCTTTGATTTTTACCTTGAAGATATTCTGATTCCATACTTACAGAAATTGTATCTCAGTCCATTGTTCACGGACGAGTTTGTACTTTCTAATGAATTAAGATGATTCTTCTATCTGTCTTTGTCTTGTCTAACATATATATATATATATAATATATAGACACAGAGAGAGAGAGAGAGAGAGAGAGAGAGAGAGAGAGAGAGAGAGAGATTTGACGTGGTAAACAAATGTATTTCAAGCACACTTTTTCACAGGGCACAATTGAAAAATGAGATCAATAAACTTCATGTCTTGAAAGTCATTTGTATACACTTGGGTTTACAAGAATATCTGTTACATTGACACTACTTCAACCCGACCATCCAACTCTTTGCACAAAATATCTTTTTCTCTTCGCCGCATCACCTTACGGCCAGCTAAGAAAAAGGAAAAATCTGATAGTTCCTTGTCCATTGACTCTTCAATGATGTCATTTCGCAAATGCTGAAGACTGCATAGCTCCCTTATTGTAACCACCAATAGTAGGCCATTCTCTTTATCAATCACTTCCACATCCACAGTAGGATTATCTTCCAAACCTGCAGAAACTTGGTCCATAGGAATGTACTTACCGTTTAGCATTTGTGATCGCATATACCAAAATGAGAGTAATAGTGATTGGCTTGCAATCATGTACTTGACAACTAGAGTATCAAGCGCGACCTCGCACCGTAAACCAATCTCTTCCTTTGCATACCATCCTTTGTCAAGAAGTTTGTCACAGGATGACTGCTGAAATGACTTGCACATGAACATAGTTTTTGTAACTCTGATGTTGTAGCTATGAAAAAGCTCTATGAAGAGTGCAACAGGACAAAAGTTTGCAATTCGAACCAGTTTGGTAGGAACAGAGCTACGCAGAGACCTTTGTATATCCTTGTAGAGCTTACTTCGCATTGCCTCCACCATTGTTTCCTCGGGAACTGGCCAGTCCACAGTGTTCCAATCGGTCGGTAGAGGTAGTTTCACCAACATGCCATTCTTATTGCCTGAGCTGAGTTGGTAAAAGTGGTCATAAAAAAAGATTCCCTCATCAGCCAATCTTTTTCTGCTCCTCTCTGAATACTGTAGAGAACCAATATGGGCATGTACAACATGGAAGAGGCCTATTATGCACTCCACAGGCTCCCATTGCTCATAAGAAGAGGGATAAACATCTGCAATATATAAAAGAAGAGTTAAACTAAGAGTATCAATAAGTACAAATGACAAATCTAATGTAATTGAGTTGTGAAGAGTAGAGACATTACTCATAACAAGCGGGAGAAACATTGCAAAATATATAAGAAAAGTTATAATGAGAGTATCAGTAAGTTCACATGTCAAGAGTACTTACAATTGCAACGTGGTTGATGTATATTTGATACATTTCCACCGTTTGCTATCACCTCTGGATGGGTAAACACACGCTGAACAAGAACTTCCTTTACAGATCTTTTGCCGATCTCAACTTTGAAATCCAACACCCTGGCCTTCCATGCTGAGCGGTAAACGTTGATACCACTAAACCTCTTGGGTCTTCTTGGTTGCATGAGGACCCATGAACCTTTGTTTATCCTTTGTCCAACCCATTGGTTGTCTGCACTTATTGAAGCTGGTATTGTAATTGAGGATATGCTACTACTTGGCCTTCTAGGCAAAGTGCCGTTGTTGTTTGTTGGTGTGAGAGACAGTAAACACCTTGAGGCTCTTGGGCGAGAAGACGTGGATGCCATAACTCTCAGAGAAAAGCTTTAGTGGAGGGAGATTCACTTTGAAAGCATTCTAATGGAGGGAAAGTGTTTCAAAATTCCAATATCTTGTGCGGGCTTAATGGTCACCCTCCAGTACGTTAATGACCATGAGAGAATATCAGAAGTGGGACCACACGCAAGCACCTAAAAGCTCGGTAAAAGTAAGGAAATTACTATGCTACAATCCTAGTTTCGTGAAAGTTTTATGCTATTTTCCTATTTTTTGAGTTTTTCCAGGTACTTTTCTACGTAACGTAGCCTTCATGCTCATTGGACGCGCTCTATTTTTCTCTCTCTTCATATGGCCCTCCAAATGACCTCCAAAATTTCCTAATGGAAGATCCAAGGATGCACTCTCATATGCCGAATGGGAAGGGAAAGATAAAGCTCATGGAAAGGCACATACGTGATGCAATAAACAACTACCCTTTCCTTAATGCACCAGTGATGCAAAAGTGGGTATATCTATATACATAATTGAAAAAAAAGTGTGAAGAAGATCAAGAAGTGTAAAAGGAAATACACTCTTGCAAAAGAAATAGCAATATGTTTTACCCATCGTACCTTGCCATGTTTCCAAAACTTATAATGCCCAATAGGTTGCATGATTAAATGAATAAAGCTAAAGCGGATGGTGAGCATGTTAGCAATGAGGAGTGGGAGTATGCACAAGGTTGTCTACCAAAGGTAATTTCTAATCAAACTCATTATTCACATATAATGTATTAGTATATAGCTACCTATACTTAAACTTGTTCTACTTTCAACAGGCGACGATGTTCAACTCAATGTGGCATGAAGGAAGGCACTTTCAAACTGATAATGTAGACAAAAATTGAACAACAAATGATAGTGGAGTGATGGGAAATTTTGATGCACAACCTCCAAACAATATGGAAAATAGATATTATGGAGTTATCCAAAGAATCTACCAAGTAGACTTTTGAACTTTTAAAAAGTTTGTGTTTGATGTGAAGTGGTTTGCAGGCATCTCGTCTAGACATTCAAGTGGTATCTACATGGTGGGCTGTACGAGATTCCATATTGGCAACACTGATATCTACATCTCTCCAGAAAGTTGTGAGTAAGTGATCTATCTTCCAAGTATTTACGAACGAAGGTATTGGTTTGTCACATGAGTCACGCTAAGAGCAAGATGTATACTAGATGACACAGCAAACATAGGAACCATTGTGGATGATCACAACAACGATGATGAGGCAGAAATGGAAGGTGAAGAACTTCCAGCACGATCGCTTGACGAAGCAAATGAGAATGACATGGATGAAGAAGGGCAAACCTACATGGAAGATGAAGAAGAAGATGAAGAGCTAGAAGAAGAGAATGATGATGAGGATGATAATTTTGATCCCTATGCTGATTTTGATGAGTTGCGAGTCCACATAGACCGTGTTATGTCCATGGAACTAGCAAATGATGATGTGGTCGATATTTAATTAATGCCATGTTTGAATGCATTGCAATGAGGATGGTGTAGCTAATGTCGATCACTTGCTTTTGTGAATGCTTTGTTAATGATCTTTTGCTAGCATACATTGTCTCTCTCTCTCTCTTTCTCTCTCTCTCTCTCTCTCTCTCTCTCTCTCTCTCTCTCTCTCTCTCTCTCTCTCTCTCTCTCTCTCTCTCTCTCTGGCTTGTTTGTTTTTAGACAAAGAGTAGCAGCAAGGCAAGCTGAGGTGAGGTGGTATTTGTAGAGGGATGAATTCACTAGGACGTATGTGTGCACAAAACGAGGGAGGGCGTGGATGGAAAAGGCGTGCACATAAAGAGGAGTGGGGGGGGGGGGCTCACAGAGGACTAAGCTATCGCACAGGGTTGGGAGGGAATGTAGGGTAGAAAACTGGTGAGGGAGGCAAGGCAAGAAATCTCGGATGATGTGAAATTTTGGGGTGGGAGGGGGGGGGGATAGAATATTCCAAGGAAATCCTATAATTTAATGGATATCTTTTGAGGAGAGCCAGTCACTAAGTATAGTGTATAGAGAGTATACAAAATGAAAGTACTTTTTATTATATGTTGTGTATTTTATAAAAGAGACACGTGGACGAGTATCATAAGGGGTATATTATATTCATGTTAGGATATCTAAGAGGCTATATTCACGACAAATGTTGAAACTATCAGCATGGCAATCAAGGAGGCAATAAAAAAGGCAATATACGCAAAAATATAGAATTTGTAGTCTCTCTTCCCCCCACGCCTCTGCTCTTTACTCTTTCTCATCCTGATGTGGCTAATCATGTATGGCAAAGACCTTAGTCTCTTACAATGACTTCTGCTACCATGTCTACCATCACCACTGCTTCCATGATGTTGTCTAGCATGATCTCCATCATCGTTTCTATCATGTCTATTAAATCTGTATCATGATCTCTTCTACAACTTTTTCTCAACTATTGCATTCACTTTTGCTATCATGTCTTCCATCACCACTTCTTCCATGATGTTGTCTCCATCATTGTATTGATCATGTCTATGACAATATCTATCATGATCTCATTTTCAACTTTTTCTCAACTATCGCATTCACTTCTGCTATCATGTCTTCCATCGCCACTTCTTTTTGTTCTTCCTCTTCAATCAACTTAGCCTCATGCTCAAGATCGATTTATAGATCTTTGATTATTCATCTATCATTGGGGACACTAAAAATAATTGATTGTAAATTCTTACTTTCTCCTCGTCCAGAGACTTGCTTTTAGGGTGAAGAACAAGATGAATGCAAGGTATAGTTGGTGGAAATTACATTAGATATCATTTCATGTGCAAGGCCATGGGATGCACTTTGCAGCCAAAAAACTTGGCTTCTGAAGCCCAGCTTGAGGTACATAGAAAAACTCCACATACCTTTTGAAGGCCTTCCACATCTCTCTGATGAATGACATCTATGGAGCTAGAGACTTTTGGGAGGGGATGTAGCTAATGAACAGCCCATACAGGAGCCTAGCTTGATTACATAGCAAAAAAGAGCAGTCTGAAAAAAGTTACTGCGACATTTGTGTTGACAAAGCTTCCCACTAGAGACCTCACCTTGTTGTTATGGCCATGGCATCCAAGCCAATTTCTAGCAATACCTTAGGAAGGTACAAGATCTTTATTTGGCGAAAAAGAAACATTTAGCCTTTCTACAACATTGAAGGAATTTCTGCTACTAGGCCCTGGAATGTCGTGGAAATACATTTTTCAATTGAATATAACTAATGGTAGATCAATACAGTAGGATAGAAGCAAGACATGGGCAAAGTCGCTCTGGATTCATCCACTTCCTGGGAAGGTTCCCCAATTGGAAGCCAACCGCCTGGAAGGGGAATTCTCCAAAGATGAATGTTCACTAGCATTTCAAGCTCTTGGCAAGGAAAAGTCCCCTGTTTGGGATGGGATGATGGCTGAATTTTTAACAGAATTTGAGATGATCTCAAGGTCTTAGTCATGCGGTTGGCTAACAAGCCATTACCAAAGGGACGTTGGATACAAGTGTGAAGAGAGGGCTTATCAAACCCATCCTGAAACATGTCATAAAATCTAATATCTAAGCAACCCAAATAATTTTCTCATATTAAACTGGTCAATTAATGTGGGAGAATAAATGGGAACAAGCATTAGGATATAGACATGTCCTTACGGAGTTATCTCGACACGGGGCCAAGGTTAAAGGTTCCAAATGAGGGATAGTCTATCAAAGAGAAAAAATAGCTAATGGAGCTTAAAGACCTTAGATTTAGATTCATTGAAGACCTCCAAAGGTTAGCGTTAAAAGTCCTTAGACCATAGGCAATCTAGGGTTGTTCTTGAGGTGGGAACCCGGCCCAAGCTTGAGGTGCTTGAGGTACTAGGGATGAGCTTGCGGTCGGAACCTTCTTCAAGCATGATGGGCTTAAGGTGTTCCAAAAGTCAACAATGATCCCTACAAGGAGGGGGAAAGCCCTACAAGTAGGGGAAAGAAAGATAACATAGACACACTCACACAAGTCAAGCCTTGTCTAAAGAAGCAACAAGGACACATGTCAAGTTCCTCTCCATGTTCCCCTCATATGGTGCCAAAAGCCTATTGGTTGGCCTCTCAAGGGGTCCAATGATAATTTAGCTAATTTACTTAATTTTTTATGCATTTTTCAAGTCCTCTCTCTCAAAGGTAGAAGGGGAAACTTGTCCCAAGGCTAGCATGGCTACTTGATATACACTATGCATGTGATTGACTAGGCTTGTACAGGTCCAATCAACTTCGAGCATGAGCTACAAAGGGGGTTGATCAAAGCAAGGTGGGGGTGTGCTTGGGGGTTATGCTCTCTCTCAGACACACTCACATGCTCATTCTTGCTTGGCAAAACTGCAAGAGCTCCATCTCCTTCTCCAAGCTTGTTGAGAAATTGACATCTTACACCAACACTCTTGGCTATGGAATGTGAATCCAACCAGGACCCATGCCTCAATGCTTAAGCTTTCCATCTTCTTCATCATCATTATTATGCTATTATGCTATGCTATGCAAGAAGAGTGATGAAAAATGAGGAATTATCTTTTTCTAGTATGTTACTTCTTCTTCCTCTTCCCTACCCTCATTCCCCATAAGCTCTCTCCACCTTCAAAGGTGTTTGAGGCCTTGGGACTGAGGTCAGGGATGTTTAATGTTTTTACAAATTTTATGTTATGCTCGTGATGCATGAAGCTTTCCATCTTCATTGCATCACCTAGGTCACAAGCAACACAAAGATTGTATTGTACCAAGTCTCTCTTTATGGGAGAATCTATAATAAAAAATCCTATTGGAGGGGGGACCGGCTCCACATAAATTTGGTCCTCAACTATTGTCATGCTATCTAATTCTCTTTGTTGCAAAAGTTATTTTCATGCCAAGTTAATTAAGTATAATGGTTGTGTTGCTACTGCTAATAAAGGTCTCCCTCTATGTTCTCAAAGTAGTCTCATAAAACTACTCCCTCTAGTTTTCTCAATTCCGCTATTCTCAAAGTTCATAGGCCATTTCCATTAGATTGGTATCATAGCTATAGTTTTCTCTTTTCTTGCTTGAGAAGAGAGGTTCTTAAGTTGTTCATGAAAGGTTGGACCTGTTCATTGCAATAGGGTAAGTGGGACAGGGATCTATTATCTTGGTTGAAAAGGACTTATTTTGAGGTACATCGTTGGGAACTATAGTCTTAATAATGGAGTCTCTTGGGGCTTGCCTTTGGCTTAACCATTATTGAAATACTAGCAAGCTCAACATGAACCATAATCAAACGAGAAATGTTAGATCCTCTACACTAGTTTTTGCAATCTATAGTGTCTACCACTGTATGGCTGCTTGAGAACTAATTTTCAAAGGTACAAAAGAGTAGCGACTACGGTTTTTGAGAGTACCAAAGCACGAATTAATTTATACCTAAGTTTTATTAGCATGGCTGAAAATAACCAAGAGAGTAGAATGAATATTGACAACTTTAATTTTGCACATGAAGGTGCTAATGATGATGCCCCAATGTTTGGTAATTATCTTGAACAACTAGGTTGCAACAAGCTATGGTAAACCCTGCTTTGCAAGCCGAAGTTACTCAACCACTTTGTGCTTATGGGATTCACCAACAACGTCTGCACTTGCAGCAGCCAGCCCTCACGGTTGGCGAGTTAACTCCACTACATCCTCACTTTTTCAAGCATGCCAAATTGGCTCTGAAAAACAGCAGAAGCGGCAACCACTTCCTTGTAGGCATAGCAGCTTTTTGCATGTCAACACCAAGTTGCCATTTGAACACTAACTCCAGCCATGAAAATACTTTCCATCTTTCTCTCTCTCTCTCTCTCTCTCTCTCTCTCTCTCTCTCTCTCTCTCTCTCCTCACACATGCAGACAGTAGGATAGCCCATGTTTATGAGAGGCCACAAATAAATCACTGTGCCCATGCGGCGTATTTTTGTAGCTACACAACTCCCTTGCATGCAAAGGTGGGCCACCTTCAGTGTTTTGTACCTCTAGACAACCGTCCTCAACCACCAAATGTTGAGCCCAATGGCGACAGGCGCCATTCTTGTGCATACCAATAAGATTAGCTACCAACTTTATATATATATATATATATTAGCACGTACCACTCCTTTTCCACTTCAGTTTGTGCAGATTCCAGACCACCACCCACTACATCGACCTACAGTCCAACTGCCCCCTCCCTCCCTTGCGCATCCAGAACAATAGCATCTCTCTCTTACTTCCTACCAACTAGACCTCTTCCTCTCCTACCACAACTCAACTCTTTGTGTCCTTGTTATCAAGCCACACATGTAGAGAAAGCATTGAGCTCGGCATCTACTGTTGTGTGTGTGCACACCTCACCCTCCCCTTCCTTCTTCCTCTCTTAAGATCCCTGCATCTCCTCTTCTCTCTCATGCAGGGATCGGCTTCCAATTCTGCAGATCTTGGGAACTTCACACACATGCTTTGAAGTTGGGCTCGTTACCTTCTTGACTAGGTTTGATGCAGGACCAGGGATCTGGTTCGTATTTTGAGGCTTTTCGTGCTTTCTGCCAGCAGCTCACATAATCAATCCTTGAACCCCTATGTTTAGTTTCCTACTACAATGTGTATGTTGCTGCCCTGCAATCCATCTCCGCTGATGTCATATTCCAAATATGGAGACTTGAAATCCGCCAATGTCTACTTGGAGAGGCACTTCATCAATATCGGAGGTCCTAATCAGCTTATGATCTGGCAAAGCATCATGAATGAGGCAGTGCTGATCGCAGGCAGGCAACCTAGCCTCAACGAGGTGCCATCTTATACCTTCATCTTCAAGCTGGATGTCCATCCTGCCGCCCTAGAGTTTGTGCTTAATTCGATCTTATTCCCCGAAGGAAGGGTTGCAGGGACGGAGAAGCAGGTTTAATGATAGAGTTCGCCTACCTATAGCAGCAAACATTGATGCAGCTCTGCAACGACCACTGCAATACTTTCTGCGACACCACCCATGGTGGAGCACCATTGGGCATTCACGACAATGCTGATGATGATTTTAGCATGCAGATTTTAGGCTTTTCCCTTAGTTTCACACTTCATTTTATTTTTATACCCAGATATTGTAATTAGCTCCATCGAGATTGTATCATATGTAATTTTGGTCTTTGAAGGCGTTTAATGTAACAATTTATTTCATTTTATTTCTCGCTCTCCCCCTCATCTACTGCATCTGACCCCCTCCACGACAGTGGCATAAGTACACACTGACGAAGCTCTTCGACAACACATGCAATTCTCTCCCGGACAACATTTTTCTCTTAACAATCTTTCACTTTACTTCATTTTATTTATGTACCTGGATATTAAACTGGATCCACAAGGATTCTAGCCGATTGGTCTCATAAGAAATGTTGGCATTTTGAAGACTATTACTATACAATTCATTTCTCCCTCTCTCTTCACCCCACCATTGCGTTTTGGTAATTGCAATCAATAGTGTTATATATTTTATAGTTATAAACTATATTAGTATCATTATCAAACAATTGAATTTATTATTATTATTATTATAAATAATAAATTAAAATACAATAGATAGTGAAAGAGAATGATTGTGTACAGTTCTATATATTTGATGTTATTGGTTAGAACTTAGATAAGTATTATGTTTATATAGTTTATTAGTAATTATGTAGTTGTTTATCATATATTTAGTAAAATATGCTTCTTAATTCCAACTATGCTATTTTGAGCAAGTTGACACTGCGACCCATCTATCCTGATTGTATTTTTCGCACACTATCCATGGCCATTACTTGTGACCACACAAACACACCTACTGTATGAGTGTCTCATTAATGCACAAACTAGCATGATCCCTCCTTGTGTGATCCTTATTCTTCTATTCCAACTAATTACACATTTACTTCCCTTAATTTTGACTAAGAAGGCTCTACCTCGTGTGGTTTGCATTATCTGACTTTCAAGGAATTATTTAGCCTAGTTTACGTAATTTATACACGCTGCAGACACTCATACTACATACCTAGTACAAGTTTAAAAGAGAAGCTTAAGTTTTTGGTCTTGCCAAGCATTTTCTTGATGCATATTCTTTTACATACTTTGACGTCTAACTGAAAATGTTTGATAGAGTAGCTACGGTCAAATTAATTTCACTTTGTTTTCTCTAGTTGTTGGATCAATCTATTGTTTATAGTATGGCCTTTACATGATGTATGCTTCTGATACCATGACTAAACATTAGTATGCTTGTGATATCATGACTAAACACTAACCATGCCCTTTACACATTTTTTTAATAAAAAAACTCAACAAAAAATTTAATACATTTTTAATACAGTAGAGATAACAGTTTGTGATACCAAGGGGCTGCTCCATTTTAAAACAAAAACAATTGACAATATTTGAATTCCATCTCACTATCCACTCGATCCAAGGCTAATCATTGTAAATGACTTTTGCTAGTTACAATTGTCTCCTACTTGTACCTCTCTCCCCACACACAAAATGGTACATATTTCAGATGCAGTACATCATCCAGAGTCTAATGATTTACAGAGAGCTAAGTTCTACATTTTTTCATTTTTAGTTTTGAAAAATCTTCTCGAAAACACAAGTAATCATACACTGATAGCACTCTCTCAAATTTTATATATGATACCCATAGTCCTACTACACATATCTACTAATACCATTCCACAAAGAACAACACAGTTATATAAATTCAACACATCTAGCCTACTTATCAGCTTGATTACCATCTATTTTTTTGAAAGAAGGCATGGTTCTTTTACTTACCTGCATTTTCTAACACGGTGCCAATACTTGTATTACATGAAATTGCTATTGTGATCATTTCACGTTGAGCTATGCAGCTACTCATATTAGCCAAGGTGCCTTAGTTAATAAATAACAATTTGTCTGTAATTTGTTACTCAACCTTACTCCAATGTGGTATGAACCAGGTAGTACATTTTTATGTTTTTATGCCATGTCTAGTCCATTGGTCACAAGCACATAGATTCGCCGATTTAGGTAGTGTATAAATGCTCATCTTGGTGTAGACTCGCCGATTTAGGCAGCACATTGATAAATTATAGATTCACGATTTTTACACAATACCAAATGTAGATTCACCGATTTAGGCATCATTAGTGTAGATTTGCCGATTTAGGCAGCATGTCGGATGTAGATTCGCCAGTTTAGGCAACACCGATCACAAAATCATGGTACAGTGGCTGGCCACCACTGTAACTGGTATGATTTTGTTACCCGGCTACGTAATGAAAGTGATTTGGATTTGAACTTATATTGTGGATTTGAAATTGGATTGTGATTTGATATCTGATGATTATTATGTCTCGGCAGTGTTTATGTGATAGGACTTGAAATTTATGAGATTGATGATGAGTGTGACCAATGATATTCTGATTTATCAGGGTATGACATATACTACTTATTCTAGTGGTATGGAACACTAGAATAGGTAGTATGTGGATGACGGTAGGCATAAGCAATGTTGGTGTCTAATTTTATAAACTTTTCTTTGTAAGGTCTCCACCTGCCCTAGAAGAGGGATACCTACGTAAAATTTTAAGTCTAAATATCAATTTGGCAAAAGATGCTATTTTTAGCAGGTTTCAGTGATCAGATGTCATTTTTGAGTTGTGATCCTTATAGAACTTTTAATTCTGGTCAAATTTAATTTTTGTGAAAAATTTCCAAAAATAGAAAGTTTTTGACCCCCGGTATGGTCTAGGGTCGAGCAGCTCGTCAAACTGTGCACCTAACTAGATTTCCTTAAAAATAGTCGGAAGCTACTATTTATGGCAGGCAATCGTATCCGTTTCCTGCAGGTCTATCTTGAGTTAGCAAGTTTCAGAATTAAATTTGGGCTAGTATAGATCAAATTAGCCTAAGGTTAGCATTTTCTCAGGTATGTGTATGCCAGGGGAGGTCACCTAATAAAAATGTAACCTATCACGTGAGTTCAACAGAAGGGTATTTAAAGCTCTTGAAACTTACAAAAATATATATACAGAAGCGCATTATTTTTTCAAATCTGAAAAAAATTATAGATTTTGAAAGAAAGGGTACATTATATTCCTAAAACAATTCACAGATAAGGGGTTTTACAAACATGTCTTGAACGCACGTGATATGGTAGTTTTACACATAGTGAAATCCCCGAGTGTGTATGGCATGGATGTGCATATGGATATATGGGTATGCATGGTCATGGGTGTGCATGCATGGTCATGGGTATGCATGGCCATGTAACCCCATCACGTATGGCCATGGGTCATGTGTATAAGTAGCCTTGTGCCAAGTGTTGGGTCAAGTATGGGAATGTGGCATGGAGGCTAAGTATAAACTAGAGAGGTGTATCACTTAATTTAGGTAAAAGGAGACACCTCTAGTGGTTAGTGAGAGGCTTGTGATGTTGAGCTTATATGTGAAGCTACTCAATATATGGCTTCTCTATATATGGCACCCAGGTCCCCTCTATATATACATCATCTCATGTGTGTATTCTACACACTTTGGGGTTCTACTTCTGTGTTCTCTCCTTCTCTCAACATGGTATCAGAGCAGTACGTTTTTGTTTTCAATTTTTCTCCTGATCAAAATCGATTTTGCAGAAACTACCCGTGAAAGGGATCGAAATCAATGTGGTCTACAACTTTGCAGAAGGAAGTTTCTTCAAATTCTGCACCGATTTTGAGTTATTGTTCACGGACTGCGTACATACCTGAAAAACAGCTTTCATGATTTTCTGCTAATTGGAAACGATTTTGCAGAAACTACCCGTGAAAGAGACCGGAATCGATGTGGTCTACAACTTTGCAGAAGGAAGTTTTTTCAAATTCTGCACCGATTTTGAGTTATCGTTCGCGGACTGTGTACATACCTAAAAAGTAACTTCTGCTTTTTGTTTTTGATTTTTCTGCTAATTGAAAACTATTTTGCAGAAACTACCCGCTAGAGAGACCGGAATCAATGTGGTCTACAACTTTGCAGAAGGAAGTGTTTTCAAATTCTGCACCAATTTTGAGTTATCGTTCACGGACTGCGTACATACCTGAAAAACAGCTTTCGCGTTTTGTTTTTAATTTTTCTGCTAATTGGAAACGATTTTGCAGAAACTACCTGCGAAAGAGACTGAAATTGATGTGGTCTACAACTTTGCAGAAGGAAGTTTTTTCAAATTCTGCACCGATTTTGAGTTATCGTTCGCGGACTGCGTACATACCTGAAAAGCAACTTCCGCTTTTTGTTTTTGATTTTTCTGCTAATTGGAAACTATTTTGCAGAAACTACCTATGCGGGTGACTGGAATCGATGTGGTCTACAACTTTGCAGAAGGAAGTGTTTTCAAATTCTGCACCGGTTTTGAGTTATCGTTCGCGGACTGCGTACATACCTGAAAAGCAACTTTCGCTTTTTGTTTTTGACTTTTTTGCTAATTGAAAACGATTTTGCAGAAACTACCCGCCATGGAGACCGGAATCGATGTGGGTTACAACTTTGCAGAAGGAAGTGTTTTCAAATTCTGCACCGATTTTGAGTTATCGTTCGCGGACTGCGTACATACATAAAAAGCAATTTCCGTTTTTTGTTTTTTATTTTTCTGCTTATTGAAAACGATTTTGCAGAAACTACCCGCGTGAGAGACCGGAATCGATGTGTTCTACAACTTTGCAGAAGAAACTACCCGCTATGGGAGACCGGAATCGATGTGGTCTATAACTTTGCAGAAGAAAGTTTCTCTAAATTCTGCACCGATTTTGGGTTATCGTCTCGGACTGCGAATATGTTTGAAAATCAAAATTTTACTTTTTGCTTGTGATTTTTCTCATAATTGAAAACTTCTCAATTATATTTTTCTTCATCAATCATATATTTGTTACTGACGTAATTTTGCTGCAGAAGCCAGTTACACATCGTTCCGATTCAGTCGAGCCGTTGATGATCGTCCAAATTCTATCGAGCTACTGTTGGTACATGATCTTTTGTTATATGATATACTCGTTCATTGATTCTCGTATAATTATTCTTTTAGAGATGTAGTTTACGTCATTTTATTGATAATTTCTCATTGATACCATAGTGATTTTGATGGTACCATGATGATGTTTTGTTAATACTTTGGTCATGGTGATTTTCGTTGATACCATGATGATATGTCATTGATATCATGGTTATTCTTGGTGGTGCCATGATGATATTTCATTGATACCATGGTTATTCTCGGTGATGCCATGATGATGTTTCGTTGATACCATGGTTATTCTCGGTGATGCCATGATGTTGTTTCGTTGATTCCATGGTGATTTTTGTTGATACCATGATGATGTTTTGTTGATACCATGGTTATTCTCGGTGATACCATGATGTTGTTTCGTTGATACCATGGTTATTCTCGGTGATGCCATGATGATGTTTCGTTGATACCATGGTTATTCTCAGTGATGCCATGATGTTGTTTCGTTGATACAATGATTATTCTCGGTGATATCATGATGCTTTTCGTTGATACCATGGTCATTTATTCATTTTTATTGATATAATGATGATATTTTGTTAATACTTTGATGGTATTAATTGATCACTACATTGATAAATATTGTTTTATGTAGTATATACACATATCATTTGTATCACGTAATCACACATTTTGTACTTTTACGTTTATACTTTATGTACCATATGTTGTCGTGCGTATATATGTCGTCAAAAGAGTGGCGTCGCGAACCATCTCTTATGGCATTGTGAACGTAATTATTTCATTAACGATGCTAATAATTTTCATGACATGTTCTTTTTGGAGTCTATGATCTATGTAGGATTGATCAAAGAATTGATTTTATGAAGACAAACTTGGTGACAATAAAAGATTTATGAAGATATGTTTGGTGATGCCATATTGATGACAACATGAAGACATGTTTGGTGATGCGATATTGATGACAAGCTACACAGCAGATTCACGGAGACACTTTTGATTACAAGCTAATCGATAGCTTTTATACCTCTTTATTGAACCTTTGTATTCATTATTGTATTTGATAGGATAGGAGTAATGTAACTCCTCATAAAACATTCATTGTAAAAGGAGTGATGTAGCTCCTCGTAAACATTTGTATATTTAATGATTTTTATAATATAACGGTGGGTGTATATAGAGCTGTGGGTTTTTCCCTTGATCCCCCAAGGGTTTTTTCATCCACAGTTAGGGACCCTTATTTGAGCGGGGGTGTTGAGCTTATATGTGAAGCTACTCAATATATGGCTTCTCTATATATGGCACCCAGGTCCCCTCTATATATACATCATCTCATGTGTGTATTCTACACACTTTGGGGTTCTACTTCTGTGTTCTCTCCTTCTCTCAACATGTGACACCTCTACTTCTTCTTTTGGCAAGAGGGAGCGAGCTAGGGAGGTATGGGTATGCCTTGGCCATCAAGAAACCCCAGAAGCATATATAAGGAGCATTCCC
The DNA here is from genome assembly GCF_014529385.1 of Adiantum capillus-veneris. Lineage (NCBI taxonomy): Eukaryota > Viridiplantae > Streptophyta > Polypodiopsida > Polypodiales > Pteridaceae > Adiantum > Adiantum capillus-veneris. The sequence continues at coordinate 79,782,490 of NC_140944.1, forward strand.
ACCGAGTTTTACACACAATTCCCAAGTTAGTGCAAGGAAGTGCTGCTGCCAGATCATTCTTTTGTGAAGCATTTCTACATCACATAACACACAAAGGAGGCCTTAATTGAGGGTAATTTAATTATATTTATGTTAATCCTATTGCTCCATAGTCTATTTTCTCTAGAGGATTCCTATGTCGAGCTTAATTATGCTAGCTGGCTACAACACTAAATAATTCTATTCTCTATTATATGTGGGGTATTTTCAATGGTTTCCATTCATAGATTGTATTCCATTGTTGGGTTCAGGAGCACCTTGCTTCTTAGATATAGTTAATTTTCCTTTAATTAAGCATGAGTTTATGCATATAATCATCATTGTCAGTTATGCATGTTATGCATAGTTATGTGTGAAGCTCTTTACCTATGATTCTCTGAGATATGGTGAGACTTTTTATGCACCCAAATTGAGGATTAATCAAGGAATTATACCCTTGATTTGCACATGAAATTAGGACATAATTATGAGACTTCTTGCATACAAAAAAAAAGTACAAGTAGGGTATTGTGTTGCTTTAGCAAATTGTGTATGAATCATCTATTATATTGGGTATTTTCATGGTTATAGTCTATCATTGTATGTTATAATGATTCATTTAATTAGTACAGTAAACTTGATCTCATGTTGCATACGAAGGAAGTTTTGGTTAGGATAATCTTAGGATAAGGTATGAGTTATTAAGACATAATCATCTCGTGGCATTCTTAAGTTAGGTTGCATACTTGCAATATGAAGGCTTGGAATTTAATCTAGCATTATGTGTAAGAATAAGGTTATTCCTTGTCAAGTTTTCTCATTGGTTGTTGTGGGAATTACTCATAGTTTCTTGTTTCTCCGAAAGAACTAATCTTAGTAGTGAGATATGGCCCCCAAGAGAACCCGGTTTGGTGGTGCTAATGACCCCGACGCGGGAACTAGCAACATGGTGAACAACGGTAAAGCACTGATGAGAGAAGAAAATCCGGCCATCTCACGAGGCATCGAGGAGGAAGCTCATGAGGTTGGATGAATTTAATTTCCGTATTTACATAAACATTGTATTACGATAACTTAGGAATGTTTAAAATTCCCAAAGTATGTTGGAAATCCAACTGAGACAACGGCATTGGTATCTGTTAAATATTTTATTTAAATTCAAGTTGAAGTAAATAGGAAAGAAATGCTTTATGGAAAGACTGCTTGGAAGTAGGGAAGAATGGTTGGTAGGAAAAACTATATCAAGCAAGTTTCATTCATTATTCCAATGTTGATTTAGTCTGAACCCCCTACTGATCACAGGGCAGTAGCTCGCGAAGTTATCGCATGAGCTAAATGTACGACTTGCTTTCTATGCGGTGGATACATGATTTTTACCCGGAGAGTTACTCCATGAATTGGGTGGAATCATGGACTAGTTGTATCGGCGGCCAGTTGACAACGAGTGGAGTTAACACTTGCTGGAGGTCCTCACGAGTCCAGGACATTGGAATTTTTAATGAAATATTGTTTGTTAAGTATTTTTTCTAAGAAAGATATGTTTTAGTGCCGATTTGAAAATGCTTGAAGGGATGCCTTAACAAACTTGTGTCAAGGAAATATAAAATAGAACCCTAAGTGTTGAACAACAATGTGTTAGTAATTAGGCCACACAAGACTCTGTGTGAGTGCGGGGTGGAAAGTGGGGGCTTGGCTAAGGTTGTCAAAGCCTATAAGACAGGTGGTCCTGATTAGTCGGGAACTCTCTGCCGTGCGCAATAGAGAACGTCATTAGATAGCTCATTACGCCAGAGCTAAAGGAACTCGGTGTATGTGCCTTTGAAAATTATAGGGAAAAAGACACTGAGGTTACTTCTCCTCGTGGAAGATGAGAATAGGACTGATAGTACGAAATTACGCTTCCCCTACGAGACGGAGCTAAACTCCTTTTCACTAGTGCTTGGACTCAATTCAGTTAGTGATGAGAGACCATCCACTGGTCTTCTTTTTCTTCTTAGCCAATTTTTTGTTTGCTTCTGCATAGGATCTAGTGATCGTCAGGTGTCCTCTAGTTCCGTCTAGGTGAGACGGGAAGGGGATCTCACAGCTGGTATCAGAGCCTAGGTTAGTTTGAAAAAAAAAAATCGTACTGTGTGAAAATTTTAAAAACAAGAAAAATTGGCTAGCTAATCCAAGGCTTATGAGTCGATATTTTAGGAAGATCCTGTGGTTGAATATCGCAAGTTCCAAGTCTTCGAGCTTATTTATGACAGAGCTTGTCGTTCTCCAAACTATCTTTGCCGACGAAGCGTGATGGAGCTACTGATGAAGGCTCACACTCCTCATTCGACTCTGATAGATAAAGGTTGGGAGCTCGAATGGAGCAATGAAGGTGGGACTTATTACATCAATGCTTGGAAGCTAGAATGTCTTACCACGGATTTAAAGAAACTATGCTGGGCTGAGGAACTAAGAGTGGTTCAGTTGTACTACTTCTTGGGTATAAATTTGAGTATTACTATTCCCACTTATCCAGGAGGCACGGGGAGATCCTTGAACGAATGGGTATGGGATAAAGTGGTGTAGATAATGCAGTTTCGAAGGATTAGAACTTTTTCTCAGAATACCCCTAAGAATTTGGATCTTGTAATTTACTTTCTGATTTCCAATGAGTATAAGAATTATTATACAATCAATTAGAAGATTGTAGAAATGTGACTACAATCACCCATCATTTGTATCACCATATTCCAAGTCAGCCAGCTATGCGGATTCTTTAGATGTCACAAAAATTGTACAATAAGTTAGGATGAGATACCCTAAGCCTCTTTTGTAAGGCTATCCTTGTAAATATTCACTTTATGAATGAAGAATCAAGTCTTTTGAATTGAATACCTTGATCTTGTGTCTGTTCTCAAGTTAAATCTTAGCCGTGTGATAAGTCTTTAAATTTGTCAGTCTACTGATCTTATGAAATCATGTAGGTACCTACTTCTGCTCTTTATACTGTGGTTCAGGAGAAAAAACTTCTTTTCAAGCAAGCGCAACCCCCCAACTTCAAAGGTGAAGGGGTTAATGTCGAACGAGATGCAGAGGTGTGGATTGAAGCCATGGAGGATTATTTTGAAGCTGTAGGAACTCATTCGTAGAATCAGACTATGCTTGCCATGTTCCGACTTACCGGAGTTGCCAAAATATTGTGGAAACAACATTGCCGAGACTCCGACATTGTTGGATCTTCTCAGTCATGCGAAGAGATTAAGACTGCAGTGATCGAACGCTACCTACTGCCAGCTCATAGGTCCATCAAAATGAACGAGTTTTTCTCACTCAAGCAACTATCCTTGACTGTAGAGGGATACTACTCCAAGTTCGTGAATTTGAAGAGATTTGCACCCAAGATGACCTTGGAACAACAAGTGGCCAGGTTCTGCCAAGGCCTCAAACCATTGAACAGTAGATTGGAAGCTCTAAGACCAACAACATTGCAAGATGATTTGTTAAGAGCCAAGCCATTAGCTGCGAAAATCATGAAAGTTGGTCAGGGCAGAAGAAATTACTTAGCAAAGAGGGCCAGACCAAATAACTGGGATAACAGACCGACAAACCTTGCTTATCAGGATCGTCCTGTGATAGCTACTTCAAACGCTACCGAATTTCCTGACGTGCGGTGTTATGACTGCCAAGAGTATGACCACTTCAGGAACAAATGTCCCAAGAAGACTCGCGCATCCGGTGCAAATGCAGTACCTCTCAATGCAAATGGAAGGGGTCAACCGAAAAATCATGGAGGACGAGGAAGAGGAGGCAGAGGACAAGGACGTGGTGTAGTTGCTATGGCTAATGTTGCAGTTTGACAACAGACTGTAGGTGATGAAGCACATGAAAGGGCAGTGCTGCATGCTGCCATAGATATATTTGGTGCTCATCAGCAGTTCGCCGTAATTCAAGCTCCTAGAATGTGCCAAGATGATAAAGTTGAATTGATCATAGAGTGTGGAAGTACGCATTCATTCCTATCTCCTAGATGCATCAGAAAGTTAAAGCTGAACCAGTATCCTGCAAATATATTAGTAATAGAACTAGATAATGGGAAGGAAGTATTATCTCCACATTCCGCAGGCTTGATAGATTTTGGATTAGGGGTTATGCTACTTCTGCGCAGTTCCGTGCGTTACCTTTAGGAATTTATGACATAATTTTAGGAATGGACTGATTGAAAAAGAACCAAGCCCACATTCGTTTTGCTCAGGGAAACTTTACGTTCACAGATAACCTTGGGAATGAAGTTCTAGTTCAAGGGAAAAATGGGATACCCAAGGCTCATTAAGTTAAATCCAATATACTTCTAAACGGACTTAAGAAGGGACAACAGATTTACGCTGTGAAGCTTAACAAGGTGGGTCACTCAGATTCAAACTTTCACCCATAATGGTTCAATGAATATGCTGATGTTTTTGTAGAAGACTTGACCAATCTGCCACCATATCGTGAAGTAGACCATGAAATAGAAACTATACCAGGATGTGAGCCTGTTTCTAAGAGATCATACAAAATGTCCATTAGGAAATTTCGGAGGTCATTTGGAGGGCCTTCTAAGAAAATGTATTTTTTGCACTCTCTCTCTAGAAAAAATGACAAATAAAAGAGCTGGGTCTTTCATAGTAAAACTTCAAAAAGTGTACTTTAAGTAGATTCCTTAACCCTCTGAACATTCGTTCGTAGTGATTGAGGGATAATACTCTTTTTAGTTGTATTGAATGAACAACGTCAATACGGAGGGAATGAGGCTAACATGGAGGGACGAATCCGCAGCCGCTATTCACTTTCCATTAAACCTGCACATTTGGCTAATGGCGCACTCCTCAAATGGCACAAATGTTACCCACAAACGAGCCAAATATCACCTTCACATTGATTTGGACAATGAGTACCAACCATTGATTAAGCGCAGTAAAACAAACACACATATACCTCCCACCTCCATAGACACGCTCAGAGCTCAAGGAGCTAAACACATAGATATCTGGACGAGAGGCTCTCTCTACCCTAAGAATCCAATAACTAATGCGTCTCCACCGTTTGTCAATCCTACAAGCTTATTGACCTTTGCTGGTGATGGAGAAAACGGCCTTCTGGGTTATTGTAAATCACTTACAAGAGAAGCTGGAACTTACAAGAGCATTTTCCAAGCTCAACAATGTGAGATTGTTCGCCTTTCACATTTACATTCTACAGATCAGGTTACCATTTTGCAACATAAAACAGAGGTACAAGAACTGAAAGAAAAGGTGCGAAGTTGTCAAATGAAGGACACCATCTTGGGTGGTCGTATCCGAAAGAAGAAATTGCGCAATCTTGAAACATTGCAGGTTGCATCAGGAGGTCTCAAGAAAAGAATCCGAGCATTAAGGTGATGCTTCTTGGTTGGCTACATTGTCTTAGTTAAGTAATCTCTTTGTTTTTTCTTGTTATGCATTGTTTTCATGTGCCTAAATAGTGTTAGTGAAGCAAATTTTCTGTTATTTACTTATGCATTGTCTTCATGTAGAGACTCAATCTATCCTGACAAGGAAAACATTGACCCCAAAGCCAATATAGGAAAGAGATTGAAGCCACTTATAAGTAGAAGCCTGGCAGCAGATATAGTACATGACAAGAAGTTTAAGGTTCTACAAAGAAATGTAGTGGACCGCTTTATTTCAGAGAACTCAGTGCCTGCAAAAGAGATACAAGGCACACTTGATTCACTTGGTGTAAGCAAAAGAGGATATTCGGCTATCCAAAAGTCTGTCTCATCCATCTTTGTTAGGAAGGGTATAAAATCCAAACTTCTACCATCAGCCTCAAGTGTTTGGAAAGAGAGGCTTCAGCTTAACGAGGCACAGGGAGACTATCTTGGACAGCCCTTTCATATTAAAGCAACTTACAGTGGCCATGGAGCCAACACTGTGGCATATGATGAGTTCAACAATATTTTTATGGACCTGCGGATACTACAGAAGAGAATGGTGGAGTTTTACAACATCACATTTGAAGAGTCACGTGGACTATTACATTTTGTGTTAAAACTGGATGAGTGTGAGCTTGTTAAAGAGAAAAAGCTAGAACGTGTTACTATTACTTTAATGAATAGAGCCCTCTCAAAGTGTCCCAGTGATGATCCTTTATATTTTAGTGTTCAATCAGAATCTAACATATGGTGGCTTGGTGCGTTTGAGGTAAGCGATATTCTCAAGTAAGCTCAAATATTCAGATGTACTTAAGTCTCATTTATTTTGTGTTGCAGGTAAAGAAAGAAGATCATGAGATTCTATATTAAGTGTTCCATCGAACTAATATTCCGGAGCTGATTGATCGACAGACTAACCAGGGAGAGGTACTACATCTAGATGGAAGGGGAGACTTTCAAGTTCAGTGGCATCTTGCAGGTGACCTTAAAACATTAAAGTGCATGTATAATTGTGGAATGGGTGCAATGGCAAAGTCACCGTGTTTGTTCTGCATGGAGCCTGCAAAGGTCATGAACCCAAAGTGGTGGAGAAAAGCTCCAACACGTCACATTGAGGATCCTGCTTTTCGACCAGTTTTGAAAATACCACTTGTGAATGTTCACATTTGTACAATGCATGCCCTTTGTAGAATTGTAGAGAAATTGGTCTACTTATACATCGGGTTTGCTTGGAAGATTAAGAACTCTGCAGAACGACAAGTAGCCTTGCAGTGCTTAGAAATGGTACTGTCGGATATGGGGCTTCATGGTGGCAATGTGAAAATCCAGCGGGATGAAAAGAGATCAACTGCTGAGAAGGATGTCCCATGCAAACCATCCATCGGTGGGGTGAAGGCACGGAGGTTTTTATCTAAGCCCCAAGGTACAAGAGATCCAAAGCTAACAAAACATGGAAAAATATATAACGCATCTTATGTTAGCAAGGTAGAGTATCAGAGCTGGAAAAAGCTACATATTGCAGTCAAAGACCACGAACCAACTACTCGTAACGCGAAGGCTGAGGTTTGGCGATCAATAGACATCCTATTTTTGATGTGCGACAAAGATGACTGGTCACAAGGTGATATGAACAAGTTCAAGGAAAATCTCAACCTTCTGAAAAAATCATTCAAGACAGCATGGACAGACACCCAGATTACTCACTACATGGTATTATCATGTATTTCTTTCTCTCTTATGTGCAAATATGTGAGTGTAAAACATTCTAACTAATCTGTTTTCATATCCAGCACATCATCTTCAATCATTTGCCATATTTTATACAGAAGTATGGGAACCCGGCAATATGGAATACCCAAGGGATGGAAAAGTCTCATTACATGGCGAGAAATGCTTATTTCAGGCACACACGACATGGTGGCTCTCGAATCAAGGCTAACAGTTTGAGAGAACTATTTGAATGGTTCTATCGTAGAATCATTCATCGAATGCAGGCAAAAGAAGTCTTGGCAAATTCAGCAACAGCACAAGCCATCAGACATTTACAACAACAAAAAGCTAAAAGATCAATGGCATACAACAACTCCGGAGCTCGTGAAAGTCAACGAAGGTGGAGAGAGACAATGGTGTATGTGAATCACAAGTGGAGAAAGATACTCTGAGTGGATGGCATTGTAAAAAATTTATGTAATACATGATCTTATACAATTGCTACTTGAAGTGTATCAAGATTTTGCAGGTTCAATTTTGTTTTTTGGCAAGTCACCCTTGTAACGAATCATGAGATGTTTGCCATACTCTAAAAGTTCATCTGGGTTTTGTCTACCAAGAGCTAGTGCCATTGCTGTGTACGTGTAGTAATACGCTGCCCGACCACCTGTATAGCCTGGGCAGTAACCAAAACAATCTCTAGCAAACACTTTGTCAACAAGAATGACTTTATCTGCACTTTTGGGCAGCACCGGTCCACCCAAGAAGCGTGATAGTGTCTTGAATGTGTAAGTTGCTATTGAACCCTCTTGTGACATGGAATTGTGAAAAACTACTATCGGTGACTCGCAGAGCTTTGAAAGGTACTGTGCTAGGGCCGCATCCCTTCCTCGATACTCTCTTGTCCGGCGCCGAAGGAAGTCATCCTTGTCAGCAATCCAAGACTGCACATACAATGTCAGAAATGACACAAACAGAGAGAGAGAGAGAGAGAGAGAGAGAGAGAGAGAGAGAGAGAGAGAGAGAGAGAGAGAG